>NC_045741.1:25374001-25465567 GCF_008692095.1 Etheostoma spectabile
CCTGCTTAGAGCCTCCTACTACGCAGCATTTGGGTCCTCCTTCCTTAACCATAACACTTTACTACTTATTTTTTGTGGCGACTTTTTACTTCTACCCTTACATTTACACAATATCGGTACTTCTACTCCTTACATTTTACAAAATTGGCCTCGTTACTTTCGTGTGTACAAGAGGTGTGTCATGTCGGACAATAGCGCGGACACGCGCCTCAACCGCGAGCGGGTGCCGCGCCACACGAGAACAAAAAGAGAGTGAAAAAAAAGGGGAATAGCTGTGCGGAGGATAATCAGCTGAGATTGTGTGTGTGCCTCTTTGAGAACCGTAAGTCGTATAACTTAGGTTGTCGTTTACTTAAGCCTGTATTGGTCTATAGTTCGTCACATTTAAGTAAGTTTAGCTAGTGTTTTGATGTTTCTTCACCTGTTGCTAGTGGCACGTGGGTCTTACTGAAGCATCAAACTTTCACCAGCTTTATCGCATTAAAAAACTTTTTGACCAAACTTTCAGATACTGTAATTCATTGACAAGTGGATGAACTTAGCTAAGAGAAGTTGTCCTCTGTCCCGTGTATTAACAGACACACTTGGGCCAGTTGGACACCAGTAAGCACTTCAACCAGTCTAAATCAGAGAGATAATAAGACCCACTAATCTTCAAACTTATTTGGACAGCTGACCTTTGACCTAATTAGCATATGAATGGCCCCGCCCCTTTTCCCACACGTGTGGCCCCCTCATTTGCATATGAATGCCCCTCCCCCTTCCCACCGTGTCAGGGGTCCTCATTTGCATATGTATGGAAAACTTTTCCTCAAACTTTTTGACAGCTGACCTTTGACCTATTTGTATATTCCCACACCCCTCATTTGCATATGTTTGGGATCGGCCCCTTTGTTCTATTCTAGACATTACATATATGGTTGGTCAATGCTAAAAGTGACTGAGGATTGCTCAAAGTGTTGGAGGGGTGGTTGTGTGTGTGTGTGTGTGTGTGGTGTGTGTGTGTTTGTGTGTGTGTGTGTGTGTGGTGTGGTGTGTGTGAGGATTACCTCATAGGGCCCCCCGTTTTAACTAATTTGCATTGGTCCCTTTTAACCCCTCCCTTTTCCCCTCATAAACACAAGGCGTGTTGTAGCAGTCAAATCAGATTCTTTCACTCACCATGTCGGGGGATGACGCAGCGTCCTGCATTAGTGAAACAGGATAACCATTTTACAAGAGCCCGGCGTAGATGGTCCCAGAAAAAGTATGCTTTTTTTGCGTAGGATCCAAACCCTCCGCCGCTCGACAGGCATCTGCATGATGAATGGTCTTTAGAACCCAATGGAGAGCGTGGTAGTTGGGGATATATGTTTAGGTATCAGACCGGGGAGCTGTGTCTCTATCAGCGAAGTGAAGGTAACACACTGAGGGATCTGGTGGATGTAGCCACATTATCTTCCAACGATTGGGGCGTGTTAAAGTCCATCAATCCGTGGAGCGTCGGGGAGGTCTTAGAAGAGGACAAAAGATCTCTGCAATCTGGGCATAAATCATTTTCAGCTATTTGGCTGTCAAGATCCTCATCCGAGGGTCATTGGTTCTTCCGTGTCAGTTACTGGCTCAAGAATAAAGAAGAGTTAAAGAAAGATGGAGCCTGTAGTGAAGAAGCTAAATGGTATTTTGTCTTGGATCTGTTCAATTCAGAATGCGGTGTTTTCAGGACTTTGTTGGTTATACCGCTAAAGTATGGAGTGAAAAGCTGGATCAGATCGGTGAAACAATCACTTCCCTGTTTCACAGTTGCCACCTTTGGGATAATACCCTGATGAAGAAAAAGGCCCCTCTAATCCCGCCCCCATCCATACGTCAGAGCCAAACCACTCCTTCCCCCCGCCCACATAGGGGATACCACACCCTAAAAACAGACAACCTACCAAGCAAAATAAAAAGCTACAGAGAGAAGAACATGTTCACCAACAGCACAACCCAGAGCAGTCCGGCGACCACCATCCTGACTCTGCCGAAAAATTACAACGCGTATCCGGATGAAGATGTAATTTGTGAGAGTTCCACTGGGAGATTGACGGACCTACACGGATTCGCCTCGCCCTGATTTGACAGATCTGCCGAAAAATTACAACGCGTATCCGGATGAAGATATAATTTGTGAGAGTTCCACTTGGGAGATTGACGGGCCTACACGGATTCGAGCTTGATTTGACGATCTGCCGAATTACACGCGTAGATGAAGATATAATTGTGAGTCTACCAATCGTAGCATAGCCGAATCTAGATTGGATTCGCCTCACTCTGATTTGTCAATTAATGATGTGGTAGAAGGAGGCCATGACGATCCTGACGGTTGGCTATCAGGCACTTTCTTTAAAGGTGTAAAAATAGCCGTGCTCCATCTGCTGAACAAAACTGTCTCTGTACCAAGTTGAGAAGTGCGAGGGGTGTCGCATTGACCATCCCAGTCAGAGACAACACCAATGCGTGAATGTGGTTCAGGATGACTTCTACAAGGAAAACTTCTACTGGTTGATGAAACGGCTCTACACCCCGAAGCTTGTTCCAGCCATTCAACACTTTCTATCCTTGCAAAACATCAGGGGAAGCTACGTGGAGATCAGAGCTACGGTGGAGGCCTTTTACACGAGCTGAAATCAACACGCTTTATCTACAGCGCATTCGAGGAGATGTTGGATCAAGTGGACAACTACAATAGTATCACCAACGAACACTTTGACAAACTGTGTGACATGTGGTCAGGGTGTTAAATATAGGGAAAATGGGGAATTTCTGTGTGAAAATGTGGACTCTGATCACAAATCGCCTTGTCATCACTCAGTTGATTGAGATTTTGAGAATAGCTGTTGAGAACAGAGTTTTGAGGTCTAAAAACAACACTGTTATCCAAAATGCATACGTTGAGAGACTGGAGAGCTTGATGGAAAAAGCCAGGATGTGTTCTACCTTTATACCAGGTACACCTTGGGAGGTATGGGTGCATCAGGTGGCATTTGGGGTTGAATCTACTTTGTCAGAGTTTTGAGAAAATTTTCAAAGAACTAACGAGTGACAACGTTAAACCCTGGCATGTACTGGTTTTTTACACCCTGTATGTAGATGTTATCAGTCAACTATTGCAAAACAACCACTCTGTCAACGTTATGGATGAACTCAAAAAACTGCACGTTGATATGCAGCGTACTCTAGATCATTCGTTAGCACAAACTCTATATATAATCACATGTTAGTAGTAACAATTGATTTTGTTAAGTTTTGTTAAAAGTTTTTAACACTGATGTATTTGTGTCTTGGTATGTATTAACATCAAATTGTTTTTGTTGTGTGTGTGTAGAATTCTAATAAAAAATTCAAATAATCAATGCATAGTCTTTTTCTCTCATTCTATTCTCAACATGTCAGAGACACGTATCATGAAAATATTTATTACAACCCTGCACACCCAGGTAGCTTTGGTGGTGTAGAACGCCTCTGTAGAGGAGTGCATGCTGAAACGGGGAGACGGTTGAGCGTGAAAAAGTCAAAGACTTTTTATCAGGAGAGGACGCATACACGCTACACAGACCAGTCAGAATACATTTTACCAGAAACAGAGTTTTTGTACCACGTCCTTTAAACCATTTCAAGCCGACCTATGCGACATGCAGGCATTAGCAGATTATAATGACGGATATAATTATTTATTAACGGTCATAGATGTGTTTTCCAAAAAGGCTTACGTACGCGCTCTAAAGAGGAAAACTGGATCCGATGTGGTTGAGGCCTTTGAGTCAATTTTTGAGGAGAGTCAGACGCCCTAAAACTACAAACCCGCAGGAAAAGAATTTTTTAACAAGCGTTTTGAGGCTCTGATGAAAAAACACGGCATCACACATTTTTCCACAGCCAGTGATCTCAAAGCCTCTGTGGTCGAACGATTTAATCGCACTTTAAAAAGCCGAATGTGGAGATATTTCACAGCTAACAACACCATGCGATATCTCAATGTCTTACAAGATTTGGTGAAAGGTTATAATCAGAGTTATCACAGCAGCATAAAAATGGCACCTACGGATGTAACTGCGGAGAACGTTGATCAAGTGTTTCAAAACCTGTACGGTAAATCTATTGCAACACAGAGGACCGACATAATGAAAAATTTTAAGGAGGGGGACCTCGTCAGGATATCAAAATTGAGAGGTGTGTTTGATAAAAAGTATGAACAGAGTTTTACGGACGAAGTGTTTACAGTTTCAGAGTGCATACCTCGCGAACCACCTGTGTACAAACTGAAAGATTATGACGGTGAAGCCATCCAAGGTTCATTTTATGAGGCAGAGTTGCAGAAAGTAAAAAAGGATAAAGACAGAGTCTACCACGTCGAGGAGATTCTGAAACAACGTACAGTGAGAGGCGAAAAACAAGTCTTTGTACGTTGGAAAAACTGGCCAGAGAAATTCAACAGCTGGATCAAGGCGGATGAAATAATAAATGTATAAGAATCGCTGTGCTTATGTCTAGGGTATCATTTCATCATGTACGGTGCAAAGGACAACGGGTTTTACGTTACCCTGCCCTCTAACGCCTGCCTAAATGTCTTCAAAGATAACACGAGTTCCAGTTACCGCGTAGATTTAGCGCAACATATCGATTTAGATGGACAATGGGAGGTTGCCTTAACTGAAATATCATACCCCCACACCTGGTTTAATATACCCAATGAGAATGCCTTCTTTGACTGGCGAAAGAAACCCTTGGAGGGTGAACCTGAAAGCGAGATCCAACATCAGAGGTTCAGAGGAGGTTATTATAACCACCAGGATCAGCTCAAGACAGAGTTGAATGGCTTTCTTAGGAAAATTGGTTCAGATATTACGTTGCTGTTTAGTTACATTCAAAAGAGATATGAATATTACGCGGAAGGTCGGTACCATCTACGATTTTATCCTCCATTAGCCTACATGCTTGGATTTGAGCCAGAAACATGGATCGAGTTTAAGGGAAAGCTGGCTCCCTACCCCTCTGATATGAAGGCGGGGTTTTATCATCTGTACTGTTACAGCGACGTAGTACAACCGCAAATAGTCGGCGACGCTTATGCCCGCTCTTGAGAACCGTGGAAATTAAAGGATCATACGGTGACATAATCACACAGCAATTCAATCCCTGTCATTATCTACCGGTAACCAAGCAACACATTGAAAACATTAAGATTGAGATTAAATCGGATCAAAACAAACCGGTAGATTTCACCTTTGGAAGACTATCGTGAAACTCCATTTTAGACCAAAAGTTTGATAACGGGGGTATATATGAATCATCTGATTTTCCACATCATTCAGTATCATCTAATCCTGTGACAGTGACTCACCGCTGAAGGGTGTGACAGATATCATATGCTGCGTGTAGACTTGCGAGAGGATCCTCACAGATTTGTACATTATTATGAAAGTCAGGTGGGAGGAAATTTGCCAGGATTTTATGGAGCCCCCGTCATGTACGGTCGTGGTATAGGTTCTATATTTTCAAGATTGTTTCGTTTTGTATCCCCTCTGGTGAAAGGTTTTGCAATAGCAAAACCTCATCTTAAAACAGCCGCTAGCAACATTGCTTCGGATGTGTTCAGTCGTGTTGGAAAATTTGTCAGTGGCGACCATAAACAAGAGGGGTCTGGGGGTATTATGGTCTTGGCACGTAGACAAAGGAGACGCCCCCTGGGGAACGCCTCTCAACCTCTAAAAAACACGCTGCTAGTAAAAAGAAGAAAGCAGTCGCGAGAAGGAGGCAGACAAAGAGGAAGTCCACCCTGAGCTCTGACATATTTTAATTCAGATTTGTGAGTTTAAAAAAAAATCATGGCTCTGTTACACCATAAATCCCCAGAGTGCACCCTAGCGGAATTGGACTTATTCACAGCACCTATGACCCAGCAGTCCATCGAAGATAAAACATATACCGAAATTTCCCCCTTGTCAGCTATCACGGAAGGGGGTCCTATAGAATTTTTTATCCCAGGAGACGGTGAAAAGTATCTGGATCTGAACGATATATTACTACATCTCCGTGTGAAAATCACCAACGCGGATGGGACAGACTTGGCCAACGATGCGCCGGTGGGGCTTATCAATTACCCTCTGAATACAATCTTTGATCAATGCGACGTTATTTTAGGGGATAGATTGATCTCGCAATCAAGCGCCACTCACCCTTATCGTGTCATGATTGAGACGCTACTCAACTTTTCAGGAGATACGCTAGCGAGTCAGTTCTCAGCCGGTCTTTTTTACAAAGACACAGCTGGGTCCATAGACTCCAGAGTGATTGACAATGGTCCCAATCGTGGATTAAACAAGAGAGCCACTTTCACCGCTAATTCACGGGAACTGCACCTGACTGGTCCTCTCCACGGGGATATATTTTCTGCGAGAGACTTTTGCTGAATTCTGTTGATCTGAGAATTAAATTAACCCGTGCCAGTGACGCTTTCTGTCTAATGGGTACTAATGACTCCACGTTTCGTCTGAAAATACTGGGGGCGTCTCTATTTGCTAAAAAAGTGTCAGTATCCCCAGCCGTACGTTTGGGTCACGCAGCAGCCTTAATGAAAGGTAATGCTCTCTACCCTGTCTCACGAGTCAATGTAAAAACATACTCAATACCTGCAAACTCAAGAATATGCAGCCAGGAGAATCTTTTTCTTGGGGCTATGCCTAAATATATAGTTTTGGGTATGGTGAACCACGAAGCTTTCACAGGTAGACGAGACCTGTCACCCTTCAATTTTATGCACAATGATGTAGAGTATCTAGCTCTCTGTCAGGACGGTAAACAGATACCCGCTAAGGCCTTTCAACCACAGTTTAACAACGGACAGTCTGTTAGAGAGTTTTACAACATGTTCCTGGCTACGGGGAGGCATCTGAAGGATTTACCGTTGAGTATAGACCGAAAGGATTTTAACGACGGTTATTCTCTGTTTGTGTTTAATCTATCACCCGCTGATGACAACGATGTATTGTCACCCATATCCAGCGGTAATTTAAGATTGGAAATGAGATTCAGAGTAGCCTTACCACAGACCACTACACTTATCGTCTATGCTTGTTTTGATTCAATTCTGGAGATTGATTCAAAAAGACAGGTGCTTGTGGATTATTACTAATTTGAAGAAAAATGGATAATCTTCAGATTGAGAGTATTTTGAATCGTTTGCTGGGAGATGCATTTTGTGGTGTGTGGGCCTGTGACCTATTACCCTCGCTGAATCCATCCTTTAGAACACCCGCCTACTTTATAGTCAGGCTCACACACACCTGGGTCTGACCATTCTGCACCTCGCCACTGTCGCACTGTTGCAGAACTATTAGAACTGTTGGGTCCTTGTAAATTCTGTCTATCTGTAACTCTTATGAATTGGAAATTGAAATTGCACACACCCTGCTCACATGCCTGGGGAACATTGGTTAGCTTTAACCCTAGAAAAGGGAGGTGTAGCCACCTTTTTTTACTCTTATGGATTTCCGCCAGACTTTGTTCACTACCCCTCAAGCATCTTACAGTTTTTGGTGAACCGTTCTCAAAACATCAACTACCACACCCGTCAGCTACAACACCCCTTGTCAACCGTTTGCGGGCAACACTGCATCTATTATCTCTGTCAACGGGCCTGTGGATTATCTTACCAACAAACGCTGTCTTTGTACAGCGATGATGTCATAAAAAATGATCAAATGGTATACGACTTTGTGAGAAAACACCGTCTCAAAAATAAAATCAACGTCGTCCCGAAACAGAACAACTGCTCTCTACAGATATTTAAAGACTGTTGCAGGTAATGAAAACTTTTTTTAAATTTGTAAACTGTATTTCATTGCTAATAAAAAAAAGACTGTACGCTAAAATATGTTCAATAAAAACACTTTTATTATTGAATGACAAAGTTGTATGCTACATTTATTTAAGGTGAAATACCGATCCAAGTCGGTGACAGAATAGTTTTTCTCTTTGTCTTTCTACGACTCGTGCGGGCTGTTTCTTTTCCAAACATGACATTTTGGTCATGGTCCGTAGCCGTCTTGAGAGAGCTGTACTGGTCACGAGCTTGTACGTTTTTCACAGCTGAAGAAGGGATGTTCAAATCAGCTAGGGTATTCAGAAATTTTGACCACCCCGTTGGCGGCGCGGTTCGGGATGATTTATAAGAGCGTGATAAATATTTCAATAAATCAGTCATATGTGACCCTTTCACAACTTGACCGTTATAAACAAATTCCCCCTTTGCATTCCAACCTTTATCACTCTCGGATATTTTTTTAAAGATGTATTCGGTGTTGTTGCGATCTCGGGAGGGAAGCTTTTTAAAACTTCAGCAATCACAAGGTCAGCATCATCCAATGTCTGAGTTGAAACCGGAGCGCTTTGATGCGACAATTCAGTCTCATCATGCCATTCGTCCGGGCGTCCCCTCTGAAGACTTAGAGTTACATGTCGCTGGTCTCTCTGACCCTGCTTCATCAAAGTTAAATATCTTTGCAATAAAGCGTTGTACTTTTTAATTTTTTCATCCGGAGTCAAACCCTGCTCATCTAATACGGCTCTCATTTTGACATCCAATTCATCCTCTACAGTTTCTCTGATGGTGGCAGGCGGTTGAGTCATGCGATTTAGCTGATGGTGCGGAACCAGAAACATTTTCTGCGCCTTCCTCAAAGACATCTTTTCACATATTATCTTCTAACGAGCCCTCCAATAAGTTCTCCGATCATAGGGATAGCGGCGGCTAGCAGCGGCAAAAGAAACCCTCCCGTCTGTTTCTTTAACACCTGATGTTTGCGTTTTAAAGTTGTTTTCTTATCAGATAACAATCTGATAATTTTTTTTCTGCCTCTTCAGTTTTTTGAATTGAGAAGGTGATAAAGGGATGTTTCCCTTCAAAAGGTATAAAGCAATCTCACACAATACCTGGATAAAGTCTGGAGAGCTGTGAATCAGAATATCTTTACGTTTCTTGGGTGTGGCGTGGTATAAAGCCGAAAGTAAAGAAGCGTTTCTTTTTAAACGCGCCGGCATGATGATCTAGCTCGTTTTATTTTGGTACATAGACGGTGGGTCGTTGGTGAGGAAGTACACAGCTCCTCAGTCGGAATCTCTCTGGGCAGACGGGTGTAAGATCTACTATTAAATACCCGTGCGGGTCTCTGGTGGCGTCTTCAAAGCTCTCTAAAAAGAATGCCTTTTGAGACGGGTAGATCTGACGGGCCAATATATTTATTTGTAGTTTGTCTCGATGATTTTTAAACAGAACCAAATAATTGCTGTTCAAACTAATTGTGCGACTGTGTTTACCCTGATGAAACACATTTTGAGTCAACATTATAACACTCATGTTCTTGTGATGACGGTACTCTGTAATGATTTTAACTACATCAGGATGGTCAGAGGCTTGGAAAATAACATCGTCCAAAATAATCAAATGTTTTTGATGAGGTGGAAACAAGATTTCATCGTCAAAAGAATCTGGCAATCCTTCGACAAATTGAATCTTTTTATTCAAACTCTGCAACTCGCTGTACATCGGTTGAAAAGTAGAATAAATCCAGACAATATTTTCAGGTACAATATTCATGACATGTTCACAGTTTTCAAGTACATTTTTTACAAAATAGGTTTTCCCACAACCACTAGGTCCTACAATCAAACATGAGAAGGGACATATAAATCTATGTTCAAAATCAACTTCTTCCATTCCACTCTGATGTGACATTTTAAAACAACACAAATCAAAACTCAATATCCGAAGGGCATAGTTGTACCATCGGCAAAGAGACGTCTCTTGTCATACACCACTTTAAACTTTTTTCGTAATGATGTGTTTTTCAAGACAAAGTCCTTTTTATTGCGACTAATGGTACGTTGAGGGATCTCAATCACCCTCTCCCCCGAATCGCTGAGGTAACCTTCTACCAGATCTTTGATGCTATCAAAGTTTATCAGCTCACAGCACTCCTGAGTCAGTGTGATGCCTTTGATGCGCATTGCTACTTTCTTTTTGTTTTTTGTCTGGTAAGAGTAGCTTTTGGGGCCCGTGGCTGCAAACTCCTGGATGGTATCACCACCAAGTTCATCAGTCAAATCCCTAGATAATTACCCATCTCTAAAGGCGTCTCGCCCTTCTTTACCACATAGATTAAACTATCGGTGTCGATGTAGAGGATCTTTTCATTCAACCGCTCTAAATAGTTGTAGAGTTTTAGACGCGCGTGTGCCGTGGTGAATGCAGCAACAAATACATTGTTCTGTTTACCAGGCGGGCGAATGCATTGATCTGTGTATCTCCATCTAATTAAGGCCCTTTCGTTGTCTAGAACGTTAAAGTATTCGACCTTGTGTGTACCCGAAAAAAGGTAGGAGAAGAACTCTTCAGATTCTGAGATGATGCTGGTGTGTAGTAAGTTGTCTCTCTGTGCAAACTTTCCCCAAAGACTGTTGAGACATAATTTAGCCACTTGTCTCTTGGCTGAATTTGTTTGAATTTTCCCAGCGTCTAACAGAATGCCTTGATTCGTATGATAATCCCTGATGTATTTTTCTCGGCTTTCCTGATCCGTTGCATCTGGAGGGTACCCCGATGCTTCCTGTTTACCTTTGAGAAAGCTGTGGATGTAGTTGACAAACACAGAGTCGCTAGTTTTATCAAAGTGCCACACTTCTGTGATTTTTGCCACTCTGTACCCTAGCTCGAGGGCCTTGTTAAATTCAATAGTGACCCACACCCCTGTGAGGGCTCTGTCTTCATCACCGTGACTACACGGACCCGCTTGGTTGTTGGCTTCGGCGCAGGTACGACAGAGAGGGAAGTTTAATTTACCGGTTGAGCATTTGTACGGTAAAACAGGGAAAAAGAGCCCTCGTGGTGGGTAAACGGTGGCTCTGATTAACCCAAAGTAGTCACGAGGATCCCCAAAATCTTTGTAGATGATGGTAGGATGTCCTAGGGGAAACTTTTGCGTACTCATGACGTAGGGATACAGTGAGCAAACGTCAACGTAATACACACTCTCATCATCCGCTGCCGGATGTCTCAGTTTTAATGCACTCGTCCGACCCCCATACAGAGCGTTTTGCGGTACGAGCGGTTCTGGGTAGTTGAAATGTTGGAGAAAGTTCACTACGTAGGCGGATTTTTTCATTTTACGCCAGGTGTGTTCTCTCATCACAATGACGCGAAGGTTGTGTTCAGACTGTAACGCTCTCTCTCTCTCTCATCACTTTTTGCATGCAACTCCCCAAAGGACACCCCTCTTAGTGGACACATCTCTGTAGGATTAAAACATTCTGGGCAACCGTGATAAAAACACCCGTGAAACTCCCACGCATATTTTATACCATCAATCTCTGCATAGCCGTCTACAAAATAACGGCCAAACTTTGCTTCGCCGCCATTGAGAGCATGTTGGATAAAGATTTTTTTATCATGCATTACCCATTCCATCCATTTGACGGATTCGTTTGAGAATCTTTTACACTGCTCTGTGTAGTTGTCAGGGCTTGGGATGGCTAGAGTTTTAGGTTGCAGAAAATTGGTTAGAAACACCTTCATGCAGGCTGATGCAATGGTAATGGTGGTGAAAGGGTCCATGCCTGTCTCGCTGAGAAACTGCTCCCTGAATTTAGCACATCCTGTCTGAAGTATGACAACGTCGTTTCTACAGTAATACAAGGCTTCCTTTTTAAAGTCAAAGACACCCTGACTGGCTTCACTGTACCATCTGTAAAACTCCTCCTGCTCACTCTTTGTCATGCGTTCTACACCGTAATCAGACGGCGGGGGGGTAAGGGCCTACGTATGTGAGGTGTTTTCCTGAGCTGAATCTGTGCGGGAAATACCCTTTGGCCTGATCGGGAAAACCCAGAGCTTTGGGCATGGTGCTCAGACGCATCGGTAGAAAAGAAAGAGAATCGATGAAACTGAGTTGATAATCAGGTTCCTCAAAACTGAGGATTTTACAACCCGTCATGAGAATGTTCTGTGGGGCTGCTTTCTCTTTCAGTATACCTTTTAAAACTAGGTAGCTGTCAAATCTGCGAGCGTTATGCGCTATAAACACATTTCTCCGGTAGCGATTCTTCCTGAAATGCAGGAGAAAACGTCTAACGCAGTCTAGCCCGTAAAACACCTTTTCTTCACCTTTCAATGTTTTTGCGTGCACTAGAAAGGGGATGTGTTCCTTCTTCTCATTGACAAATGTTTCAAAATCGTAAAAAACCAAACCAATGTCTTTGGTCTCGCCGACAATGGGCTGGATGTAACACAGGTGGCTGTCATCCAAATTTTCAGAACCAGAAGGTTCACCACACATTCTACATTTAGTTTTGCTGCAACTATGTCCATCTTTGCCGGTAGTCATATTAACGTAGTAGCATAGCTTGCATATTTTGCATTGTTTTACTTGATCACATAAACTAAAAGCCCATTTGTTCATAACACACGGCTTAGCCTCTTTGTGTCTAGCAAAACAGGATTGTGAACGGCACGACCTCTGACAATCTGAGCATTTCACGGGTTTGAGCTCTTGCGTAGGGCATATGGGGTCCATGCAGACTTGACAGTAACCTTTACAGCAGTGCACATAGGGATTACTTAAACCCTTGTAACAGTGATTACAGACAAGTTTTGCACCTATAAAGGCTTTGAGATTTTTAATCCCGTAGTAGTGATTTTGCAATAGGAATAAAAACAGAGGTTTCGAGCAATCGGCAAAGTCTGTTGCAAAATGTGAGAGGGGTTCGTTATGAGATGTTCTGTAAAACACTACAATTTTGCGTTTCAAAATTTCCTCAAATCTGTGTATGTCACCAAAAGTGACGGGGGTCTTATCATCTAAACCAGCCTGACGCTGTAAATCTCTCCCCAGGCTGTCACATTGAACATCTGTGAATTTTGGGATGGATAACGTGTGAAAGGCTGATGGCGAAGCAAAGCTGATCCTCTCTGTCATCTACAAAATAGAGATGCTGCCTTTTCTTTTTGAGAATTTCACAATCTAATGTTTTCTCCAGCTTACAATTGGCACCACCCGTAGGGTTCCGGACAATGTGAGCGATTAATTCTACACCTTCGTCAGCGGCTATGCTATTGTTTGACTGTACTATACGATCAAGCAAGCCTTCAAAAGCAGGAAGAATGTTTGAACCTTGAGCATCGTTGGTGACTGAAACACAATCACGCACATTCTGACCACATTCTGATCACCTCCAGTTGAATTGCATCACCCCGACTAGCTTGTGATTCCACCTCGCTGGCTAATCCTCTAATTACACCCATCACGTTTTGATAAAATGTTGCAATATTTGCAACATTACCCGTTTGAGGAAATGTAAGCGCACGTCTCATGACTAGAGTGTTAAACCGATCATAAGAGGCTGATTCTATCTGACCGTCAGGAGCGGAGACATGATCCTGCTCCAAACCCCACCCTCCTGGCGAGATTGCGACTGTGATATATGTTGCTCGTTTTGGGGTTCGTTTGATGAGTTAGGGGGTGATATGTCTGGTTGATTTAGAGTTTGTAGCATGGATTCTATGTTGTCGAAGGCGTCGCTGTTGTTTTGATTTAAACTTTGGAAAGCGTTTTGTGGTTCTGAAGGCGATTCAATTTATACATCTTCATTTCTGAATATTGGTAAATTCCTTAATTCCTCTACGGCTATCTGCAAGTCGAGAGGGATTTGGGGGGCAGAAGGTGACTGTGATATACGTTGCTCATTTTGAGATTCGTTTGATGAGTTAGGAGTTGATATGTCTGATTGATTTAGAGTTTGTAGCATGGATTCTATGTTGTCAAAAGCGTCGCTGTAGTTTTGATTTAAACTTTGGAAAGCGTTTTCTGTCCTGAAAATGATTTTGTGGTTCTGAAGGCAATTCGATTTGTACAATGTCATTTCTGGATGTTGGTAAATTCCTTAATTGCTCTACGGCTATTTGTAAATCGAGAGGGACTTGGGATAAGAGCGAAGGAATAGAAGAAGTTGAAGGATTATGACGTAACTGTTCTACAGCTAACACAATGTCAAGAGGGACTTGGGATAAGGCTGAACTAGATAAAGAATCAGAATCACTATCCATCTTTAAAAAAACAAAAACATAACAAAACAAATAAAAACAAAATGAAAAAAAATTGAAAAAAATCATTTACATGTGTAAAATATTACAACATTTTTTCGCAAATGGCTGTGAATGATGCAATTATAGATTGCATCAGCTGGACAACCATCCGGTGTGTTTCTAACTGCTGAATCCCTCTGTGCAGTCTTGCTCTACTCTCTACAATCCCCTCTGGTGAACAGTCGATTGAATCCTCGAAAAGTTGACGTACGATCTCTGATTTGACACGTTTTCGCTGTTTAGTGGGTCTGGAAGGACCCCTCTTAATGTTGGGTGTGGTAAACCTCGCAGAAGAGGAAGTTTGAGGTTCCTGTCTTCTGGGAGGAGAGAAAAATATAGGTTTTACCGGTGCTGCTTGCTGTCTGATGGGGGTCAGTGGGTATACTCGAAACGGGGGCACCGTCCTCACTGGTGTTGAGACCGTCGGCGAAGAGTCTGTCGATTATAATAAAAGAAAATGTTAGCATTATAATTCGTTAATATCATTTTAGTTAGACATAAAGTTTTGTTTCAGATTCTGAATTTACCCTAAAAATGGGGAAATGAATAAAATATTTACTAAAATTGTATTTACAATGTTTAGCCATTTAATCATTTACATATTTATCTTATACATTCAATATAATAATCTTATAATCTTTTTCAACTATCAACCTTTGAGCAACCCTCCGGCCCATGTGGGACAGTAATGAGGCATTTCGTTGTGTGGCAACCTCGAGAACAATAAGAACCAATGAGAGCTTGTTACGTCAACGTCGTCATAGCACTGTGACCAAACACCAAAAACTATGATTTCATTTGAACACAGACGCGGTAAGTGATAGTTCCTCCGACGGAGGCTCTGAGAGTGTATTACATTCAAAATCTTAAAAAGTACCTGATATGAACGCGTCAGATCCTTCTGCAGGAGGTCCCAGAGGGCTCTCGATTTTTACCCCGGTTTGTGTTGCTTTCGACGGGTTCTTTAACACGGGACGTGGAGTGGATAGATGCTTTGTCTTCATACGACGCTTGCCGCTCGGTTTTGGATCGCTTTTGGCATCCTGAATTTCTTCCAAAGATTCCTTGTAGCATCCGTCAGCAAAATCTGTAAGTATATATTTTGGTTAACCTTCAATATGTTCGATTTTTGATGTGTGAGTTTTTAAATAAAAAAAAAAGACGTACCAGATTGCCTTGTAAGATCGATTACTGCCAAATCCACAGCTGTTAGTAAAATATGAATAATTCTGATTAAAAAAAAAAGCACAGTCCAACGTTTAGACAATTAATAGGAGACATAAAAACTTGCAAAAAAAAATTAAATTATTTACCTCTGTCCATGGTTGCGTGGTTTTGCTAGAGTTGAGTTGAGCCGGTGTCTCTCTCTCTCTCTGAAACCACTCACTCGGGGTGACACATTTATACCCAGCGTTTGGTTTATTTTTCCCTCCAAATAATTGTATAGGATTCATACGGAACAAAACTATATGTCAATCTAAGAATCACGTCATTTAAGTTCATAAGGAAACGTATAATTTGATGCATACCAGAGAGAGTTTTTCACGTTTAGGGTCAACCGGATGATTGAACACTCTTTGCAGTCAGATCGCCATGACGAGATGTCTGGATGTTTGATACCATTCAAGTGTTTTTTACCCCTTAGTGAGAGATGATTTCTTAAAATGTGGGGTAGAGCGTGATTAATGCATACCACACATACCAGAGAGTTTCTCATATCACTGTGACAGTGTCATAAAAGTGTCAATTTAGTTGGATTAAAACCAGTACACAGTGTTTTTACCATTATTGTGAAAATAACAACCAACACATTTGTTACCTTAACATTGGATAACTGAAAGAATCTGATTTTGACTGCTCCACACGCCTTGTGATTATGAGGGAAAAAAAAGGAGGGGGTTAAAGGGGGACCCAATATGCAAATTAGGTAGACTATCAGGACACACACACACACACACACACACACACACACACACACACACACACACACACACATACACATACACACACACACACAATCCACCCCTCCTCTCCCCACAACACACAGCATACGGAATCCTCTGTTGCAATTATCATTGAGAACTGTGAAAGTTTGATACCATTCAAGTGTTTTTTTTACCCCCTTAGTGAGAGATGATTTCTTAAAATGTGGGGTAGAGCGTAATTTATGCTTACCACACATATCAGAGAGTTTCTCATATCACTGTGACAGTGTCATAAAAGTGTCACTTTAGTTGAATTAAAACCCCTGTACACAGTGTTTTTACCATTATTGTGAAAATAACAACCAACACATTTGTTACCTTAACATTGGATAACTGAAAGAATCTGATTTTGACTGCTACACACGCCTTGTGATTATTAGGGGAAAAAAGGAGGGGGTAACACTCTGTTAAAAGGGGGACCCCCAATATGCAAATTAGTTAAAACGAGGAGCCCGATGAGGTAATCCTCTCTCTGGGCCCAATGAGGTAATCCTCCAACACACACACACACACACACACACACACACACACACACACACACACACACACACACCACACAATCCACCCCCTCCAACACTTTGAGCAATCCTCAGTCACTTTTAGCATTGGAAGAACTATGATGTAATGTCTAGACATAGAACAAAGGGGCCGACCCCAAACACATGCAAATGAGGGTGTGGGAATATACAAATTAGGTCAAAGGTCAGCTGTCAAAAAAGTTTGAGGAAAAGTTTTCCCCATACATATGCAAATTAGGGGCACCTGTGGGAATATGCAAATGAGGGGCCCACGGCACGTGTGGGAAAAGGGGGCTGGGCCATTCATATGCTAATTAGGTCAAAGGTCAGCTGTCAAAATAAGTTTGACGATTAGTGGGTCTTATTATCTCTCTCTAATCTAGTCCTCAACTTTCACATAATTTCACTGGACTTAATCTTATTATTGTTTACGTCATCAATACCATATTCAATCTAAATGGATGGGAATATATGTACTGTACGTTGCATTTGACGCATGACTAAGACAACAGATTCGGCATTCTGCATTAATTCACAGCAAATCATTCCAGTTTGATGGCGCTAACGTTAGCACATAGTAGTATGGATGGCGCTAACGTTAACACATAGTAGTATGGAGGGCCGACATGATTGAAAATGAAGAAAACAGCAAGACATTCCCATCATCCTCAACCTTATCTGAAAGAAATGTTTGAGCTAGTAGGCATCAAGAAGGACTCCTGGCCAATGTGCTGGGGAACTTCTTCATTAATGTCTGTTTAGTCATTCAAATTTTAATCCTTTATTTTATTTCCAGAAGCCGTATTTGAGCACACACACATAAATGTAGATTAATTTAAATGTTAGGGGGAAAGATTAAAAATAGAAACTGGATCTGTGAATTCTCACAGAATCACCACTGAATTCATATCTTGCTATTGAGTCAGAATCTTATTAACCTAGAGTCACAGTTTCTGTCATAATAACCACATATGTTATGTGGCGGCTGTGGCTCAGTGGTAGAGTTGTTGCCTGCCAATCGGAAGGTTGGTGGTTGATCCCCGCCCCTGCAGTCATTGTCGAGGTGTCCTTGGGCAAGACACTGAACCCCGAGTTGCCCCCGGTGCTGCGCATCGGAGTGTGAATGTGTTTGAATGTTTATCTGATGAGCAGGTGGCACCTTGTACGGCAGCCCCGGCCACAATGTATGAATGTGTGTGAATGGTGAATGTATCCTGTAGATGTAAAAGCGCTTTGAGCAGTTAAGACTGAAAAAGCGCTATATAAATACAGTACATTTTAGGCCTATTGGCAGACAGCCATTTAAAATGTAGCCTTTGCCATTTAAAGACTCGTCCTCCTTGTCCACTGAAGTTCCTCAGTGTGCTCTCTAGTAACATGTGTCTGGTCCAGGTAGCTTTGCATAAAAAATGGTTGTCATTCACAAGGCTACTTTTACTTTTATACTTTAAGTACATTTTCAAGCCTGTACTTTGTTACTTTTACTTGAGTAAAGAAGTTTAATCAGTACTTCCACTTTTACCGGAGTATTTTTTAACACAAGTATCTGTACTTCTACTTAAGTACGGAAAGTGAGTACTTTTGCCATCTCTGCATGGGTCCCAGGGACCCGTAGGACAATGCCGTGGGTCCCAGGGACCCGAAGGACAATACCATGGGTAAAACTGCACGGGTCCCAGGGACCCGAAGGACAACACAAGGGTTAAAACAACACTGTAGCTACATGTAATGTCTCGCTAAATGTGTAGAATTTTGTAATCTCTATCGGTAAAGGCCATTTTATTGAAATGGGGTTTCCCTCATACTCTGAGTCAGAAAACTCAGCTGCAGTACACAGAACTTTCCAGTTACACTTCTGAACGCTTGCACCGGGGTTTGTTCAGATGTCATTCATAGCCTAATTTATGTAACATTTTATACCTAAAAACGTGGCCAAAATTGATTATTTTATGGCTGTTGACACCATATTCTGATTAATGCAGTGATAAAAGGACACATCTAAAATAAAACCCCCTCTGTTAACACCCACTGACTAAAAATCTGTCAACAAAATACATTTTTTTTAAATCTGACTTCGACTTTGTGTAAAAAAATTTCTAGGCATAGTTACGTCAAAATACACGTATATCTGGAATGATTATTTGACTTTGTTGAACACACACTGGATTGAATTGCTGCCACTTCAAGTCAAGTCAAATTTATTTGTCAAATCTACAATATGTGCCAGACTTACAGAACATTTGAAAATACTTTTCTCTCCGACCCACGGTCCACTATATGCACTAGTCTTATCTGGATGAATGAGTAGGCATAATTAATATTGCCAGTAGCTTTTAATTTAACACATCTACGTAGCTTGCGGAAATATAATACATTTCTATTTGAATTGCCTATAGATGTTTAGACTCACACGTTAATCTGAGTGGATCCCACTGTCCCTCAGCAGACAGCTGTCTCCAAGCTCACTGTCCCTCAACAGACACATGCCTCCAAGCCCACTGTCCCTCAACAGACAGCTGCCTCCAAGCCCACATGTCCCTCAGCAGACAGCTGTCTCCAAGCCCACTGTCCCTCAGCAGACAGCTGTCTCCAAGCCCACTGTCCCTCAGCAGACAGCTGCCTCCAAGCTCACTGTCCCTCAACAGACAGCTGCCTCCAAGCCCACTGTCCCTCAGCAGACACATGCCTCCAAGCCCACTGTCCCTCAGCAGACACATGCCTCCAAGCCCACTGTCCCTCAACAGACACCTGCCTCCAAGCCCACATGTCCCTCAGCAGACAGCTGTCTCCAAGCCCACTGTCCCTCAGCAGACAGCTGTCTCCAAGCTCACTGTCCCTCAACAGACACATGCCTCCAAGCTCACTGTCCCTCAACAGACACATGCCTCCAAGCCCACTGTCCCTCAACAGACAGCTGCCTCCAAGCCCACATGTCCCTCAGCAGACAGCTGTCTCCAAGCCCACTGTCCCTCAGCAGACATCTGTCTCCAAGCTCACTGTCCCTCAACAGACACATAACTCCAAGCCCACTGTCCCTCAGCAGACACACGCCTCCAAGCCCACTGTCCCTCAGCAGACAGCTGTCTCCAAGCCCACTGTCCCTCAGCAGACATCTGTCTCCAAGCTCACTGTCCCTCAACAGACACATAACTCCAAGCCCACTGTCCCTCAGCAGACACACGCCTCCAAGCCCACTGTCCCTCAGCAGACAGCTGCCTCCAAGCCCACATGTCCCTCAGCAGACAGCTGTCTCCAAGCCCACTGTCCCTCAGCAGACAGCTGTCTCCAAGCCCACTGTCCCTCAGCAGACAGCTGCCTCCAAGCTCACTGTCCCTCAACAGACAGCTGCCTCCAAGCCCACTGTCCCTCAGCAGACACATGCCTCCAAGCCCACTGTCCCTCAGCAGACACATGCCTCCAAGCCCACTGTCCCTCAACAGACACCTGCCTCCAAGCCCACATGTCCCTCAGCAGACAGCTGTCTCCAAGCCCACTGTCCCTCAGCAGACAGCTGTCTCCAAGCTCACTGTCCCTCAACAGACACATGCCTCCAAGCTCACTGTCCCTCAACAGACACATGCCTCCAAGCCCACTGTCCCTCAACAGACAGCTGCCTCCAAGCCCACATGTCCCTCAGCAGACAGCTGTCTCCAAGCCCACTGTCCCTCAGCAGACATCTGTCTCCAAGCTCACTGTCCCTCAACAGACACATAACTCCAAGCCCACTGTCCCTCAGCAGACACACGCCTCCAAGCCCACTGTCCCTCAGCAGACAGCTGTCTCCAAGCCCACTGTCCCTCAGCAGACAGCTGTCTCCAAGCTCACTGTCCCTCAACAGACACCTGCCTCCAAGCTCACTGTCCTCAGCAGACAGCTGCCTCCAAGCCCACTGTCCCTCAGCAGACATATGCCTCCAAGCCCATTGTCCCTCAGCAGACACATGCCTGCAAGCCCACTGTCCCTCAGCAGACAAATGCCTCCAAGCCCACTGTCCCTCAACAGACACCTGCCTCCAAGCCCACATGTCCCCCAGCAGACAGCTGTCTCCAAGCTCACTGTCCCTCAACAGACAGCTGCCTCCAAGCCCACTGTCCCTCAGCAGACATATGCCTCCAAGCCCATTGTCCCTCAGCAGACACATGCCTGCAAGCCCACTGTCCCTCAGCAGACATCTGTCTCCAAGCTCACTGTCCCTCAACAGACACATAACTCCAAGCCCACTGTCCCTCAGCAGACACATGCCTCCAAGCCCACTGTCCCTCAGCAGACAGCTGTCTCCAAGCCCACTGTCCCTCAGCAGACAGCTGCCTCCAAGCCCACTGTCCCTCAGCAGACATATGCCTCCAAGCCCATTGTCCCTCAGCAGACACATGCCTGCAAGCCCACTGTCCCTCAGCAGACAAATGCCTCCAAGCCCACTGTCCCTCAACAGACACCTGCCTCCAAGCCCACATGTCCCCCAGCAGACAGCTGTCTCCAAGCTCACTGTCCCTCAACAGACAGCTGCCTCCAAGCCCACTGTCCCTCAGCAGACATATGCCTCCAAGCCCATTGTCCCTCAGCAGACACATGCCTGCAAGCCCACTGTCCCTCAGCAGACAAATGCCTCCAAGCCCACTGTCCCTCAACAGACACCTGCCTCCAAGCCCACATGTCCCCCAGCAGAAAGCTGTCTCCAAGCTCACTGTCCCTCACTTTGCTTCCTGCTTCTTACAGTGCAGACGCTTTGCTGCTTGCTCCTGCTTCTGCTTGCATATTTTTGCTGATAATCGTGCTTTTCCTCTGAGAAACTATGAGCAGCGGCTCTTGGACACTTCAAAAACACTGGACTATACATTTTTTGTAGACATAGTAGGCTATTGCCATATTTTAAAATTTTTCTGCGTGAGCGTGGCCTACCAATAGCTCAAGCCTGTCCTACAGTGATTGTAGCTAAAGCTAATTAGCAGCAAGATGCCTCCTTTCTCCGTAGAAGACTACTACAAACTCCTTCAGAGATTGCACTTCTGGAAACCAAGGTTCACCTTCTAGAAGTGAACGTGGAAGTTAACGGATCTTGTGGAAATGACACCACTTTACCATGGACCCATAACAATGGACAGAAGTATGCTAACACACGGCTAATTAGCACCAACAAGACTACAAAGAAACAGGAGGGTGGAACTGGTAATAAATCAACAAGTGGCGGTCCTCCCTGGAACTTGTCTGGTGCGAAGCCTAAGAGTAAATCATTTTCCTGGGAAATGGGAGGACGACTAACGGGCCGGGCACAGCGCCCTGAGATTTGTGATATGACCGGCTGGCCTGCATTATCATCTGGGCAGAGCGCCTCTTCAACCCCTGTACCTAGTAGGACACAGCCGTGGACAGCTGCAAAAGGGAAAATAAGCAACAAAATGCCCCCCCAACAACCTGGTGTGCAACTGGATAACAGATTTGCTCCTCTGCTGCAAGACGCTGGACAGTCATCTGATGACCGGGACTGCGTCTCATCACCACACAGCAGGGTAAGGACTGAGAGCAATTCAAAAAGTAAAAAGCTAACAACTGGGCCTCAAACCCTGATTGTGGGTGACTCTGCTGTAAAAGATTTAAAAACAGTAAAAACACCAAAATACTATGTTTTCCCAAAGACATGGTGTCTGACTTGACCCAAAAATCCCAGATATCGTGGCAGCACACCCAACTGTGAAGAACATTATTCTGCATATAGGGTCAAATGATGTTGTAAAGCAACAGTCTGAATTGCTGAAACTGGACTTTAGGGAACTGCTTGACACAGTCACCCCCCTAAGCGCAAATGTGTTTATCAGTGGTCCTATACCGTCAGTCAGAAGAGGAGATGAGAGATTCAGCCGACTGTTGGACTAAACAAATGGCTTTCAACTGAATGTACCGTCCACTCTCTGAAGTTCATTGACAATTTAAACATTTTCTGGGAGCGCAGACATCTTTTTAAAGCAGATAGACTTTCCCTTAACAAGCCAGGAGTAAAGCTGTTCACCTCTAATCTGCTTTACTTTCTGCGCTACACATCTGCTCCCTCTGCCAAGGTCACAAAACAAAAGGAAGACACAACAAAGTGCGGCAGTGATCCAGCACAGCCCCGCCTGTGCAAAGATTTGACCATGGGAGACCAGAGAGCAGAGACACGAAACCTCCACTCCCCTCTTCACCCGTCCAGCACCCCTCAAACCTTCCCAACCCCGAACCTTCTGAGGATTCATCGCTGTCTCTACTGATGTCTCCACACACCCTTTCCCTTATTTCCCCCATCAATTATGCACCCCTTCCTACCCCCATGGCTCAACCCCGGGCAAAAGTAAAACGCCAAGCACCACTACCAGGATGTCAGAAAACTCCTTCCCCCAGACTGATAAGGACGCTTGTGTGCAAAATCTGGCAAGCACTATCTGATATGTGCCGGGCCTTGGCTGCAGGACTAGTGATACTAATGACTCTTTTCAAGACCCCGGGCCCTGTGGATTCATTCTTCCTCAATTTCTGTTGTGATAGGTAATAGGAAAAGAATGGTGAATAAGCACTTAACTGCAAACTTAGCAAATTTAGCATCCATTCCTCGTCAGCTACAGCCTGTCCCAAAAAATGAAAACACACTAACACTAGCCTTACTAAACGTCAGGTCTTTGGCAGGAAAATCATTTTTAATCAATGATTTTATTACTAAGCACAATCTAGATTTTATGTTTTTAACTGAAACCTGGTTAGACCATAATAACAGCGCTGCTGTTCTCATCGAGTCAGCTCCCCCTAACTTCAGTTTTATGAGTGAGAATAGAGTGAATAAGAAAGGAGGTGGAGTCGCCATTTTGTTTAATGACTCATTCCACTGTACGCAAATATGTTATGGAAATTTTGTTTCTTTGAATATGTTGCTCTTCAATTAAGATCTTCCCCTCAAGCGATGTTTCTAAATATCTACAGGCCACCTAAATATTGTGCAACCTTCATTGATGACTTCACTGAACTGCTGTCTATTATCTGCATTAACTTTGATTGTGTAATCATTGCGGGTGATTTTAACATTCATGTTGACAGCCCCCAGGACAGGGGGACAAAAGAGCTGTGTTGTGTTTTTGAGAACTATGGACTGACTCAGCATGTGACGGAGCCCACCCACAATAAGGGCACACTCTGGACTTGATTGTCTCCAAAGGTCTGAACATTTCCAAGGTTGTGGTGACTGACGTTGCTCTCTCAGATCATTCCTGTGTTTCTTTAACGGCACTATCTCTGTGCCCAAAAGTGTCCAAACAAAGATAATCAGAAACGGTATATCACTGAAAACCCAGTGACACATTTATACAGCTTTTCTCCTCCACACCAGCCCTCTCTGGGCTATCAGTCAGTGAGCTTGTAGATAATTTCAACTGTAAAATCACAAATGTTATTGATGCCATTGCTCCCACTAAGGTCAAGTTGTATCTGGTAAGAAAGATCTCCATGGAGAAATGTCCTACTGGTGAGAACAGAAAAAAGAGAGTGTAGGAAAGCTGAACGAAGGTGGCGAAAAACAAATCTCCTGGTCCATTATAACTCCTATAAAGAGAGACTTCGCATTTATAATTTGGAACTGAGGAATGCAAGAAGGTCCTTTTTCTCTGATATTATCTCTAGAAACAATAATAATTCCCGTGCTTTGTTTGCTACTGTTGATAGGTTAACAAACCCTCCAGTACCAGTAGCATCTGAACTTTTATCTACCAAGGCCTGCAATGACTTTGCCTCCTTCTTCAAAGACAAAATTCAAAAGATTAGACAAACAGTCAGTGCCTCCATATCAAGTCCAGGATATGTGTTGTCACAGTGTTCAAGCAAAAATAGTTCCAATATGACAGAATTTCACACGATCAACCATACAAACCTGGAGGACATTATTCAACATCTGAAAACCTCGACCTGTTGCCTTGATGTTCTACCAACGGGACTTTTCAAAAATGTTTCCAATTGTTTGACTTCTGATCTTCTACAGATTGTGAACACATCTCTTCTTTCAGGTATCTTTCCACAGGCCCTGAAAACTGCAGTAATCAAGCCACTCTTAAAAAAACAACCTAGACAAGTCACTAATGAGCAACTATAGGCCAATATCAAACCTTCCGTTTTTAAGTAAAATCATTGAAAAAGTAGTCTTTCAACAACTCAACCATTTCTTGTCACTAAGCAACAGTTTTGATACCTTTCAGTCGGGTTTCCGACCACACCACAGCACTGAAACGGCTCTTGTCAAAGTCTTTAATGACATCCACCTTAACACAGATAATGGCAAAATTTCAATCTTAGTATTACTTGATCTCAGTGCTGCATTTGACACGGTCGACCACGATATACTACTAGACCGATTGGAAAACTGCGTTGGCCTTTCTGGCTCAGTACTAAACTGGTTTGAATCCTACCTAAAGAATAGGGATTACTTTGTGTCTATAGGTAATTATGCATCTGAGCGTACAAATATGACGTGCGGAGTTCCGCAAGGCTCCATTCTGGGGCCTCTTCTGTTTAACATCTACATGCTTCCACTGGCTCAGATTATGGAGAAAAACAAAATAAGTTACCATAGTTATGCGGACGACACACAAATTTACATAACCTTATCGCCAGGGGACTATAGTCCAATACAAAAACTGACTAAGTGCATCAAACAAATTAACGGCTGGATGTGCCAGAACTTTCTGAAATTAAATGAAGGAAAAACTGAGGTGGTTGTTTTTGGAGCAAGAGAGGAACGATTAAAAGTCTGCGCTCAGCTTCAAACAACAATGTTAAAAACAACAGACAAAGCCAGAAATCTTGGTGTAGTCATGGACTCAGACCTGAACTTTAACAGCCACATTAAGACAATTACAAAGTCAGCCTACTATCACCTTAAGAATATATCAAGGGTTAAAGGACTTATGTGTCAACAGGATTTGGAAAAACTTGTCCATGCCTTTATCTTCAGTAGACTTGACTACTGTAACGGGGTCTTTACAGGTCTCCCTAAAAAATCAATCAGACAGCTGCAGCTGATTCAGAACGCTGCTGCTCGAGTCCTCACTAAGACCAAGAGACTGGATCACATCACTCCAGTTCTGAAGTCTTTACACTGGCTTCCTGTGTCTCAAATAATTGATTTCAAAGTACTCTTGCTAGTTTATAAATCACTTAACGGTTTAGGTCCAAAATATATTGCTGATCTGCTACTACACTATGAACCACCCAGACCTCTCAGGTCATCTGGGACAGGTCTGCTTTCTGTCCCCAGAGTCAGAACTAAACAGGGTGAAGCAGCTTTCAGTTTCTATGCTCCTCATATCTGGAATAAACTCCCAGAAACCTGTAGATCCGCTGCTACTCTCAGTTCTTTTAAATCAAGGCTGAAGACCTTTCTATTTGATGCTGCCTTTCTTTAAATGACTAATCATTTCTTTAAATTTCTTATGCTGCACTGTAAATTTTATTCTTGTGTTTTATGTTTCTCTTTGTTTTTAACTGTCTATTCATGTGTTTTACCGGTTTTTAATGCTTGTGATTTTTAACTGTTTTTACTTGTGTTTTATCTGTTTAACTGATTTTGTGTAAAGCACTTTGAATTGCCTTGTTGCTGAAATGTGCTATACAAATAAAGCTGCCTTGCCTTGCCTTGCCTCAACAGACAGCTGCCTCCAAGCCCACTGTCCCTCAGCAGACAGCTGTGTCCAAGCTCACTGTCCCTCAACAGACAGCTGCCTCCAAGCCCACTGTCCCTCAGCAGACAGCTGTCTCCAAGCTCACTGTCCCTCAACAGACAGCTGCCTCCAAGCCCACTGTCCCTCAGCAGACACATGCCTCCAAGCTCATTGTCCCTCAGCAGACACATGCCTCCAAGCCCACTGTCCCTCAACAGACAGCTGCCTCCAAGCCCACTGTCCCTCAGCAGACACATGCCTCCAAGCCCACTGTCCCTCAGTCGAAAGCTGTCTCCAAGCCCACTGTCCCTCAGCAGACCGCTGTCTCCAAGCCCACTCTCCCTCAGCAGACACATGCCTCCAAGCCCACTGTCCCTCAACAGACACCTGCCTCCAAGCCCACATGTCCCTCAGCAGACAGCTGTCTCCAAGCCCACTGTCCCTCAGCAGACAACTGTCTCCAAGCTCACTGTCCCTCAACAGACACATGCCTCCAAGCTCACTGTCCCTCAACAGACACATGCCTCCAAGCCCACTGTCCCTCAACAGACAGCTGCCTCCAAGCCCACATGTCCCTCAGCAGACAGCTGTCTCCAAGCCCACTGTCCCTCAGCAGACATCTGTCTCCAAGCTCACTGTCCCTCAACAGACACATAACTCCAAGCCCACTGTCCCTCAGCAGACAGCTGTCTCCAAGCCCACTGTCCCTCAGCAGACAGCTGTCTCCAAGCTCACTGTCCCTCAACAGACACCTGCCTCCAAGCTCACTGTCCCTCAGCAGACAGCTGCCTCCAAGCCCACTGTCCCTCAGCAGACATATGCCTCCAAGCCCATTGTCCCTCAGCAGACACATGCCTGCAAGCCCACTGTCCCTCAGCAGACAAATGCCTCCAAGCCCACTGTCCCTCAACAGACACCTGCCTCCAAGCCCACATGTCCCCCAGCAGACAGCTGTCTCCAAGCTCACTGTCCCTCAACAGACAGCTGCCTCCAAGCCCACTGTCCCTCAGTAGACATATGCCTCCAAGCCCATTGTCCCTCAGCAGACACATGCCTGCAAG
The DNA here is from genome assembly GCF_008692095.1 of Etheostoma spectabile. Classification (NCBI taxonomy): domain Eukaryota; kingdom Metazoa; phylum Chordata; class Actinopteri; order Perciformes; family Percidae; genus Etheostoma; species Etheostoma spectabile. The sequence continues at coordinate 25,401,389 of NC_045741.1, forward strand.
CCCACTGTCCCTCAGCAGACATCTGTCTCCAAGCTCACTGTCCCTCAACAGACACATAACTCCAAGCCCACTGTCCCTCAGCAGACACATGCCTCCAAGCCCACTGTCCCTCAGCAGACAGCTGTCTCCAAGCCCACTGTCCCTCAGCAGACAGCTGTCTCCAAGCTCACTGTCCCTCAACAGACACCTGCCTCCAAGCCCACTGTCCCTCAGCAGACAGCTGCCTCCAAGCCCACTGTCCCTCAGCAGACATATGCCTCCAAGCCCATTGTCCCTCAGCAGACACATGCCTGCAAGCCCACTGTCCCTCAGCAGACAAATGCCTCCAAGCCCACTGTCCCTCAACAGACACCTGCCTCCAAGCCCACATGTCCCCCAGCAGACAGCTGTCTCCAAGCTCACTGTCCCTCACAGACAGCCTCCAAGCCCACTGTCCCTCAGCAGACCCTCCAAGCCCACTGTCCCTCAGCAGACTGTCCCCTCAAGCCCACTGTCCCTCACAGCAGACAAGCTGTGCTGTCCCTCAACAGACAGCTACCTCCAAGCCCACTGTCCCTCAGCAGACAGCTGTGTCCAAGCTCACTGTCCCTCAACAGACAGCTGCCTCCAAGCCCACTGTCCCTCAGCAGACAGCTGTCTCCAAGCTCACTGTCCCTCAACAGACAGCTGCCTCCAAGCCCACTGTCCCTCAGCAGACACATGCCTCCAAGCTCATTGTCCCTCAGCAGACACATGCCTCCAAGCCCACTGTCCCTCAACAGACAGCTGCCTCCAAGCCCACTGTCCCTCAGCAGACACATGCCTCCAAGCCCACTGTCCCTCAGTCGAAAGCTGTCTCCAAGCCCACTGTCCCTCAGCAGACCGCTGTCTCCAAGCCCACTCTCCCTCAACAGACACATGCCTCCAAACCCACTGTCCCTCAGCAGAAAGCTGTCTCCAAGCTCCAAGTCTCAGGAACCCGTAGGACAACGCCACAAGTCCCAGGTACCCGAAAGACAATGCCCTGGGTCCCAGGTACCCGAAGGACAATGCCGTGGGTCCTAAAAAATCCTCCTGTGAGTTTTAAAAGCAATCACTGCTTTAAAAAAAAAAAAGGGTTAAAATCACAGTGAAAAGGTTCCTTAAAAGGTTTAAAACCAAGAAGTTAAAAGTAGCTGTCTCGACGTTTCGCCAAATATTTGGCTTCGTCAGGAGAGTGGGATAGGGTTAGGGGGGTTAGGGTTAGGGGGTTAGGGTTAGAGGGTTAGGGTTAGGGTTTAGGAAAGCAATAAATGGTTGGGTTTAAGAAAGCAATAACGGGACTTGGGACAACAACGCGAAGGTTGGGTTTAGGAAAAAAACAACAGGATGGTTTCGGTTGGGCTAGGGTTAGGGTTAGGGGGGTTAGGGTTAGGGTTTAGGGTTTAGGTTTATGAAAGCAATAAATGGTTGGGTTTAAGAAAGCAAGGGTTAGGGTTAGGGGGTTTAGGGTTAGAGTTAGGGGTTAGGGTAGAAATAGACGGTTGGGTTTAGGAAAGCAATAACAGGACATGGGACAACAAAGGGAAGGTTGGGTTTAGGAAAATAACAACAGAATGGTTTTGGTTGGGTTAGGGGGTTAGGGTTAGGGTTTAGGAAAGCAATAGACAGTTGGGTTTAGGAAAGCAATAACAGGACTTGGGACAACATTGGGAAGGTTGGGTTTGGGAAAATAACAGCGGGATGGTTTTGGTTGGGCTAGGGTTAGGGGCGTTAGGGTTAGGGGCTTAGGGTTATGGTTTAAGAAAGCAATAGACGGTTGGGTTTAGGAAAGCAATAACGGGACTTGGGACAACAACAGGAAGGTAGGGTTTTGGAAAATAACAGAATGGTTTTGGTCGGGCTAGGGTTAGGGTTAGGGGCGTTAGGGTTAGGGGGTTAGGGTTAGGGTTTAGGAAAGCAATAGACAGTTGGGTTTAGGAAAGCAATAACAGGACTTGGGACAACATTGAGAATGTTGGGTTTAGGAAAATAAGGGTTAGGGTTAGGGGGTTAGGGGTTAGGGTTAGGGGGTTAGGAAAGCAATAGAGGGTTGGGTTTAGGAGAGCAATAACAGGACTTGGGACAACAACGGGAAGGTTGGGTTTAGGAAAAGGGTTAGGGTTAGGGGCGTTAGGGTTAGGGGGTTAGGGTTAGTGGGTTAGGAAAGCAATAGAGGGTTGGGATTAGGAAAGCAATAACAGGACTTGGGACAACAACGGGAAGGTTGGGTTTAGGAAAAGGGTTAGGGTTAGGGGCGTTAGGGTTAGGGTTAGTGGGTTAGGAAAGCAATAGAGGGTTGGGATTAGGAAAGCAATAACAGGACTTGGGACAACAACGGGAAGGTTGGGTTTAGGAAAAGGGTTAGGGTTAGGGGGTTAGGGTAGAAATAGACGGTTGGGCTAGGGTTAGGGTTAGGGCCGTTAGGGTAAGGGTTTAGGTTTAGGTTTATGAAAGCAATAAATGGTTGGGTTTAAGAAAGCAAGGGTTAGGGTTAGGGGGTTAGGGTTAGGGTTAGAGTTAGGGGTTAGGGTAGAAATAGACGGTTGGGTTTAGGAAAGCAATAACAGGACATGGGACAACAAAGGGAAGGTTGGGTTTAGGAAAATAACAACAGAATGGTTTTGGTTGGGTTAGGGGGTTAGGGTTAGGGTTTAGGAAAGCAATAGACAGTTGGGTTTAGGAAAGAGATAACAGGACTTGGGACAACATTGGGAAGGTTGGGTTTGGGAAAATAACAGCGGGATGGTTTTGGTTGGGCTAGGGTTAGGGGCGTTAGGGTTAGGGGCTTAGGGTTATGGTTTAAGAAAGCAATAGACGGTTGGGTTTAGGAAAGCAATAACGGGACTTGGGACAACAACAGGAAGGTAGGGTTTTGGAAAATAACAGAATGGTTTTGGTTGGGCTAGGGTTAGGGTTAGGGGCGTTAGGGTTAGGGGGTTAGGGTTAGGGTTTAGGAAAGCAATAGACAGTTGGGTTTAGGAAAGCAATAACAGGACTTGGGACAACATTGAGAATGTTGGGTTTAGGAAAATAAGGGTTAGGGTTAGGGGGTTAGGGGTTAGGGTTAGGGGTTAGGAAAGCAATAGAGGGTTGGGTTTAGGAGAGCAATAACAGGACTTGGGACAACAACGGGAAGGTTGGGTTTAGGAAAAGGGTTAGGTTAGGGGCGTTAGGGTTAGGGGGTTAGGGTTAGTGGGTTAGGAAAGCAATAGAGGGTTGGGATTAGGAAAGCAATAACAGGACTTGGGACAACAACGGAAGGTTGGGTTTAGGAAAGGGTTAGGGTTAGGGGCGTTAGGGTTAGGGTTAGTGGGTTAGGAAAGCAATAGAGGTTGGGATTAGGAAAGCAATAACAGGACTTGGGACAACAACGGGAAGGTTGGGTTTAGGAAAAGGGTTAGGGTTAGGGGGTTAGGGTAGAAATAGACGGTTGGGCTAGGGTTAGGGTTAGGGCCGTTAGGGTAAGGGTTTAGGTTTAGGAAAGCAATAGACGGTTGGGTTTAGGAAAACAATAACGGGACTTGGGACAACAACGGGAAGGTTGGGTTTAGGAAAATAACAACAGAATGGTTTTGGTTGGGTTAGGGTTAGGGGCGTTAGGGTTAGGGGGTTAGGGTTAGGGTTTAGGAAAGAAACAGATGGTTGGGTTTAAGAAAGCAATAACGGGACTTGGGACAACAACGGGAAGGTTGGGTTTAGGAAAATAACAGCGGGATGGTTTTGGATGGGCAAGGGTTAGGGTTAGGGGCGTTAGGGTTAGGGGTTTAGGGTTAGGGTTTACGAAAGAAATAGACGGTTGGGTTTAGGAAAGCAAAAACGGGACTTGGGACAACAAAAGGGAAGGTTGGGTTTAGGAAAATAACAACAGGATGGTTTTGGTTGGGCTAGGGTTAGGGTTAGGGCCGTTAGGGTAAGGGTTAGGGTTTAGGTTTAGGAAAGCAATAGACGGTTGGGTTTAGGAAAGCAATAACGGGACTTGGGACAACAATGGGAAGGTTGGGTTTAGGAAAATAACAACAGGATGGTTTCGGTTGGGCTAGGGTTAGGGTTAGGGTCAGGGGCATTAGGGTAAGGGGGTTAGGGTTGAGGTTTAGGAAAGCAATAGACGGTTGGGTTCAGGAAAGCAAAAACGGGACTTGGGACAACAACAGTAAGGTTGGGTTTAGGAAAAGGGTTAGGGTTAGGGGGTTAGGGTTAGGGGGTTAGGGTAGAAATAGACAGTTGGGTTTAAGAAAGCAATAACGGGACTTGGGACAACAACGGGAAGGTTGGGTTTAGGAAAATAACAGCGGGATGGTTTCGGTTAGGATAGGGGGTTAGGGGTGTTAGGGTAAGGGTTAGGGTTAGGGGCGTTAGGGTAAGGGTTAGGGGCGTTAGGGTGTTAGGGTTAGGGTCTAGGAAAGCAATAGAAAGTTGGGTTTAGGAAAGCAATAACAGGACTTGGGACAACATCGGGAAGTTTGGGTTTAGGAAAATAATAGCGGGATGGTTTTGGTTGGGCTAGGGTTGGGGTTAGGGTTGAGGTTTAGGAAATCAATAGAGGGTTGGGTTTAGGAAAGCAATAACAGGACTTGGGACAACAAGGGGAAGGTTCGGTTTTGGAAAATAACAACAGAATGGTTTTGGTTAGGCTAGGGTTAGGGTTTGGGGTTAGGGTTGAGGTTTAGAAAATCAATAGAGGGTTGGGTTTAGGAAAGCAATAACAGGACTTGGGACAACAACGGGAAGGTTGGGTTTTGGAAAATAACAGAATGGTTTTGGTTGGGCTAGGGGCTTTAGGGTTAGGGGCTTAGGGTTATGGTTTAGGAAAGCAATAGACAGTTGGGTTTAGGAAAGCAATAACGGGACTTGGCACAACGGGAATGTTGGGTTTAGGAAAATAAGGGTTAGGGGGTTAGGGTTAGGGGGTTAGGAAAGCAATAGAGGGTTGGGTTTAGGAAAGCAATAACAGGACTTGGGACAACAACGGGAAGGTTGGGTTTTGGAAAATAACAGAATGGTTTTGGTTGGGCTAGGGGCTTTAGGGTTAGGGGCTTAGGGTTATGGTTTAGGAAAGCAATAGACAGTTGGGTTTAGGAAAGCAATAACGGGACTTGGCACAACGGGAATGTTGGGTTTAGGAAAATAAGGGTTAGGGGGTTAGGGTTAGGGGGTTAGGAAAGCAATAGAGGGTTGGGTTTAGGAAAGCAATAACAGGACTTGGGACAACAACGGGAAGGTTGGGTTTAGGGTTAGGGGGTTAGGGTAGAAATAGACGGTTGGGTTTAAGAAAGCAATAACGGGACTTGGGACAACAAAGGGAAGGTTGGGTTTAGGAAAATAACAACAGAATGGTTTTGGTTGGGCTAGGGTTAGGGTTAGGGTTAGGGGCGTTAGGGTTAGGGTTTAGGAAAGAAACAGACGGTTGGGTTTAAGAAAGCAATAACGGGACTTGGGACAACAACGGGAAGGTTGGATTTAGGAAACTAACAATGGGATGGTTTCGGTTAGGCTAGGGTTAGGGTTAGGGGGTTAGGGTTAGGGTTTAGAATTAAGAAAGCAATAGACGGTTGGGTTTAGGAAAGCAATAACAGGACTTGGGACAACAACGGGAAGGTTGCTTTTAGGAAAATAACAGAATGGTTTTGGTTGGGCTAGGGTTAGGGGCGTTAGGGTTAGGGGGTTAGGGTTTAGGAAAGCAATAGACAGTTGGGTTTAGGAAGGGTTAGGGGTTAGGGTTAGGGGTTTAGGAAAGCAATAGAGGGTTGGGTTTAGGAAAGCAAAAACAGGACTTGGGACAACAACGGGAAGGTTGGGTTTTGGAAAATAACAACAGAATGGTTTTGGTTGGGCTAGGGTTAGGGGCGTTTCTTAAGCCTACTCTTAAATGTGGAGACGGTGTCTGCCTCCCGGACCCAAACTGGAACCTGGTTCCACAGGAGAGGAGCCTGATAGCTGAACGCTCTGGCTCCCGTTCTACTTTTAGAGACTCGAGGAACCACCAGTAACCCTGCATTCTGGGAGTTTAGTACTCTTGCAGGGTTGTAAGGTACTATGAGCTCTTTAAGATAAGATGGAGCCTGACCATGAAAAGCTTTGTAGGTGAGAAAAAGGATTTTAAATTATATTCTACACTTTACAGGAAGCCAATGCAGAGAAGCTAAAACAGGAGAAACGTGATCTCTTTTCCTGGTTCCCGTCAGAACACGTGCCGCAGCATTCTGGATCAGCTGTAGAGTCTTTATGGATTTTTTCGAGCAGCCTGATAATAAAGAATTGCAGTAATCCTTCCTAGAAGTAACAAATGCATGGACTAGTTTTTCTGCATCATTTTTAGACAGGATATTCCTGATTTTTGCAATATTACGTAGGTGAAAAAAGGCGATCCTTGAAATTTGCTTTAAGTGGGAATTAAAGGACATGTCCTGATCAAAGATGACTCCAAGATTATTCACAGTGGTGCTGGAGGCCAGGGTGATGCCATCCAGAGTAACTATATCTTTGGATAATGCGTCACGGAGGTGCTTGGGTCCGAGAGCAATAACTTCAGTTTTATCTGAGTTTAACATTAGAAAATTACAGGTCATCCAGGTTTTAATATCCTGAAGGCACGTTTGAAGTTTAGCTAACTGATTAGTTTCATCCGGCTTGATTGATAGATATAACTGAGTATAAACGGCATAACAATGAAAGTTTATGGAGTGTTTCCTAATAATACTGCCTAAAGGAAGCATATATAAAGTGAACAGGATTGGACCGAGCACAGATCCTTGTGGGACTCCATGACTAACCTTGGCGTGCACAGAGGACTCATCGTTAACATGAACAAACTGAGATCGATCTGATAAATAAGACTTAAACCAGCTTAGAACAGTCCCTTTAATGCCAATTAAATGTTCCAATCTCTGTAATAAGATATAATGGTCAATGGTATCAAATGCAGCGCTAAGATCTAATAACACAAGTACAGAGATAAGTCCTTTGTCTGATGCAATTAGGAGGTCATTAGTAATTTTCACAAGTGCTGTATCTGTGCTATGATGAACTCTAAATCCTGACTGTAAATCCTCAAATAAGCTGTTGCTATGCAGAAAGTCGCACAGCTGTTTGGCGACTGCTTTCTCAAGAATCTTAGAGAGAAATGGAAGGTTGGATATAGGTCTATAGTTGGCTAAAACATCAGGATCAAGGTTTGGCTTTTTCAGAAGAGGTTTAATTACAGCAACTTTAAAGTGCTGTGGTACATAGCCTGTTAATAAAGACAAATTGGTTATATCCAGTAGTGAAGTGTTGACTAATGGTAAAACTTCTTTAAGTAGCCTAGTCGGGATGGGATCCAAGAGGCAGGTTGATGGCTTAGATGAAGAAATAATTTAATTAAATTGATAAAGATCAAGTGAAGCAAAGCAGTCTAAACATGTATCTGGTTTCACAGCTGTTTCTAAGGTTCCTGAGTTTAGAGATAAGTCAGTGCCAGTTAAAGGCAGGTCTTGGTGAATTTTGCTTCTAATAGTTATAATTTTATCATTGAAGAACCTCATAAAGTCATTACTACTAAGAGGTCTGGGAATACTTGGCTCAGTAGAGCTGTGACCTTCTGTTAGTCTGGCTACAGTGCTGAAAAGAAACCTGGGATTGTTCCTATTTTCCTCTATTAATGACGAGTAGTACGCTGCTCTGGCATTACGGAGGGCCTTCCTATACGTTTTAAGACTATCTTGCCAGATTAAACGAGAATTTTCCAGTTTGGTGGAGCGCCAGATCTTCTCAAGTTTCCGCAATATTTGCTTTAATTTGCGAGTTTCAGTGTTATACCATGGAGCTAACCATCTTTGTTATATTATCTTCTTTTTTAGAGGGGCAACTAGAGGAGGGGCAACTTTTTAGAGGAGTCGAGAGTCATTCGTAGCGAGCCTGCTGCACTATCAACAAAATGATCGATTTGGGAGGGACTCATAGCATAGGAGTCCTCCGTTACTTTGGGACTTGGTAATTAATTAAATGCTAACAGAATCGCATCCTTAAATTTAGCTACAGCACTATCAGATATACATCTTGTATAGAAGGTTTTGCCTAATGGCGTGTAGTTCAGCAGTATAAACTCAAAAGTTATCAAACAGTGGTCAGATAGAAAGGGATTCTGTGGGAACACTATTAAATGTTCAATTTCAACACCATATACCAGAACAAGATCGAGGGTGTGGTTAAAACGGTGAGTCGGTTTATGAACACTTTGAGAGAAGCCAATAGAATCTAATAGAGAGATAAACGCAGTGCTAAGGCTTTCATTCTCATCGTCCACATGAATATTAAAATCCCCTACAATAATAACTTTGTCCGTTTTTAGCACTAACTTTGACAGAAACTCTGCAAATTCGGATAAAAATGGACCAGGTGCTCGGTACACTATAACAAATAGAACTGGTTGCATTGATTTCCAACTTGGGTGTGAAAGACTAAGAACAAGACTTTCAAATGAGTCATAATTTTGTTTAGGTTTAGAGCTGATTAGTAGACTAGAATCAAAGATGGCTGCAACTCCACCTCCTCGGCCTGTGCCTCGAGGAATGTGAGTATTAATATGACTGGGGGGGGGGGGGGGGGGAATCATTTAGACTAACATATTCTCCATCACCCAGCCAGGTTTCAGTAAGACAGAATAGATCAATATTAGAATCTGATATTAATTCATTTACTAGTACCCCTTTAGAAGAGAGAGATCTGATGTTTAAGAGTCCACATTTAATTATCCTTTTCTTTTGCACTATTGCACTTGTGGTTTTAATTGTTATGAGGTTTTCATGACACCGTCACTATGGGATTTTTACTAGGTAACACCTGGAATAAAGGAGCAGAGAAGTGTGTTAGACTGGGACTCTGCCTCCTGGTCCCAACTATGGATTGTCAAGGATTATGTCCACTAATAAACCTGTCAGGATTTCCATAATCTGTCAGCTTCCCCCCGCCCCTGTGTCTCTCTCTTACTCTCACTCACACTCACACACACACACACACACACACACATACACACATACACACATATACCTTGTTTGTAAATAAAAGAAATAAAAAAATAAAAACAACCAAATACAAAAAAAAAATCACACTGATCATAAAAAAATAAAAAGTTAAAAAAAGAAAGTTATATTGAGTATGAAAACTCTTGTTCATTACATTTTACTTCATAATTGCAACCGCATGTGTTGTATTCATTGTTGCAAAACGTTCTGTATATAGTTTGATTGTTACCATGACAACACCATTGATCTGAAGCTTGATGCTGTCATGTAAAGAGTTTTCAAATCAGCAATAAATATGACAAGTTTTGATCAACTCATATCAATTGCATGCTTAAATAACATACCAACATACCCCGCACATTTCAAGAGAACCTGACCCACTTCCGGGTTAAATCTGACCCCTTCCGGTTTAGGCCCTGCCCAGTCCGAGTACGGATACAGATAGTTCATGTGGTAAACAGATACAGATATTGATAATGCTGTACTGGCTCATCCCTACTAAAGACATTGAGTTGCTTGCAGTTAGCATGCTGCCATATTACCATATTACAGAGGGAGTTCTCGCACATTGTTGCAATAACTGTCTACATCTACATGCTACAGCTGCATGTGAGCGCCTACACACTGTGTCCCAGCTGCAGACATCACACTCACAGACCATCTTCCTCACTTCCGGAGACTTTAATTATGCTCACCTGTCCTCAACACTCCCCACCTTCACCCAGTTTGGTAAATGCCACAAAAGGGACAATAAAACATTGGATCTGCTGTATGCAAATGTAACCAAGCCCAATGGAGGGCTTAGCCAAATTTAGCAATTTAACACTCCACAACGCCACCTTGGGACTTCCACCCAAAGAGTTTAAAATATAATTTCAGTTGTTACCAATCCCAGAAACTCCCACTACACATAAAAGATCAGAGACGTGGTTATTTGAAGCTCTAAAAAATGATTTATTACAAACTCAAACAAAAACATTCACTTAAACATAACTAAAAAGAACGATTAATTAACAACACAACTAATGTAATAAAGAAAACAAAACAAACAAATATCTAAGGCACGGGAGGAGTGATCTACGTTTAGTTAAAAGTGTTTAGGAAATTTTAAGAAACTATTTAAAAGAACTGGTTACCCTAGTTTTTACAGGTGGATTGTACAACCGGATTAACACAACAAATAAAAACACCACATATTTTCAAAACACTAAAATCATGCAATATAATAATAAAATCAGATAGTTATATGTCACCACCTATTATCCACCAAATTAAACAACCACTGTTTCTAACAACACTCTGGCCCAGGACAAACTTTCCTCAGGAGGAATAAAACACAATGATTAACAAATAAAACCAATTGCAGTACTTGCGATCTACCAGTTGGGACACGTGAGTAAACAATCTTATGTAGGCAAAACAGCAGCGGCACTATGACTTGGCTGTATGGACAAAACGAACCACATTTAGTATACTTAATCACTGTCTGGCGAAATATGCAGCACATGTCAAACAACGTACCTTGGCTGTACCTCCAGCAAACTCGTCCCGACCAGACCAGGCAGCGATTGCAGCAGAAAAGGGAAAGTCAGCGCTTACCGGCCGAGCCTTTATTTCCGTGTGGCTCACATGATGTCTCATGTGACCATATTTAACCAACCGGTTACACAAACACTAAAGATGCATACATAGCTTTACCCCTCCCCCCGCTGGGTCACTCACACCTGGTTCATCTTCTGCTTGCGTACACACCTCTGTTGAGTAAACAACCCCCAACCTCAAGTTATGTGAGGAAATGATCAGAGGAGGCCAGTGAAGCATTGAGAGATTGTTTTGAGACCACGGACTGGGAAATGCTCTGCAGGTTACATGGGAAGGATCAAAAGTATCAATCACTGTTTTGGACTATATTCATTTCTGTGTGGAGAACACCATGCCTAAGAAGAAGGTTTGGTGTTTCTCCAACAACAAACCTTGTAACTCCTGAGCTCAAATCCCTGCTGAATGAAAAGAAAAGACTTTTTAGATCTGGGGACAAAGAAGAGCTGAGGAGGGTTTGAGATTGGAGATAAGGGAAGGAAAGGACAGTTACATGAAAAAGTTGGTCAAAAAAAAAGACAGCAGTAGAGGCTTTGTTTCTGGTGACGGTGACAGGGCAAGTGAATTAAATCTTTTTTTCAATAGATTTGATTCTACCCCCTCTCCTCCCCTCTCCAACCAGACTTCAGACCTGTCGGTGACTCAACCTTTTCTGCTCTTGCCACTGTGGACCACCTCATCCCCTCTTAGAGCTTCTGAGACATCAGCATCCCCAATTCTCACTTGTCCACTGTTTTTGATTACTCATTTATGGATGTTTCATACACCTCCCCCATCCTTCTCTCCAGGGAAGGGTTTCCTTTAGGGACTGCTAAAGGGAAACCCCCTTTAGCAGTCTCTCTCTGTCAGTCAATCAGGCAAAGAAGGAGCTAAAAGAGATCAAGACAAGAAAGGCTCCGGGCCCGGATATAATCTGCTCCAGACTGCTCAAATATTGTGCAGATCAGCTCAGTGAGGTCAACCTGCACATCTTAAACCTAAGCCTGAGTCTGGAGTGAGTTCCAGTCATGTGGAAGTCTTTGTGTGTGGTCCCAGTAACTAAAACTGTGCATCCCAGGGAGCTCAACCACTTCAGACTTTCAGTGCTTTCAACACAATTCAACCATCACTGCTCTGGGGGAAGCTATTGGGAGCTGGTGTTGACCCCCACCTGTCTGCATGGACCATCAGTTACCTCACTGACAGATTACAGTATGTGAGGCTCCAGGACTGTGTGTCTGATGTGGTGATGAGCACCACAGGAGCACCACAGGTTACAGTGCTGGCTCCTTTTCTCGCCACCCTATATACAGCGGACTTCACAGGCACAACAGAAGCAGCTGTCAAATGCAGAAGTTCTGTGATGATACTGCCATTGTTGGGAGGGTATCAGAGGAGAATGATCAGGAATACTGGGTGTAAATCAATCCACCTTCACATCAAAGCCAGCAAAACCAAGGAGATGATGGTTGACTTTTGCAGGAGGCCGCCTAGTAATACACCGGATAACATCCAGGTGGTCAACATTGAGATGCTGGAGACATACAAATATCTGGATGTTCACCTCAAGAATAAACTGGAGTGGTCCAAAAATATAGATGTCCTGTACAAAAAGGGACAAAGCCGTCTCTACCTGCTGAGGAAACTGAGGTCCTTTGGTGCAGGACATACAAACATTTCATGACTCTGTAGGGCTGGGCTGAGCTGGGAGCACAGAGAGGGACAGGAAAAGGCTAAACGGACTGGGGAAGAGGGCTAGTTCTGTTCTGGTCTGCCCTCTGGACACCATAGAGGAGGTGGGGGAGAGGAGGATGTTAGTCAGGCTGGCATCAATCATGGGCAAAACCTCTCACCCCCTACATGGGACTCAGTGATTAAAGTGAAATAAAATCTTTTGACCAAACTTTTTTCAGGCCAAGTACTAAGCTGTTCACATCTACCTATACAGATAGTGCCCCCTTTTGTGATTGTGCCCTATTGGTTTTTAATGTACAACTCTTAGTTCTACTCATTTCCGGTGCTCCAGTGTAACGGACACTGGTTGGCTGCTCCAGCAAAAAACTTACTCAGTTCTGCTTTATTGTTTAATTTAGCGGCAAATTGCCTGGGCTGCATTCAAACTACACTAGTTATATTCAAGTACTTATAGTTCTCTTCTCTTACAGCGACTACCTTGTTTATCTCAAAATTGTTAGCTACTTTAACTTATCCATTAGCAATGGCTAGTTCCTCTCTCTCTTGCTCTGTGTCAAACGTTTAGCTATTCCTCTGCCTACTGTAGTGATGACGGTACATGTAATAAATGTAGTATAGTCTCTGCCCTGGAGGCAAGGCTTAGTGAGTTTAAGGCACGGCTCCGCACCATGGAATCAAAATCATATGCATCAATAGCTAGACAGCACCCCGTAGCTGGTGCTTTCTGTAGGTGGCTGTCGAAACAGGAAGTTGACACAGAACTTGACACAGTTGTTCCTCATAGGGGGTTGAGCATCCATGCCAAAGTTTGAGTGAATCCGTCATTAGATGTAGATTTATTTATCTGACTAGGACACTGCACAATTTTTAACTGTAGTCCTACCTTGTAGTCCTACCTTGTCTTTATGGTGGGAAGAAACCGGAGCACCCAGAGGAAACCCATGCAAACACGAGGAGAACTTACAAACCTCACACAGAAAGGCCCAATAACCTGGATTTAGCATCCATGCCAAAGTTTGAGTGAATTGGCCATTAGATGTAGATCTATTTATCTGAATAGGACAATGCACAATTTTTAACTGTATTCCTACCTTGTCTTTATGGTGGGAAGAAACCGGAGCACCCAGAGGAAACCCATGCAAACACGAGGAGAACTTACAAACCCCACACAGAAAGGCCCGACAACCTGGATTTGAACCTAACTCCTCCTGGGCTGTGATTTTGATCTGCATGAAAACTTGGATATAGACTCTTTGTACCCTCATGACAAAAAGTTATCAAACTAATTTTGATAGTTAACACAATGAGCACATTATAGTGGACCAACTTCCTGTAGGTGGCTGAAACAGGAAACAGGAACGGTTGTATCTTAGCGAAGTTATTCCCAAACGTCCTCTTTTGCCCAGATGTTTTTACACACATGAAAAACCTTATCTTATTACATTGAAAAGGTTTTAAGAGATATTTTGTTGAAGCTGGATTTTGAAGCTGACACAGAATAGGTAATATTTAGAACATTATTTTATATTTATTTATTTGAAAGAGCTATTATTTTGTTACAGGTTTTTACATATTGATTTTATTACAAAAGTTATTTTTATACCATTGATGCATAATAAAGCATATTCTTTAACCTCTGAGAAACCTGTCTGAATTTGTGTTTTAAGGCTGGGACGAGTGTCCTCTTTTTTGGAAATCTAAATATGGTTAGCCTACTATTTGTCCATTGTTTGTAAAAATTATAAAAAGGCTCCATTACCTTGTTTTTCACATTATGGCTCCGTAGCAGATGTTTTTGTGAAAATAGCCTAACTGTTGTGTCAAAACCACGCAACTTACAGTCACATAGTAGAGGCATTTCCAAACAGTATATGATAAACTCGCAGGCAGTTTTGACTTACATTAACTGTTTAAGTTTAATTACTAATGTTAACTAGCATTTAAGTTAGCAATAGTTAGCTTGCGTCCATATTATCTCTGTTTTGGTTTTGGGTTTGAGTCTGGGTTTTGAGGTTCAGTTTTTGTTAGTTTTGAGGTTCAGTTGTTGTTTCCTGTTTTATTTTGTACTGATGTAGTTCTGTATTATCTGGTTTTATTTCCTGTCTTGTGTTTTTCCACCTTTGTGATTGTCTGCCCCACCTGATGTGTTTCACCTGTTGGAGCCCTTGTATCACTTGTCTTTTGTTTCTCCTCATTATCTTGTGTATTTATTCTCTGTGTTGTCTTTGTCTGGTGTGGGATTATTGTATGGTGTTGTTGAATATGGTGGTGTCCTTTCTCTGGATTTTTCCAGGGTGCCCTGTGGTTTTGTTTCCCGCATGGATTACCTTTGTTGTGATTTTTTGCCTGTATACCCCTGTAGACACCTTTGTTGTTTGTGTTACCTGTTTCAGTTTTTGTTTAATAAATTATCTTCCCTGAACTGCATTTGGGTCCAAGCCTCGCCGTTATTCCTAACAGGCCATAACAGAATGATCTCACCAAGTATGGACCCAGCAGAATTATCTGTATGTATGTACTTATACTCTTATTTGTGTCTTTGGGGAGTGGAAAAGAGCTTCTTGTTGGGAGGCTCAAGATGCAGCTCTTAGGTTATCTCGCCTGGAGACTCCTAGCTGTGAGCCTTCACCCCAACATGCCAGCAGGTTGTCTTCTTCAAGCCTGCCAGCAGTCAGCTACCTCCCATGCCAGTTTGCAAAAAGCCTGCAACGTGGTCAGTCAGTACCCCCTTTCACCAACAGTCCTATGAAGGTACGGCCTGGCTATTTTTTCTGGAAACCGTGGAGAGGGGACGTGATTGACATGGTCTCCAACGCCATGCGCTGATTCAACTGCTCTCCAGCAAGCCAAAAATTGTGCTGTCCAGCGGCCCAGCACCTCCACTTACGTGCAGCCTCCCAGAACCTCCGCTGGCGTGTAACCTTCCAGAACTTCTGCTGACGTGAAGCATTCCAGAATCTCTGCTGATGTGCAGCCCTCCAGAACCTCCGCTCACGTGCAGTTTTCCAGAGTCCCAGCTGACGTGCAGCTTTCCAGAGTCCCAGCTGACCTGCAGCTGACCAGTGTTCCTATGCTGACCAGTGTTCCCAAGCTGACCAGTGTTTCAAGATTTCTTAAAAGTTCACAGCTTAAACAGAATACAGCACAGAAACAATTAAAAACACTGTTGAGTTATTATTTAAATGAATTAAAACAAATGAATGCTTAAAAGTCTATATGGGTTTGCAGAGCATGTAGAGTGATAAATATAAATATATACTGTTGTGGTTTGGGGTTTTGGTTTTGGGATTATTTTGGCCCTCCTTGTGTTTTTGTTAGTTCTCCCCCCAGTCTTGTGTTGTTGGTCCTGTCTTGTGTTCCCCTGTGTGCCTGTTTGTTCTACTCCTTGTTTTGTTTTGTTTTGGTAGTATGGTTTTCTGTCTTGTCTTGTCTAGCCTTGCTTTGTGCTTGTCTGATTGTCCTGCCCCGCCCTAATAGGATTCACCTGACGTCTCACCTGTTCCCCATTACCTCGTTACCTCTTGTATTTAACCCCGGTCTTCCCTTTGTCTCTTGTCATATCATTCTAGTTTGTCTTGACAGCCTGTCCAGCGAGTTTGTGTGTGTTCCTGTGGATGTTCCCTGTGTTCCCGCATACCTGTGTCTTTTCTCCCTTGGATGCGTCTTAGTCCTCCTTCCCCTGCAACCCATTACAATATACTATCTAAAAAAAAAAAAACTGAAAAAATCTAAACATCTAGATTTTACATACCTACAGTTGGAAAGAGTATAGAGGATGAATATCCGTATTTAAAGTGGAAAAAGTGCAGTACAGAATAAGGAGCATTCATTGGTGCTGGACTTTGCACAACAGTCATGAGTCATCAGTGTGAAGACAAGAGGGTTGAGAACACATCCCTGTGGGGAGCCAGTGCGCAGTGAGATGGTGGTGGATGTGAAGTTCCCTACCTACACAAACTGAACCCTGTCTGTGAGGAAATCCAGTATCCAGTTACACAGAGGAGAACTTATGCCCAGGGCATCTGAGCTTATCTTGTTGACCAGATGCTGAGGGATTAGGGTGTTGAATGCAGAGCTGAATTCCACCATCACCATCCGCACAAGAGAGTTCTTTATCTCCAGGTGTTCCAGGCTAAAGTGCAGTGTAGTGGATATAGCATCCCCAGTAGAGCGATGTGGGCAAACTGAAATGGTCCAGTGAAGGGAGGACGGCACATGAGATGTTGTCCTTTACTAGTCTCTCAAAGCACTTCATTATTATGGAAGTGAGCAAGCAGTGTTGGCCCTCGCTCCTCTGTGTGTCGGGGTTACTGTCAGACGCCGCTCCCTGCGACCGTGCATTTGCGCAGTACTCAGACACTACAAATTATCACCAATGAAAAAAGAACTCCCTGCTGAGTTCAATGATACCCTACATCCAACAGGTCATTAGTAATGAAAAGGGACGTGGCTAACGCATAGGGAGCGGGTCAATACATCACCAATCAAAAAGAAACTCTCAGCTGACTTCAATAATACCTCGCACAAGACTCTATCTTAAACAGTTCAAAAGCCATAAAATGCGGCGTGGGCTGAGTACATGGCCGTGGTACCCTTGTATTGTCCTTTATGTCAAGGGGACTTGTTTAGTTTATTTAACACGTTCAGGAGTGCAGAAGGGGACTTGGGACCACGGAGGACCAGGCCACATTATCAGAAAAATATGACTGAATACAGGATGGGTCTCTGGGACGAGATGAAGCTAGAGGGATACACGTTTGAGTGCAGGATGGGTCTCGGGACCCAAAGGCCGAGGCCACGGTAGCAGAAAAATACGATTGACTACATAAGGGTCTCTGGGACCCAAAGGACAACACAAGGGTTAAGGTACTTTCACATTGGCTTGGAAGTTTTCAGCTTGCTGCATGGGTGATTCTCTGAGTTGGGTGCCTTTTGGGTCATACTTTTTTTTTTTTTTTATACCTCATATAGTTATATTTCTGATCATTTCATGTGATAGTGGATTAGTCAAACCTTTAAGAAAATGCATTTTCCCACCTCAGGCATGAAATTCTAATCTATATTGAGTGTTTTTTCTTACTGAAAGTTGTTTTGAAGTTCAACCCCGTCACAGACCACTTGGACCCTGTTTAAATATGATTTAAAAAGATTTTCAAGTAAATTCTTGTAGAAGCTTTTCAATGAGATGTCCCTTGTTTGATATCACTTATTGCATGTAGAATTTTATTTTTAAATACTCACCATTTGAATACCAAATCAGGTCATGAAAACTGTATCTAAAATTGTTCTTCATATCTTATCAAAAAATATGCATTAACATTAGGATTTAATCCCGCTTTCGTATTTTTTCCAACTGTACTGTAAATTCTACACACCGCAAAACAAACATTGACCTAATTTGTCTTCTTATCACGAAAATATTAATAAAAACTATCAAATAACAGGGTTGAACTCAGCATAACGGGGTTGAAAATGATAACAGGGTTTAAGTGGTAATTATTTCAATATAGTATGGATATAGTATAATCACCTTTTAAAATGAATGACATCACATTAAAAAAAAATCATTTTATTAAAGTTGGCAAAAACAACGTTTTAGTAAGAATTAAACATTAAATCAAAATCATTAAGCATTAATTAATCACATATCAATCGATCTTTCCATTTGGTCCAAAAAATCCCTTTAAACAGAAGACCAAGATCTAGGTTGCTCTGCATTTTGATTTTCAGGACTTTGTGGAGGGGTGTTGATATTCTTCAAAGCTTCCCTTTTCTGTCTTTTTTTAGCATCCCTCCATATCTTTCGCTTATGTTGTTTAGCTCTGTCACCCAGATTACTTATTTTTTTCTTTTTCCCTGCCTCTGTGTCCCTTTTCCACCTTTCACGCTCACTCCTGAGATATTTTTCCCTTCTCTCTGCGTCTGCATCCCTTCTTGCTCTGTACTGTCTTTGCCTCTCTGCTGCTGTTTTTGCCATTGCAATGACTGAAAATATTGAAAATAAAATAGCATAATCAATTATTTCTGACAGTTCACATCACAATACAACAAGTCTACAATTGAGTAATCTACTAAGAAGTGTCAAACATTCAACCCTGTTATAATAAAAAATGTGATGGGGTTGAATGTGACGGGGTTGAAGTTTTTGGCTAAAAGTAGCCATAACTCCTTACTTAGCTAAGACAGTAGCACCACATGGCATTTAGGATATCATAAAATTGTAATGTTTTGCAAAAATATTATTTGATTCTTCTTAAACCGTTGTTTACTATCATTTAGTCATACAACAGAGTTGAAATGTTGAGCCTGACAATCTTGATCTGACAGTGAAAAACATGAAATATAGGTAAGAAAAGATACTGACACTTGCCTTTCTTTGCAGCATGTTCTTCAAGAGACTTGTGTGATGTCACTTCTTGGATGTGATGCCACAGGGATTGATCCATTATTTTTATAGGGGGGTAAATAGTATGGCGTGATGGGGTTGAAAACAAACTGGAGGACGTGTATAAATATTGCGATTTCATATATAATTATTTTTTATATACATGTATATTTTAGTTAAAGTAGACGATGATATGATATTAGCATCAACATTTTGGTATTAATTGCACTTTTTGTTTGATATTCAATGAAAATGTAATGATAGTTAGTGAGGACATGCAAACATGCTTGTTGTCTATACTTAGGCAACCCATTATATTTAAATAAAAAAAAATGTAAAAGAAATTGTGTTGCATTATAATGCAAAGGCACCTGGTTCTATTAATTGACAGCATTACAATGCATTTTGTGATTTCCTTCAATTGAAAATCTTTGAAGCAAGTTTGGGGGACTTGAAGGGCACCCATTTCAGAGAATCACCCGCATATGTATCTATATGGCTATTTGGAAATGCATCAAAATGCATAACGCATTGGCCTGCGGAAATGCACACCCTTAGTCCATAGCATGTTCAACCTATAATTCCCAGAGCCACTACTAATAGTGCTAACGCTAGACCTACCTTGCACCTTGTGCTTGTCAAATAAAATTAAAAGCTGCAAGCATCCCATACATCGAGGGCACTGGCAAAAAGCCGGTCGATGCTGCTTTGAATATCTGCAACCATTTTATAGTGTAATGTAGTCTGGTCAACCCCCTAGGAGGAACACATCATAGTATCGTGACTTCCAGTTGCCAGCAACTATAAGTCAATATTGACATGTAAATGTCTGAGGCCGGGACTCCTTTTTTCATTTATTCAGGAAAGGTTCACTGAAGGGAAGCCTCTCTTTTTTTATTTATTATATATATTTTTGTTGGCTTTTCCCTTTATTTCACAGTGACAGTGTATAGACAGGAAAGGTGGGAGAGAGATGGGGGATGACACAAACCCCCCCCCCTCCCTGGGTGAGCTAGAAGTTGCCCCTGGAAGCCTCTCTTTTGCAGGAACACCCTGATCACATTCACACAGTTACACATTCATACTTGCTCTTCATTACAACCATGGCCTGATCCATGTTATGATTTTCACAAAAGCCTGGCTGAACACATTTATCAATAGCAGCTATCAGTTTATAACGGCACTGAAGGCTAGCTGTTGCCTTGCGCTGTCTCCTAGGAATTCAGTTGTAGCAGGCAAAGGAAGCTAACATTGTGCAGATCATGTGTGTGAAGTGAAGGGCACAGTTGTTTACA
This sequence comes from Etheostoma spectabile, assembly GCF_008692095.1. Classification (NCBI taxonomy): domain Eukaryota; kingdom Metazoa; phylum Chordata; class Actinopteri; order Perciformes; family Percidae; genus Etheostoma; species Etheostoma spectabile. Next base: position 25,421,341 of record NC_045741.1, read on the forward strand.
AGGGAAGAAGCTTGGAGTAACGTGACTAGGAGAATATAGCAGATATACAACACACGGAAGAGCCTTTTGAGTTGGATGGTCGTCCTTATTTATTCAAACCCAAGAATACAGAAGAACTCGCCTCACAGTTGGAAAGAACCAGACAGAGAGGTGCAACAAGAAGATGAATCAGCTGCGCCAAGCACGAGCTACAGCTGGCAGTAACGTTATTACTGTGCAAGCCACATGCATATTTAGCCCTTTTCCATGTAGTTACATAGTTACCAATATGGTCAGAACCACTACAGTGCTCAATTACCTATTTTTGAGGAAGATATAAACTACAACTTGTTGCCGCAAAGGCATGGAGCCCCCGCCGGCGCTTGGTGGATTGATGTCGGCTGCGGGAGGCAAGGAAGGTGTGGACGAAGGCTGCCTGCCCAGCTAAGGAATCTCCCAGATCGACACTGCCAAGCCTCGATAGCACACAAAATGGATGAGTTACAAATACACACGGAACTGCTGCATTATGATTTTCATAAAAAAGCCTGGCTGAACACCCTTATTAATAGCAGTTAACAGCTAGCAGCTAACTGCTAGCTAGCTTTAGCAGCTAACCAGGCAAGCAAGCTAACTACCAGCAAGAACATGACAGGGTAGGTGAATTAAAACAATGTCTGACTTGAAAATGCATCTTGATGTTACGTAAGGGCCCTATTTATTTTGTACAGACATTAATTGCGTGTGTCTGTTAAGAGGCACAAAGGCTAAAACTTGCCTTAGCTCAGTGGAAGCTTGTAGGCTCACACGTAGCTGCAGCTACTCAGTGTTGCCTGCACCGATTCAGGTCGGGTTTTTTTCAATCAAAAGGTACTCGCATATTTATAACGTTCAAGATTAACATAAAAAAATGGCTGGAATTCTCCTTGAAGGGCCTTGCTCTTGCAGTAATGAAGCGCTGTTATTTAATTCTCCCCACCCAGATTTTATCTTGTTGATCTGGGGATTGAATTGACGATCTCCCGGTCACAAGCTTATTCTCTAACCTTTAGGCCACCACTGCTCTTTGATTTGTGGCGTATCATGGTAAGTTGAAGCCCTGCCACTTCCACACATTCAACAACAGTTCATTAAGCATCACAATTTTTATACATTGCCATGAACAATTTTAAAGTCAACTAGGTTAAATCTGTTGGAGGAGTATATTGTGCATATACAGTGCCTGCAAATGGTAAAAAACGTCAACATTTTGGTATGGGCCATTTAGTTACACCCAAGCACGAGACCCACAACATTTTTCACCATCTCTTCCTTCCTCACTCCAACACACCCGCACTCTCTTTTACACTGAGGTGTTTTCAAGTGCTTCTAGAGTGTTTTTCAGGATATCCATAGTGTGCTGTGGATAATGGCTTGTCTCTAATCCATTATGTTGAGAGCTCAGCAGATCAACGTGCATAATGGGTGGGAAAAACAATCTGTAAATGATACAAGTACTCTGCTTTCACCCAGAAAGAACCTTTATTGTTGCATGTCAGACACAATTACATCAGAGGAAAGCAGTGTGGAATGGGTAAGGAGAGAGACAGGGGCTGTGTCTCAAATCGCGCACTTCCCTTAGTGCACTTACAGAAGTACACTTCGTGCACTACGTACTATCTTGCATAGTGCGTAAATTTTGACAGAGGAGTGTTGTCTCAAATCGCGCACTTCCATGTGCACTTACCGGAAATGACGATCACATTTCATCCCTTCTTCTTCTGTACAATTGGGAATTTCACCAGGGAGAGCATTCCAGTCTGCTATTGTGTTTCGCGAAAAATTATTCCTGCTTTGTTTTTGATATTTTAACAAAAATAAATGTGATGTTTATATTTGCTCCGTGTCACGCCAGGATGACGATTGCGACACCGCAGTCATGTCACCCCCCCCCCCCCCAATTGGCTGAAAACTGTACACACAACTGTATCGTAATATTCGTTCTTGTTACTGCACTCTTAATTCATTAATTATACCCATTCTTTGCAGTCCACTCTTTTATGTATATGCTTATGTTTCTGCTCTAAAAAATAAGTAAAGTAAATATTCATTCATTACGTTACTGTTCATTTTAATGCTCAACGGTTTCATGAGGACATTGTTGCCCATAGATAAGACTGTTGTTAACACTCAACACCTTTAAAGGTATTATAATGATAATAATAATAATAATAACAAGCATTACCCCTTACAACTTACCTAATAGACAAACCATCATTACATCTTTTATATAAGTTGTATTTTTGTTCTAAATGGTCTTCATACAGTGACAATACAATAGTGAAAGCAGAGGGAACAGACCTGACATTTAAATAGACCAATTCCTTTATATTATTTATATGTTTGCTACAGTCATGCAACGTGTAATACAAAAGATAACAAAGTTATACTTTTAATATAATTTTATTTAAAAATGTGCTTGTAGTTCTGCAGGCTCGCCCCAGGCCGTAGCTAGTCTGATGGGGACAGGGACATGAGGGGGGACTTCAGACTCTCCAGGGGATCCTTCTACGGTCTGATGGCCATCGTCACCCCTAAATGACGGCCCTCTATTCCTCGTTTGTCCCTGAAGAGACGGGTTATACAGGATAATCATCAGGGGGAGGCAATATATACAGGATATACATCAGGTGGAGGCAGTATATACACATCAGGTGGAGGCAGTATAAACAGTATATACACATCAGGTGGAGGCAGTAACAGCAGATACGTTTTAACATGAGCGTTACGCTACTGTTAAAGTTCCCGGCAGACAATCAGCTGATCGCTATTTTGCTGAGCTAACGCTCACATCAGATTATGTACAACTTGTTAAGATCATACATCTAACACTAAAATCGTCTACAATGGGACGAAAGTTTAACACAAACAACAGTATACTACAACACATGTAACGTTAGCTTATAACTTATTTGCCAATATGGTTAAAGTGCAGCTGTTAGCTAGCTAAGGTTGGCTTGCTAGCACGTCAAATTATGGTACTAATAAACGTTAATTCGTGGTACAAAAATTATTATCGACTGTAAAATTAACCAAATATACATTTACAAGGGGCTTATATGTATAGCAAAAAGACTCACGTTCAACTTTGTATTGCTCCGTTGGTCTCGCTATCGCGTCTTCGGCCGCTATCTAGTTTTTCAACGGTTGTTAGCTCCGCCCCTTCCGCTACGTAGCCAAGATGGCGACCGTTGAGTGTGGAAAGTGTCCATCGGTCCGCACTCAACTGTCTGGACGTTTTGAGTGCACCATCCGGGTACTTTAAGTGCACTGCATTTGACGCACTTCGACAATGTGAACGCACTATGTACTCAAATAGTTAGTATTTAGTACAGAAGTGCGCGATTTGAGACACAGCCAGAGAGATAAAGGAATGCAGGGCGACAGAGGATAACACAATATTTTACACAAGGAAAAATACCTAAATTATAAGAGACGCAAGTATTGTCTGGCAAGCGCAAGCGCTTTCTCTTGCGGCTGCCACAGTCACCTCTCTCTGTCACTTCTGAGGAGCAGTAGGAGGCCTATGGACCTGTCATGTACTGGGCCAGCACCTTACATGGCAGCTCAGCCACCATTGGTTCATGTGAATGAGAGGAAAATTGTCAAGCCCTCTGAACAGGCACATGCTCTAAACGGACAGATTACCTGCAACAGTCACAACATAGGTTTCATTGACAATTTTAATCTGTATTGGGAACATGGCTCTCTGTTTAGAAGGGATGGGAGTCATCCCAATGCACGCGGCAGCCAGATACTATGTGATAACATATGCCATGCTCTGCAGATACAGAGTTATGACTGACGGTTTGCATCCCAAAAACACATGCCCAAACACACTTCTGAGATGCACTCATTCTCCTCTACAAATAACTCTGCTAGTCCACAGACCAGCTACATAATTTCGGTTATTACTAACAATAGACCACACAAAGTGTTGAGTCGGGAAAGTGGTAAACATCACTCAAATGCAAACATAGTCAATTTGGCATCCATTCTACGTCAACTACAGAATGCCCCAAAAATGAAGCAGATAACTCCCTTAATACACTAACAATAGCTCTACTAAATGGCAGATCCTTAGCAGGAAAATCATTCTTAATCAATGATTTTATTATTAAACACAATCTGGATTTCATGTTTTTAATTGAAACCTGGTTTGATCAGAGTAGCAGCGCTGCTGTTCTTATCAAGTCAGCTACCCCTTGCTTTGGTTTTAAGAGTGAAAATAGTTGGCAAAAGAGGTGGAGGAGTTGCTGTTTTGTTCAAAGACGTATTCATATATATGGGGCGGCTATGGCTCAGTGGTAGAGCGGTAGCCTGCCAATCGGAAGGTTGGTGGGTCGATCCCTGGCCCTGCAGTCCCACGCCGAAGTGTCCTTGGGCAAGACACTGAACCCCGAGTTGCCCCCGGTGCTGCGCATCGAACTGTGAATGTGTGTGAGTGTTTATCTGATGAGCAGGTTGTACGGCAGCCTCGGCCACAGTGTGTGAATGGTGAATGTATCCTGTACTATGTAAAAGCGCTTTGAGTAGTTGTTAAGACTAGAAAAGCCCTATATAAATACAGCACATTTACATATGTACGCAAATTCCTGTTGGAAATTTGGCTTCCTTTGAATATGTGGCTCTTCAGCTAAGGTCCAGCGCCAGAGCTAAATTTTTGATTATCTACAGGTCACCTAAGTATTGTGCAGTCTTTTTCAATGACTTTACTGACCTGCTGTCTATGATCTGTGTTAACCTTGACTGTATAATTGTTGCTTGTGATTTCAACATTTATGTCAACAACCCCCAGGATAGAGGGACAAAAGAGCTGTGCTGTATTTTTGATAATTATGGGCTGACTCAACATGTAACAAAGCCTATGCACAATAAGGGTCACACCCTGGAATTAATTATTTTGAAAGGGCTGAACATTTCCAAAGTTGTGGTGAATGATGTTGCTCTCTCTGACCATTCTTGAGTTTCTTTTTTTAACAGTCTCTGTTCAAAAAAAGTGTTCAAACATATGTAATTGGAAAACGATACATCACTAAAAGCACCAGTAAAAAATTCATTCAGCTTTTCTCTTCCACATCTGCCCCATCTGGAGCCTCAGTAACTGAAGAATTACGTTAATGTTATTAACGCCATTGCTTCTACTAAGGTTAAGTTCTCTCGAGCAAAAAAAAGTGCCATGGAGAAATTTCAAAGGCATTTCCTCTTCAGCATAAGACAACATGACCTCAAGTATTTTGATGTATTGAAACTAATCCATGATCCCTGGAATGTGTAGGCTCAATACCACAGTATGAGAAACATCCCCATAACATGATTTTTGCCCAACCATGCTTTACTGTCTTCACAGTGTGCTATGGCTATGGTTCTGCAAAAATGTTTCAAATTGTTTGGCTTCTGATCTTCTACATATTGTTGTGATGGCAACAGCCATGGCCACACAACCAGGTTAAGAGCGGTAACCTCATGCACTTATATTTTTCCTTAGGTTTAGTATATATGCTTTTTTTCTTACACAATATGTTTGTTGCAAAAAGTTATTCAGTTACAAATAACTTACAGGACACTTGGTTCATTTCACATACTGTACTTTATTTAGTTGATCATACAGAAGTATCTTTTAGGGAGCGTGCACCATAACTGACTTGTGGATGGTCATTCTGTTAAGGAACTGTTTCTTTTGAGCTTATCAGTGTTTGAGTACACAACCAGGAGGGATCCAGGAGGTCTGCTGGCTTAAAGGGGTAGTGCTTGGAGAAGGAGGAGCTTTATAGGGGAGGTGGACGCTACAACTGCTTGTTATGTCCAGGGGGGGACTCCTTACATATTCTGTGGTTTAGATTTATTTGTTGAGTTAAGATAAGTAAAAGTACATTTTTTTTTTGTGGAATAGGTTTTTAGGTAGGTTTTGCATTATTTGTGATTCTGTTGTAGTGTTATTATTAGTCTTCCCCTGTGTTAAAATGTGTCTGATCAGCCACATATAAGTCCCTTTTGTTTCTTTGTTAGTAGGTCAGTTGTATTTTTTTAGCTTTAGTTAAAGTCTGTTTATTTGACCTTTTTTTACGGGCCCAAAAACTTTCTTTATTTTGTTGATTTATTTAGTATGTTGTTGTTTTTTTGGGCAAATAAAAGCCCTTAATTTTGAACTCTCCTTGTGACTCCTCTTCCTTAACTGCTTGGTCTCTCACAATTGCAAACATGTCTCTTTTTCAGGTATCTTCCCACAGGCCCTGAAAACTGCAGTCATCAAGCCAATCTTAAAAAAGAACAATTTAGATAAATCAGTAATGGACAACTATAGCCCAATATCAAACCTTCCATTTTTAAGCAAAATAATTGAAAAAGCATTTTTTCAACAACTCAACCTTTTTCTATCCCTAAACAATACTTTTGATGCTTTCCAGTCTGGATTTTGACCACACCACAGCACAGAGAGAGCTCTTGTCAAAGTCTTTAATGACATCCACTTGAACACAGATGGTTGCAAAGCAGCCATCCATCCATCTGCGTCCGCTTATCAGGTATTGTGTATTGTTGGGAGCAGCTCCAGCAGGGGCCCACAAACTTCCCTTTCCCAAGCCACATTAACCAGCTCCGACTTGGGGAGCCAGAGGCGTTCCCAAGCCAGGTTGGACACATAATCCCTCCACCTAGTCCTGGGTCTTCCCCAAGGCCTCCTCCCAGCTGGACCTGCCTGGAAAACCCCCCTAGGGAGCCACCCAGTAGGCATCCTTACCAGGTGTCTAAACCACCTCAACTGGCTTCTTTCGATGCGAAGGAGCAGCGGCTCTGCTCCGAGCTCCTTTCAGATGACTGTGCTTCTCACCCTATTTCTAAGGGAGATGCCAGCCCCCCTCCTGAGGAAACCCATTTTGGCCGCTTTCGTTCTTTGGGTCATGACCCAGACTTCATGACCATAAGTAAGGGTAGGACGTCACAAAAGTGCGATAAATTGAGTGTAATACAGCACCCGCTGCGCTGATTCTTCCACCCCCAATATGCCTCAATCTCCTGTCCATAAATACTACAAACAGGGTTAATGACAAAGCGCTGCCCTGGCGGAGGCCAACCCTCACCTGAAATGGGTCTGACTTACTGCCGAGAACCCAGACCCAGCTCTCGTTTTGGTCATACAGAGATTGCATGGCCCCGAGAAGGGACCCCCTCACCCAATACTCCCGCAGCACCTCCCACAGTACCTCCCAGGGGACCCTGTCACCGGATGGGCACACTCCCAGGCTCCCTCAGGACCAGGACGGAAACCGCATAGTTCCTCTTCTACCCGAGGTTCGACTATCGGTCAAACCCTCCTTTCCAGCACCTTGGAGGAGGCTTAGAAGGGTGATACCCCTGTAAACCTCTGGTCCCTCTTTTTGAAGAGGGGAACCATCAACATGTTCTGCCACTCCCTAGGCACTGTCCCAGACCTCCAAGCATTGTTGAAGAGGCGTGTCAACCAAAACAACCCCTCCCCACCCAGAGCTTTCAGTGTTTCTGACTGGATCTCATCAATCCCTGGGGCTTTGCCACTGTGGAGTTGTTTAACTATCTCAGCGACTTCCACCAGGGAAATTGACAACAATCCCCCATCATCCTCCAGCTCTGCCTCTACCATATTACATGGTATACATATGCATCTAGCAGGCAATTGTCCTGTTTTGTCCCTTGATTCTAAATAATTTTGTCTTTCCCTGAATAAATTGAAATCAACCTTCTGAGGTAGTAAATATTAGGGATGAGCGAGTACAGCATTATCTGTATCTGTTTACCACATGAATTATCCGGATCCGGATCCGTACTCGGACTGGGCGGGGCCTAAACCGGAAGTGGTCATATTTAACCTGGAAGTGGGTCGGGTTCTCTTGAAATGTGCGGGGATTTAACTGGTATGTTATTTAAGCATGCAATTGATATGAGTGGATCAAAAATTGTTAAATTTATTGCTGATTTGAAAACTATTTAAATGACAGCATTGAGCTTCAGATCAATGGTGTTGTCATGGTAACAAACAAACTATATAAAGAACGTTTTGCAACAACGAATACAACACATGCGGTTGCAATTATGAAGTAAAATGTAATGAACAAGAGTTTTCATACTCAATATAACTTTCTTTTTTTAACTTTTTATTTTTTATGATCAGTGTGATTTTTTTATTTTTTATTTCCACACTGTGTGTGTGTGTGTGTGTGTGTGTGTGTGTGTGTGTGTAAGAAAGAGACACAGAGAGAGAGGGGGCGGGGGGCAGCTGACAGTAAAAAAAAAAAAATCTCCGATGGCAGAGACGCAACGGGAGTCACATTTAACCCAAGCAACACGTCTGAAACCCACGTTCACCAGAAATCTACTGGTTACTACTAAGTAAGTACTACAAACCGAAGTTAAAAACAAACCTGAAGCTGAAGAAACCCTAAACGTTAACGGAACAGATCCGCAGACCGAATTGACTGCCTGCCTGACGGAGCGGGAGTGCGCGCGCGCGAGAGTGAGAGAGAGCAAGAGAGAGAGAGCGGCCGAGGGAGCGCATTTCTCCATGTTCTGTGTGTGTGAGATTGATCCGAGCGGGTTTGTAGGCGGGGGGGCGCTGTGACTATCACAGAACGCTGCGCGGCCAGTTGAGGAGATGTATTCAATCCGAGCACGGATACCCAGATAGCAATAAATATTTGGCCCAAATTTGGCCCATATTTGCATCTTTTTTATGGGCCACATTTGGCCTTGACTGACGGCGTTGACTCAGGGTGAGTGTGGCTGCCTTAACTCAGCCACAAATCCACCTTATATGGGCCACATCTGAAATTCCGTTATGGCCCACATTTGGCCTTGACTTACGGAGTTGACTCAGGGTGAGTGTGGCTGCCTAACCTCAGCCACAGGTTCACCCAATATGGGTCAGATGTCAGGTGTGATGTGGACCAAATCTGGGCCAAATAAATATACCATAATGTTCACCTTACATGGGCCAAAGGAATTAATCACTTCACCTTCAATGTGCCAGATCAGAGCCATACCATACTCTCACCTATGTTGCCGGCCAGATGCGGGCCAGGTATAGGCCAAAGGAATTAATCACAGCGTCCCCTTAAATGTGCCAGATGTCAGGCATCTAATGGGCCAGATGTGTGCCAGATCAGAGCCATACCATACTCTCACCTATGTTGCCGGCCAGATGCGGGCCAGGTATGGGCCAAAGGAATTAATCACAGCGTCCCCTTAAATGTGCCAGATGTCAGGCATCTAATGAGCCAGATGTGTGCCAGATCAGAGCCATACCATACTCTCACCTATGTTGCCGGCCAGATGTGGGTCAGGTATGGGCCAAAATACTTAATCACAGCTTCCCCTTAAATGTGCCAGATGTCAGCCATATAATGGGCCAGATGTGTGCCAGGCTTCCCCTTAAATGTGCCAGATGTCAGGCCTCTAAAGGGCCAGATGTGTGCCAGATCAGGGCCATGCCATCCCGTCACCTATGTTGCGGGCCAGGTATGGGCCAGAGGAATTAATCACACCCTTAATTTATGAGCCGTATGTCAGTTATGTACCAGCCGTGTGCCAGGGGAATCATGCTGGGTGTCATCTCAGAACCTAGAAAATGGACATCAATTATGTATGGACCAGGACAAGTTACCACAGGTCCACAATCAGATAAGGACCAAAAACAATTTTGCATTACCATCTCACAACGTTCAAAACCTCTTCCTGATCCTCAATCCACCTTGTAATAGAGCAGTTCTAGTAACAAACAATGACTGCTTTTGTTATTCATTTCCATTTATTAAAATTAAAGGACAGTGAGCTAAATAGAAAATGTTAGATTTTCTGAAGGTTTCTTCACGACAATGTCATCCACTCTAACTCGCGCAAAAAAACACCCATAATAATGGCTGAAAACAGAATAAAACTAAGCCACATTGAACAAAGTTAACAACACAAATTAAACTTTAAATTTGTCACAACAATTAAAGTATGTAGCTGAAAGTATGCTGAACTATAGCATTGTTCCTAACAAGTAGACTGTCTCAGTTACATCAGTTAACAGTTCGCTGCCTAGCACGGCGTCCTCCATCTCTGTCTCCAGCAAGATGGAGCCACCTTTTAATCCACAGTTCAGTTTCTTGATCTGTTGATGTTGCTGTAAGTCGGTTTCTTCGTACAGCCTCTAAAATGAGATAGTTGGTTGTGTAAGTTATAGTAAAATATTATCAGTAAGACAAGAATTTATAACTTTTGACATCAGTTGAAACAAGACATTAGTAATATTGTGTATATATAGTCAGTGATTCTAGTACGTAATTTTAAAGCAATGTGACACTGAAAGTCAATATAACATACATACAATATACATGATGCCACTGTCAAGCTCAGATATGTCATATGCATTTACCAGTCAACGTTCAGGACAGGCATGCAAAGTGGTTAGGGTTGATAAGGTGAGAATGTGTGAGCTGGAAAAAAACACAGGCTTGCAATAGGGCTCTGAAAAATAATACTCTGACTTTTAGGATTACTCTGGTGCTGGTCTCAGGCAAACTAAATTACAGGATTGAGCAAAGTAAAGTAAGAGTAAAGTATTTATTTAGTGAGTGCAAATGTACATGACACAGGGACACTGGATTGGGTCTGGGGAGTTAATAGAAGGCCAATTTATATAATAAAGTCATGCTAAATGTTGAGCAATATTTATGTTTTTGTACACATTTTATGGCCAGGATAACCTATATCCAACAACAGTCTGAGAAAGCTTTATTATTAGAGTAGTTTTTAATTGTTATCCCTCCAGTTTGATGTAAAAACTGAATATGGTTGAAATATTGTCAGTTGTTGACTAAAAACATATGTTGATACAACTATACGTTAGGGTACTTAATGATAGCGCAAGTTAGTCGTTTTGATGTTCCGGACCTTTTGGGAAATTTTCTCTAACTGGACCTTTGTATTCTAATTGAATACCCCTGCTGTAAAGTGATGCAGCTGAATTACGTCACTTCTGACAAACTTCCCCACTTTCCCTTACACACGTCACGTTCTGAAATCTAGAGGATAACAATGCGGGCTCAGAGTTAAGAACTTGCTTTCTGAAACAAGGCCAAAGGTGTAGCTGTATGTGTGTTTGTGGGTGAGGTAAGCAGCAAATTCCAACAAATGCACAAATGTCAGTGAAAGCTGTGGCAACAACACCTACACCACTGCGACTCACCATTGATTATCCCTCTTAGAATAAGGTTCTTGAAGGCTGCCTTGCCATTGGCTCCTTTCCAATTCATCTGTCTGGCAAGTTCATTGGTCAAGAGGTATCCCATCATTCTCCAAACAGTGTCCTTAACGGCTGTACCTCCTCTTTGTGCCAAGGTAATCGTCTGTTAAACAAGGGGAAAAGACAGCAAGCATTAAGTGTCACATGTAGCTAATTTGACTTAGATGACAGAGGAGATAGACGTTCAAGTAGAATCAAACTCTGTCAGAGACTAAATATGTTCCACCTGGAGTGGAAGCATCCAAACCAAACATCTGACCACATTTCAGTGCATAAAAAAACCCATTGATTCTTGATATCGTATCATAGTCATTTTAGATTGAGCCACTTTGTTGCCTATTTTGTTTTTCTAATTGTACAAATAACCCCTCACCACAGTAATACTGTTATTCTGTGGGAAACACTGAGCACTGTTAATCTGCAGTTAATTTTAATTTAGTTTATTTAATAGTCAGTGTTTTATAATGTACAGTTGAATGGAACCACAGTCAGAGAAGCCAGTGCTAATGGGGATTCTAGTAAAGAGATTTTTCCAATGAAGGATTGTTAAAAAAAACATGTCTGCTGCCATTTATGGTTCTTTGTGAGAGAGATAATCGTATTGGATTGAATTACCTTATACATAATCTCTTATAATGGTATTGTACCAATATACATTACCAGAGTTTTCTTGAATTCTTGATCAAGCAGCTGTCCCTCCAAAACCAGAAGCTCTTGAAGGGTTGCAACCGGAAGTGTTTCCGGTGGTAGAGATGGGCTCTCTTCTGCAGTACCCTTTAACTGATGAACTAGCTTCACCAAAATTCCCATCTGATCTTTGATGACTTCTTGATTGGTCAGGATAGTTCGTATCACAGCTAAAACAGTGATCAGAAGATACAGTCTATTTAGTTGAAGTATATGCATTAAAAAAACTATAACTTTATGTTTCTAGCCTGCCAATTTCATTTCACTTGTGGAATAATGATGTGGAAAAATACAACTCCTAAGTCTTTAAATAGAAGATTCATCAATTGCATTTTTCCTGGCTTAAAATTTTTTAAAGGTCTGACCTACTGATTCCAATTTTCTTTCTTTTTTAAGAATTATAATTGACAGCATACACAAATATATTTTTTACTTTCCTTTAATGGAAAGTTATTTCTAAAAAAACATGGCATTGTAATTGCATTAGTCCAACTCTGCAAAGGCTCTGTACATTTTCATTGGATGCTGTAAAGACTAATAGCATGTAAAGACTAATAGCAAACACTACAAGATACTCTTGTTTCATGTAGTAGTGCTTGTTTCATGTAGTAGTGCTTGTTACCCCCTTGTTCCATGTAGTTACTGGGTAAGTACAATAAAAATGCACACACAATCTTATATCACTGACTCAGAAACCTTTATTTATTATACAAGCACCACTTACCCTGTAACCACATCAAACAAGATATATTTCCCAGTATTTAAAAAATTGCAATAGTCTTATCTTTTCTTACCTTGAAACATGTAAGCCCAAACTTAAACATCTGCAACTTTTGCTATCAAAAAAAAAAAAAAATTGTATAAATGCATAGATGCAGTGTATGTTGCACTACTACATGAAACAAGAGTATCTTTCCCCAATATTTAAGCAAAGGTTGCAAATAGTTTTTGTTTTTAGTGCATTTTTGTTAAAAAGATGACTTTATAAATGCATAGATATTGTACCCTATAATTTTTAAAAAGGCTATACATTATGTACTGGTTCACCATTATTTCAAAAAGGTACGCAGTGTATGTTCTTGCTAAATTGCTCCCAAATGTAAGATTGTTGTATCATAATAGTAGAATAAGTACCCCTTAGTTCTATAATACTTACAGTATAAATATTTTTTAATTATCCTCGTTGTTAGCCCTTTATTCCCCAAACTTAAAATATTGTTCCCTTATACTTACATGAAAGTACTTTATAGGTACACTATAATTACAGAAAGTTACGCTGTAAATTCCTCTTAATTACACACTTACTTTGCGGGCTGTAATCTAAAGCGTTACCAAAATATCTAACAAATCAAGCTATGTAGTGTAAAAACATTCAGATTACTATAAAAGTGGTGGAAATCTAAGATATATATCACTCTTTAAACGTTTATTAGACTGTTATTATTATTATAATTAATCCAGAATGTATGTCTGTTTGACGTGCACAAAAAAACATATCTAAATAAATCTCACATGTCGGTTAAACATACGTGCAACTTCAGTGTCCTAAAATGGCGTCTGGCGCTGATTTTAGCTAGCTAACATTACCTAGCTTATATAACCTTAGCTAAGATAGCTAAGGTTAGCTTATTTAATAGAGTCAGCTAACATTCTTATACATCATTTCAGTCATGCTTCTAACGTCTACTAGCAAACCAACACTCTTAATATCGCATTACAATTTGTATTGTAGAGTTAAATGTTTTTTAACAGTATAATAATTACTTACCAGTAAGCCCAAAGACAGCAGAGACGGCCACCGGACTTTTTAACCGCGAAGCAGAGAGCGCGCCCGGGAATACACGCGCAAATGCGCATGCGCGTACTGTTGCAGCGTCATGCCTGCTGTAACCTGACACTTACGGACCCTCTTAGTTTTATATTTCACAGTTATTTTTTATTTCAGTGACAAACACATTTTATTTATCTATCTATAAATAACATTTGTCATGTTCTCTCTAGCACCAAACAATTTCACACGATAAGTAATAATAAATAACAAAAACTGTCCCAAGTTAGCTAATCTAAAAGGTAAAAACTTGGTGTTGTAAGAAAGATCCAATCCAACCACACATACACAGGGTGCAAATATATATATATATATATATATATATATATATATATATATATATATATATATATATATATATATATATATGCTAGATATGTTTTTTTTTTTTATTATTTTTTTTTTTTTTGTAATAAACACTCGGCCACCTCTGGCCTAAACACAATTCTTGCCTTCACCTAATAATAGCAATAATTAAAACAGGTTGTAAAGTAAAATAGAGTTTGTAACTCACTTCTGCTATAACAAGTAGCAGATATAGCCTAGTAGGCATAAATAAATTATATTCATTGGAGCTTTTGGGGGGAAAAGCTGCTCTCTAGTTTAGTGATTGCAGCAGAAACACTTAGCAGTGCAAACAGGCTGTGGCTGGGTGGGTCCTTTGGGCTCTGTGTAAGCACCACCTCACTGATATCACTAATTGGTAACAATGATCTGGTCCTGGGCCGTGCACATTGCCAGGTGTTGATTTTTGAGTGAAGATTCACCGGACCACATGCGAGGTTGTCTAAGTATTTCAACAAGTTAAATGATTCACGATTTTCAATTAAATTGTAATCCTACTTAATCAGTATTCAATTGGAGGCACCATTGTGGGATATTAAAAAGTGACATTTGGCCCAAGTCTGGCCCATGCAACACTTGCCGTAACCTATTTCATTCCCGGCTCATGACATTTGGGCCACCTTTGGCTCACACAATTTTTGCCGTAACACAAGTTAGGTCCGGCTCATGACATTCGGCCCAAGTCTGGCCCACACAACACTTGCCGTAACCTATTTCATGCCCGGCTCATGACATTTGGGCCACTTTTGGCCCACACAATAGTTGCCATAACACAAGTTAGGTCCGGCTCATGTAATTTGGGCCACATTTGGGCCACAAAACACTTGCCGTAACCTATTTCATGCCCGGCTCATGACATTTGGCCCAAGTCTGGCCCACGCAACACTTGCCGTAACCTATTTCATGCCCGGCTCATGACATTTGGGCCACTTTTGGCCCACACAATAGTTGCCATAACACAAGTTAGGTCCGGCTCATGTAATTTGGGCCACATTTGGGCCACAAAACACTTGCCGTAACCTATTTCATGCCCGGCTCATGACATTTGGCCCAAGTCTGGCCCACGCAACACTTGCCGTAACCTATTTCATGCCCGGCTCATGACATTTGGGCCATCTTTGGCTCACACAATTTTTGCCGTAACACAAGTTAGGTCCGGCTCATGACTTTCGGCCCAAGTCTGGCCCACACAACACTTGCCGTAACCTATTTCATGCCCGGCTCATGACATTTGGGCCACTTTTGGCCCACACAATAGTTGCCATAACACAAGTTAGGTCCGGCTCATGTAATTTGGGCCACATTTGGCCCACACAACACTTGCCAGTGCCGTAACTGAGCCGTAAGTGCCAAAAGTGGCCCAGATTAGGTCCAAATCTGTCTGCTATCTGGGTATTGACTCATATTACTCGGATAATACTTGTACTCGGCAAAAGTGCTTTATCCGTACCGGATACTCGTTTCAGCCGGATACTCGGATCACCCCTAGTAAATATTGCTGTTTTAATTGAGTCAGCTTTTTTAGGCCATCCTGTTTCATCCATGTTTACTTTTACTTTCTAGTTCTGACAGTGACTAACGTGATCGGCTCGACAAATATGGCAGCTTAAGGTACAGCTCCTGGCCCAACCTTGCAAATAGTTGTTATATGGTTCCAACTCTGATCTTCTATTACTTTGTGCTTGATAGTCATTAAAAGCAGAATGGCAAACAAGAACCAAACCAAACACAGCAATACAGATGCCAAAGCAGAGGCATTATTGGAGAAACCGAAAAGCTACCTCGAACCACGTTTTTTTCAAACCATGGATTCAGCGCGAGTCAAGGGTCTAGATTTGTTCCTGCTCTATCCAGTAACAATGAAGATTAGGGAAGGCTCCCAGTACAGAGCTTTTGCCTCCACTAATAGATATTTGACGTGCAGTTAATCCCACCTGTATGGATTATTCCTTTATCTCAGGTAAACATTAATCTTTTTCCAGAATAGATTTTCTTTACCTCCACTAATAGATATTTGACGTGCAGTTAATCCCACCTGTATGGATTATTCCTTTATCTCAGGTAAACATAAATCTTTTTCCAGAATAGATTTTCTTTTTGCATCCCCTCAATTATTAATTATTAGTAATAGGTGAATAGGACGAGGTTTGCCGGGTAGGCAAAACACTAAAAACGTTTTGCTGAGGAAAGAACTAGAGATTAGGGGTGATCTGAGTATCCGGCTGAAACGAGTATCCGGTACGGATAAAGCACTTTTGCCGAGTACAAGTATTATACAAGTAATATGAGTCAATATCCGTGCTCGGATTGAATAAAACTCTCAGATGGCCGCGCTGCGTTCTGTGATAGTCACAGCGCCCCCCCGCCTACAAACCCGCTCGGATCAATCACACACACACACAGAACATGGAGAAATGCGCTCTCTCTCTCTCTCTCTCGCTTGCTCGCTCCCGCTCCGTCAGGCAGGCAGTCAATGGGTCTGCAGATCTGTTCCGTTAACGTTTAGGGTTTCTTCAGCTTCAGGTTTGTTTTTAACTTCGGTTTGTAGTCCTTACATAGTAACCAGTAGATTTCAGGTGAACGTGGGTTTCAGACATGCTGCTTCGTTTAAATGCAACTCCCGTTGCGTCTCTGCCATCGGAGATTTTTTTTTTTTTTTTTTTACTGTCAGCTGCCCCCCGCCCCCTCTCTCTCTGTCTCTCTCTTACACACACACACACACACACACACATATATATACCTGGCGTAGAAATAAAAAAATAAAAAAGAACCAAAAAAATAAATAAATCACACTGATCATAAAAAATAAAAAGTTAAAAAAAGAAAGTTATATTGAGTATGAAAACTCTTGTTCATTACATTTTACTTCATAATTGCAACCGCATGTGTTGTATTCATTGTTGCAAAACGTTCTGTATATAGTTTGTTTGTTACCATGACAACACCATTGATCTGAAGCTCAATGCTGTCATGTAAATAGTTTTCAAATCAGCAATAAATATAACAATTTTTGATCAACTCATATCAATTGCATGCTTAAATAACATACTGGTTAAAGACCCGCACATTTCAAGAGAACCTGACCCACTTCCGGGTTAAATCTGACCACTTCCGGTTTAGGCCCCGCCCAGTCCGAGTACGGATCCGGATACAGACAATTCATGTGGTAAACAGATACAGATACAGATAATGCTGTACTCGCTCATCCCTAATCGGTACCAAACCATTGTCATACATAGCCATTGTCAGTTATTAATAATACTGGGTTTTAACTTCTTCTCAGTGTAATGGAGCTGAGAGATTCCCAGCCGTCACAACATCACTACGTGTTTCCAAAGCTGTTTTGTAAAAAAGCACATGAGCAGCCTGTTGTCCGTAAACGTCACCACTCTTAGCCCAATGTTAGCCCAATCAGTTTAATGAGTTTTTTTTTATATTTCAATCTCTTCTGTCTGCATGCGGTTTCTACACAATGCTGTTATAACAACCACAGTGCTGCTCTTTAAAAAGCGATTGTATTTTCACAAACGGCTAAAACAAAACCTATCAGTGTGTAGTCTGTTTTAACTGTTAAAGTCTTTAAATTTGGACAAAACTTTGTGAATTTAGCTGCTGACGTAAACAAACCATCCTCTCCGCTGGATCGGTAAATCCACATGGGTACTTAATATGCAAGTGGTTGATATCATCGTACTTTGCGTTTTTCATTCTTTGTAAACTTTACTCAGTATTTTGATATCAGGAATTATGAAATATTTTTTCGACACTAGACCGGGGAAATCTCCAGGCCCAGCCACTGAGCTTTGAATAGAAACAGTCATGGTACATTGAAGTTACTGCTTTGTTCTAACTGACAACAGTATCAGAGAAGGCCAAAATCATCTGTGTGTCTGAAAACACCATCGGACCCAAGAGGGATTATTAAGTATTCGTATCGGTATTCTGTATCAGCAAGTACCCAAATGCTATGATACAAATGTGTATACGAGATGCATCTGCTTTATTTATTTTTTTAGATACATTTTTTTTATTGATAATAAACAGGTAATCTTTCAATAGTTTCAATAGTACAGGTCTAGACTTTTAAAAACATCACAAAACCTTTTACCTCACAAATACAGTACAAACATTCCCTCCCTCCCCATCCCATGGCGGCCCCCTTACCGACCCGTCCCTCATCTTTTGACCTCCCCAAGAAATTAAAAGGAAACAATACAAACATAAAGGTATAATACCTGACATAAATAAATAAAATGTATTAATAATTTATTAATTGATAAAAAACATTATTATACATTATGCTGCACTCTTTCTTTAACCAAGGTGTAAGCTTCATCCCATGCACATAGTTTTCTGACTGGCTCCATGTACCTGAGCCACAGATCTCTCCATCATAACTAGGGGTGATCCAAGTACTCGGCTGAAACGAGTATCCGGTACGGATAAAGCACTTTTGCCGAGTACAAGTATTATACAAGTAATATGAGTCAATATCCGTGCTCGGTTTGAATACAACTCCTCAACTGGCCGCGCAGCGTTCTGTGATAATCACAGCGCCCCCCCGCCTAAAAACCCGCTCGGATCAATCACACACACACACAGAACATGGAGAAATGCTCTCTCTCGCTCTCCCACTCCCGCTCCGTCAGTCAATCGGGTTTGCGGATCTGTTCCGTTAACGTTTAGGGTTTCTTCAGCTTCACGTTTGTTTTTAACTTCGGTTTGTAGTACTTACATAGTAACCAGTAGATTTCGGGTGAACTTGGGTTTCAGACATGCTGCTTGGTTTAAATGCAACTCCCGTTGCGTCTCTGCCATCAGAGATTTTTTTTTTTTTTTTTTACTGTCAGCTGCCCCCCCCCCCCCCCCCCCCCCCCCCCCCCGCGCCCCCTCTCTCTCTCTGTCTCTCTCTTACTCTCACACACACACACATACCTGGTGTGGAGATAAAAAATAAAAAAAAGAACCAAAAAAAATAAAAAAATCACACTGATCATAAAAAAAATTAAAAGTTAAAAAAAGTTATCTCGCCATCTTGCTTCAACCTCGTGTTTTCCAAGTCGGTGTCGGTTGAATATTTCTCCAATCCACTCTAAATGGCCTATCGTAACAACATTAAACGTGCATAAATACCAACATAAATAACCAGGTAGCATTAAATAAAAATTGTCCAACGCCCGTCTTAAGTGCGGTTCTTAGAATGGCTGCCGAACATCATAGTGCAGTGATGCACTATACTGTTTGGTGTTAGCTTATATTTGCAGCATGTGCTTCAAGTTTGACCATAAATCAACTTAAAAATCACTACCTCGGCTTTACATATTCACAAAATCATAAATACATTGCACATATCTTTTTTAAATAAAGAAAAGAAAAAACACAATTTATTTGTTTTTCCACTCACCAAGTCCCGATTTCCATACGTATTAATCGTCTCCACACAGGGACAGATCGAGTACGTAGAATATCTCCTTCACAAAAATTCAACAAAATTGGCTTCTAACATCTAAAAGGTTTTCACCTTCCTCTCTGACTCTCGTAAAAGTTTCATCTGCGCCCGCTCCGCAGAAACCACAACTCTCCCAGCAAAGAAAACCCTTTGAAAAATTGGTGGTTGCTGGTCACCTGGGTCACGCAGCAACGTGCCCTTCAAAATAAAAGTCCAAATGCATTTTAAACACAAAATAACTCATGAAATGACATACCAAATGAAAAAAAATATTACAGATGTTCTTAATGAACTTTTAACCATATTAACATATTTATTGATTAATTTACTTGTAACAAATTCATTTATTTTACTAACTAAGTAAATCTGGGTTACATAATACTGACAGCTAGTGTTTAAAATAGTTACTGAAGTACACATTCAAAATACTGGAGAGAGTCGTCTCCCACGTCCCCTCCTCCCCAGACTCAAAGTTCACGTTGGTTGCCAGGCTGAGACCGCAGCAGCCACAACCATGTGGCTAGACGCTTGTCTTACATAGCCACACATTACTTCACAGCACAGCGGAGTACCTAACGTTAGATACTGGCTATATTGAGTTTGAAAAGTGGATTGTGCCCATTCAAAGGATACCCTGGAGAATGAGCAGGAGAATGCTTCCGTGTGGATTTTTGAATTGATTTAACAGGGATTACAGACTGCTGCGTTATGATTTTCACAAAAGCCTGGCTGAACACATTTATCAATAGTAAAAAACCTACGTAACCAAGATCAGTAAAGCTTCAACACACGTAAAACAAGCTTGTTGTAGGTAGATGTTGCCTGTAGTCGCTGAATGGTGAGTGCCAGGAAGGATGAGTCAACAGTTGAGTTTTGAATGAAGATTGGATGTTTTTTTTTATCCCAAATAAGGCCATGAGGCAAAATATAAAAATATCAAAAAGAATAATAAAAATCAAAGACTTTCAAAACCAGAAAAGAAATAGACTTAAGAGTCAAAAGACAAAAGTAAAATAACAAACTAAGTACAGCTGTTTACAAATTGCCTTTAAACTACAATTAAATTGGCTCTCCAGACTTACGTCTGTCTACTTTCAGTCCTTAAATGGGTGATAGAATGCAAAACCGATTTTACCCTGTCATATGTGAATAACGACAGTGCGGTGGGTAAATAGGACATACATAGAAGCTTAAAATCCCATTGACATGCCTTTCCCTTGAAAATCTCAAATTTTGAAACTGCCGCTGAAAACGGGGGAATCCCAACAAAGGTTTTGGTTGTTCTGAGTTTGAAGTAGCATGGTTTGCTGGCACTTGATTTAAATTGACTAAAAAATGATTCGACTTACAAAATGTAAGTAAGATAAACAGCATAGCATTTATTTTTATTTAATTTAATTAACTTTTGTGCTTGACTTCATTTTTTTAACTGTATAAGTGATTACTAAAACAAGACTCTATCAAGAGAACGATTTTCACAACTAAGAAAAGTCACTTATTTATTCAGTTTGTAAACTGAACCGTTACAGCCCCCCACCAGTAGGGGGCCGCTGCTCTCAGCAGACCTATTCCCCCGTTAGGAGAAGAAGAGAAAGCCACAGGACGGACCACGCTGCGCTCACGGAGAGGTAAGCGAAAATACTTTACAGTTAAATGATGTTGTAATGGGAGGGTTTGTGGTTTAACATTAAACTCTTTCCCTCGTATGGCTTTGTTATATTCCGGTTCTTGTCAGGTTGACCAAACATAAAAGTTTGGCTGAAGTAAACAACAAACTTCAGCAGAAGTTTTCTACGTCGTCCGCCATTTTGCTATGCTAGTCATGCAGTGAGCTGCTCCAAATCTTTTCGTTTTAGTAAACTCTTTGTGCACAAACCATTTTCTCAATGCTGAGTTCATGTATTGAGCCCCAGGTGAGACTTGGAATAAAGTCTCATGCTGTGTCGAGCCTTCTTAGTGTTTTAAACATGTTGATTTTGATGCTATCCTAGAAGGGCCACTAGCTCTCCCATTAAAAAGGCGAGGCCAGAGTTGGGCTTTAGATGGATTGCATATATCTTTCCCTTTGTTTGCTGCTTTGTCCCATTGTATGTGTTGTGTTGTGTCATCGTGTTAATATTAGGGGTGATCCCGCTCTCTCTCTCTCTCTCTCTCTCTCTCTTGCTGGCTCGCTCTCTCTCTCGCTCGCTCCCGCTACTTCAGTCAATTCGGTTTGCGGATCTGTTCCGTTAACGTTTAGGGTTTCTTCAGGTTTGTTTTTAACTTTGGTTTATAGTAGGCCTACTTACAGACTTAGTAACCAGTAGATTTCTGGTGAACGTTGGTTTCAGACGTGCTGCTTGGTTTAAATGCAACTCCCGTTGCGTCTCTGCCATCGGAGATTTTTTTTTTTTTTTACTGTCAGCTGCCCCCCGCCCCCTCTCTCTCTGTGTCTCTCTCACACACACACACACACACACACACACACCTGGTGTGAAAATAAAAAAAAATGAAAAAATAAAAAAGAACTGTAAGAAATTCATAACTTACATTGCATTCGTTCGGATTTCTGAGGAAAAGGAGGCTGGGGGTCAAATTGAGAATTGAAAAAGGTTTAATGCAACAGCAGTGATGAAGATGATAAGACAAAGACAATCAGAGACAAAACAAACACATAATAACACTACAGCTAACAGCGGACTGATCCACGCTCCTCCTGACGGAGTCACATGGAAGCAGTCCTGAATATCTGTAAAACACTCTCATTTATGCCGTGTACCTGGGGGCGGTTCCTTTTCACCTGGTGCTTTCAATTCCATTCTCATTGGTCCGCTGTTGTCATGACAACATGCCGAACATCTTTCCTGTGCAATGAGAACTGACCTGCCTTCAAACACTGCACCTTTGGGGGTCGTTTTGGTTACAGAACAGAGGTTCTGTTGTGTAAATGTGAAACTCTGACATCAAAGTAGTCCAATCAACATTGTATTGTTTTAGCCTAGACTAAGACCCCAGGGGACAGGAGACAGAGAGGACCACCTTTGTTGCATAGCAGGAAGCCCCTTTCCATAAGTTAATTGCCAGACTTGACCTGATCAACTCTTTACAGTCAGAAGAAACGGGGGGAAGGTGAGGAACAAATGGCCATCTTGCCTTCTTCACAGACATATGAATATTAATCCCATCCTGGCTGCATAATACAGTTTATAACTTTTTATAACTCAACAGAACCAAAAACAAAAAAAAATCACACTGATCATGCAAAAATAAAAAGTTAAAAAAGAAAGTTATATTGAGTATGAAAACTCTTGTTCATTGATCAACTCATATCAATTGCATGCTTAAATAACATACCAGTTAAAGCCCCGCACATTTCAAGAGAACCTGACCCACTTCCTGGTTAAATATGACCACTTCCGGTTTAGGCCCCGCCCACTCCGAGTACGGATCCGGATACAGATAATTCATGTGGTAAACAGATACAGATACAGATACAGATAATGCTGTACTCGCTCATCCCTAGTTAATATGCTTGCGTTTATGTTACAAATAAGATTTTTTTTTCTGTCCTTTTTTAATTAGTTGTAGTGTACGGTACATAAGTAAAGCCTGTACAATCAAAGTCCTTTTTAGGCAGGTCGACCTGCGGCCATCTTGCAACGCATTTTAAGCAGTTATCAGCCAGCTGAGTGAAGTATACAGCAAGGGACGTAATATGTGTCGGCTACGGAGCTGCAGTACTGGCTTTACTGATTGTCTGAACGTAGCAGCATAGGTTCATCTTTTGCAATGGCATGTGCAAAAAACCTACCATAAATGAACTGACCAATGTACTTCTTTTTTTAGATGAGTCAACACCACACAGAAAACCAACCGGTCGCCCAGAGCTGGAGCCTGCCACTTCAGCTTGGGACCCAGTTGACGGTATAATGGCTTTGAATTTTTCCAGTTAAATACAATTGCATGACAAGGAACTTGAGAGACACTAACTTTTTTGTTGTGCTTAATAGCAGAACATCATCACAAAAACAGGGCGGTGGCTCAGCCATGGAGACGGAAATGAGAGGTAAGAAGACTCACTTAAATTGTTCACATATAAGTAGATAATGTATAACAACAAAACTAACAGTATTTGTTTTTTCATAGCCATGAGGACACCCGTTATCATTTTGACTTCTACTCTAGCGGCCGGCCAGAAAAACTTCCCTGCACTAACTGCTGCAGAAGCGGAGGATTTGATTGGGCAAGTTCTGAAGTTTGCCCCACACAGACGGTAAATTGAAGTTCTTCTGCGTTATGTTCATAATAAAGTTCATCAAAAAAATTATTTTGTCAATGGGGCGGCTGTGGCTCAGTGGTAGAGCGGTTGCCTACCAATCGGAAGGTTGGTGGTTCGATCCCTGCCCCTGCAGTCATTGTCGAAGTGTCCTTGGGCAAGATACTGAACCCCGAGTTGCCCCCGGTGCTGCGCATCGGAGTGTGAATGTGTGTGAGTGTTTACCTGATGAGCAGGTGGCACCTTGTACGGCAGCCCCGGCCACAGTGTATGAATGTGTGTGAATGGTGAATGTTTCCTGTAGATGTAAAAGTGCTTTGAGCAGTTGTTAAGACTGGAAAAGCGCTATATACAGCACATTTACATTTACATGTGTTCATTACATGTCTAACTTTTGTTTTTCTTTATAGGCCAGCTGAGAAGGACTGAGCCGTGAAACCATGGAGCCCCTTTTTAATTAATATATATTATATTGTTTTTGTGACTTATTTTGCACACACTTTACAAATATTTTTATGCATCTTGCACTACATCCTTATCTTTTTTGTATTTTTTTTCAGTTATTTGAATATTAAAGTTTTGAAATGCTATCAAGTTTGCCTGTTCATTCATTCCTACAAATATAACTTTTGTATGTATGTACGTGTGTATTTACAGTACATACATACACACACAAATGGTACAGGTGTTTTTTTTTAAAAGGTCATGGGGAATCTAATCTTTTCTTAACGTTCTGGGAACGTTCGTTTATGGTTACATTGAACGTTCCCCTAACGTTAAGAGACCAGGCTCGTTCGAGATGAACTGCGCCTCGCCTGGAAAGTGGACGAGAGCAGGCGGTAGCAGCGGGGGGCGGTGACAAAAAGCTGCGGTAAAGTCGGACAGTTTCCAGCCGATTCCAGCTCCTTCAGACGAAGTGATGAAAACACTGTGGTGCGATTCCGATTTACTAAAATATAATCAGACCCACATATCAGCTTGTACACAGTCTCCAGTTGTTTTAATTATGACAGAGTAGCTGGCAAAGTGCTCTACATGCGACCTGTTGCTGATTTTAATTAACAACACACTGTAGATGATCCGTGATCTGATCAGATTTAGTCTCTCTGACTTCTAAACGTCACTATCAGCCACGCAACATGTGTTCTGGACAGAATAAGTCTTTAAATCAGACAAATAGCAATTAAAATCCCTCCGATTCAAAAACAATAAAAAGTTTATATAAAACGTCATCATGTTGTAAACCAATCAGGTGTTAAATCAGCTGAGAAGCCGGCGTTTCCCAGCATGCTCTGGGTCCGCCTGGCTCTTGCAGTCGGGGAAAAGCAACTGCGCCGCCTGCGTCTTAGAACTGCGGCCGCCTTGCTCTCGTGAGATTTCCGTTGCCCACGTGTGCATGACGTTAGAGCAAGTCGGGATCAAGTCGGACACAAATCTAACCGGCATGCAACGGGCGCCGATCGCCGGTGATTGATTCTGCGCAGACCTGGCTCATCTCGAACGAGCCTACCGTTCCGTAACGTTCGCTGAGGGTTGCAACGCTAATGGAACGTTCCCCTAACGTTCTCTAAAGGTTGTAACGTTAAGGGAACGTTCCCCTAACGTTCGTTAAAGGTTGCAACGTTTTCGGAATGTTCGCCTAACGTTCTCTAAAAGTTACAACCTTTAGAGAACGTTAGGCGAACGTTCCCTGTAACCAAAAACCAACGTTCCCGGAACGTTAAAAAAACCTTCCAATTAACCAACAGACAACCAAACTACAACCAAAACAAACCTTCAGGGAACGTTCCCACAACCAAAAACGAACGTTCTGGGAACCAAAAATTGTTAGCTGGGTATCTAGTCAATTCTCGTGAAAACAGTGTGTTTATAGACTGCAATGTATTGATTTGCAGTTTTTTATTTCAGAGTACATCACAAGAACGACAAGACACGAAAGATGCAGCTTGCCAAACAGATTCTCTGAGTGTGGCATCTCGGGGGACACAACTGTCTCACAAGACATTAAGACCTCACATATCCTACAAGGTAACCTTTCTACTTATTCTTACAAAACCAGACGTTTTATGGTGTTTGTGTAGCATTGTGACTGGGGAGTATTTAGCAGAGCAGTGTTATCTAAGAAAATTACGATGATGAGTGAGTGACTTTTATCAAATATGTGAGCATTCCCAACACATTAGTGAACTATTTCTAGTAGGAATAGAACTATTCATCTGGATTATCACTGATTGGTCTGATCTCAATCAATTGCATTTCCTTTTGTGGGGTAGGCTGGTGAAAATAATTTGGACAATAGGCAGGAATGTACAAAAGGCATGACTGAATGCTAGATTGTGTGTTGAAGATGCCTTTTGCAGGTATGTACACGCCCTATGAACTTTGTCATTCAACAAAACAAGTCTTTAGAAAAGGCAAATGTGAATGGGGGACAAATTGTCTGCAGAAACTGGTTTTGTTTATTGAAGGAGTGAGACACAAGCACTGGTCTAGAGACATCAAGCCTCATGGCCGGCCATATAAATGCAAATCATTTCAGTTTTAAGGTGCTCCCACTGTAAGGCACTTGTACCAACACTGGTTAGAGTACAGCTTTGGCACAGCTTAGAGGTTTAGCAACTGCTTTTGCTGTGAGTTAACTGGAGTATTTTGCTTGGTGCATGTAAAAGGTAATAAAGTTATGTTACAAAATTTAGGTTTTTTGTTTTAGATTGTATCTTGCAGCCACAACGGAAGACAGCCAAGGGGAAACTAATGTACAGACGTCTGTTCCCAAAGGCCAAAATGGGAGGTTACACCGTCAAAGAAGTGAAGACAGAGCCAAAAGTTTGTAAGTTTAAATAATTTTTTATTACAAACAAAAAATACAAAATTGCATCGTATAGGCACTAAAAATAACTTTACACACACTGCAAACAACAAATCTGAATGTGCAATGGTATAGGTGCTAAAAATGACTTTTCACATCATCCATGAGCCCCTTCCTTATCTGGAAGCAGTCCGGCAGATTCCTGTGCCCCAGGACCTGTGCGCTCAGCTCGACAGGCACCCAACCCGACATACTGCCCTGAAGCATCCAGAAACTCCCTCCGTATACGCAGCACGACACAAGAGGGGATCACTTCTACCAAGAAAACCCCAGCACCAGCTCACCAAGTCCTATAAGCCTTGGGTCTGCATGGCCTGCAAAGAGAAAAGGGTGTAGTGGACAATCACATTTTTTATCTGTTAGATTTCAGAGTAATTATGATTGTTTTGAAACTAAATAAAGTTTTTAATTTTGTTGTCTTGATAATACTGTGTTTTTGTAATAATGCTGAACCAATAATCAATGGGTATTGTTATAAACATTTTATTTATATACTATAACTGGTAACAGTGGTATCAAATTGGCCTCACCTTTCCATCCCTTTGATTCTCAACTGGCCATTGTCAACTCTGTAAATATTCATTGCATTTTGCAAAGAATATATATTGAGGCACACCAGATGAAGGTCAGGATGGTGAGTCATACAGGTTATCTCCTCAGGAATCTAGGTCATTCTTTTCATGACCTGTAAAAACAAACAATGAGCTTGTTGTAATTTCATAATGTTGAATGAGCAGAAAGCATAAAGTAGCTTGAGTTAATGTATCTAGTTTTAGTTACCAAAGGTATTTATTGGCAACATATATTTTCTCTCAAGAACACCTGCCAAGGTAAGATGGAGGCACCGTAGTTGTAATTTTACATATTACTACGTGTTAAAAAGGTAATGATCTCAAAGTCAGATCTAATCAGCAGGATAGTAGTTCCAAGATAACATTTGACCTACTGACACAGGCGAGAGTAGTAATAATGCTTTTAGACGTAGCATACAAACTGAACAGAAATAGTAGTCTCCTGTCCAGCTAAATTGACGTCCTGTTGTGAGATAACATATTACTACTACGTGTTAAATAATGTACGCAACTCATAATCACAATCAAAGAGACTTGTTGTAAGCAGCTCTTTGAACTGGCCACTAACTTTTCAGCCAACTGGACATCTTGACTGGAACTGCGAGGGTACAAGTTGTAAAATATTTGTCCGTGTGCAAACTTATGTTGCTCACGATACTAAAAACAAGCCTAATACAAAGTTATTCTTAGGCTACAACACTGAAGTGTGAGTATTACATTAGTAGCTATAACAACGGAGGGCTAATGTTGGGCTATGTGTTGAAAATGCAAGTAAATGCTAAATGACCAAACTTACCAGTCTGAAGAGTCATTTCCAATCTCCGGGCAGGTTGCTCCCCAGATAGCAAACGATTGCGCGCCACTTCAGGCAATGATGCGGCACTCCCGGCATACTTGCGGCCCTGACAAACTGAATGTGAGCCTAAAGTCACCCACATGTGATGTAGCAAATGTGGGCCAAATAGTTAAAAACAACTATGGGCCACTTTTGGGAAATTGATGGCAAAGCCGGCACTGGTCTATCAAGGTTTGAGCCTAACGTGGCCCACATTTGACATTGCATGTTTGGGCCCTAATATAAAAAACAGATGTGGGCCACTTTAGGTAAAGGTCAGGCACAATCCGTACTGGCTAATCTAGATGTGAACCTAATGTGGCCCTTATGTGGTTTAGCAAATGTGGGCCAAATAGTTAACAACAAATATGGGCCACTTTTGGGAAAATTATGGCAAAGCCAGCACTGGCTGGTCAAGTTGTGAGCCTAATGTGGCCCACATTAGACAATACATGTGTGGCCCTAATATGGTAAAACAGACATGGGCCACTTTAGGTAAAGGTCAGGCACAATCCGTACTAGCTAATCTGGATGTGAACCTAAAGTGGCCCTCGTGTGATGCAGCAAGTGTGGGCCAAATATTAAAAAAACAATTATGGGCCACATTTGTTAAATTTATGGCAAAGCCAGCACTGGCCAGTCAAGGTGTGAGCCTAATGTGGCCCACATTTGACATTGCGTGTGTGGCCCTAATATGGTAAAACAGACGTGGGCCACTTTAGGTAAAGGTCAGGCACAATCCGTACTGGACAATCTGGATTTGAACTTAATGTGGCCCATGTGTGATGTGCAAAACATGGGCCAAAAAGTTAACAACAATTATGGGCCACATTTGGTAAAATTATGGCAAAGCCAGCACTGGCCAGTCAAGGTGTGAGCCTAATGTGGCCCACATTAAACAATACATGTGTGGCCCTAATATGGTAAAACAGACATGGGCCACTTTAGCTAAAGGTCACATACTGGCTAATCTCGGCGTGAGCCTAAAGTGGCCCACATGTGATGTAGTAAAAGTGGCCCAAATAGTTAACAACAATTTGGGCCACTTTTGGCTTTTTTATGGCACAGCCAGCACCAGGTAATCAAGATGTGAGCCTAATGTGGCCCACATTTGGCATTTCATGCATTGCTCTAATTTGATAAAACAGACATGGGCCACTTTAGGTAAAGATTTGGCACAATTTGCACTGGCTAATCTTGATGTGAGCCTAAAGTGGGCCACATATGGTATGGCAAATATGGACCAAATATTGCTAAATAGTATTGTGCAACTTTCGGTAAAGACTCAGTTCAGAAAGCACTGACTTCTTTTAACATTCATTTATTCAGGGAAGTTCACTGAGAGCATTTGCAGGAAGGCCCTCACACAGTTACACATCACACCTGGAAGCTGCTCAGTACGATGTAGCTGAACGTACTGTGCAGAAGTCTGAAAAAGTGTTGTCAAGTGCTTTCAAAAATAGACATGTGATACTTATCAATAAACAAAATACAAAGTGAGTGAAGAAAATTCTAAATCAAATCAATATTTTGGTGGGACCACCCTTCATCAATTAGCACAAAGGATTTTGAAAGCACATTGTCAGGTGTATGATTAAACAATTACTGCTCTGATCATAAATTTAATATGAAAACACAATCATACTGTCCCTGTCAAATACAATGACATGGATTGATTTTACTTTTATCAAAAGCAACAATTGCTTGAGGTTGCCCACTGCCATGCCTTGCTGTCATTTACGCTGATGTGGTGGGGACATCGTACTGACACATTTTGAAATGACTAGTTTGTCACCATCACTGTTCTAAAAAATACAGTAGCTTGCACCAAATATTAATTAACTAATGAAAATGCTTTAAAAAGGTTTAAGAAAACATGCAATGCAAAATAGTTTTCCCTCATATAAAAAAACACATTTCCACCGTAAATTTAAGAAGAAAATCTCCAGTCTCCAGAATGCAAGAAATTATAAGTTTTATGCTCAAAAACGTTTGGGTTCTTCCAAATGCAGCATGGGCATCTTTCAGCCCACTGTTACTATTACAAGGAACATTAAGGAACAACATGGTTTGCTATTACATGTGTCACATAATAGCAAACCTGTTGACAGCAAAAATAATGTTTTGATGCAAGCAAAGAAGCAACAATCAAGAGATCATCAGTCTGGTGAGTCTTTGACCCCAGATCAGTGGGAAGCCATCAGTCACTACGTTGCACAATACAGAGTTTAATTTAGTGCTAGCATACTTGTTTTTATGTGTATGGTGTACAGCACAACTGCAGATTGTTACAGTTGACAATGTTTTTTAGCCTACTGTGTAAATGAAGTGTCTGAGCGAGCGCAGGTTCAAACGTGCTGTATGATGATCATTTTGAGTTGCCATATGTGCAAAACTTGCACATTTCTTCTTGGGAAAATATACTGAGCCAAAATGGGGGTGACATTAAAAAACTAATAAAAAAAACAGTTTGGGCTGAAAATTGTCATTTTCAACTACTCTTTATTGACTAGCAACACCATCAGCACAGGGGGAATTCATCCCATCTTTTCACTAGGCTGTATAAGTGGGTACTAGGAAAACCTACTTTGAATAGGCTTTATCTTTTTAGTGACAGAAAAAATATTTCTCTTGTTCAGCTCAAATTCAATATTTTCAATATGTCTGAGATCTTGAGGTTGTGTGATGAGTGAGTGAGCGTAAATTCAAGTTGGAGTTTTCCCATTAACGAGGCCTTTTGAACACAACACGTTCGGTTTGAACGCAGCCGTTATTGCGAGAAAAAGGCGCCCAAAGATTGCGGTCAGAGAGACAGAGGTTGGGGGAAAACGGTCGGTGCAGAGCAAAATAAAGTCACGGTAAGTTTTTTTTTTTTTTTTTTTGTAGATATGTTTATTGATTTTTTTTTATTTTTTTTGTTTAACAACAACAACAACATAAGGAAAAAAAAAAAAGGCTCAGCAGTGCAGTCCAGAGATAAAAAGAAATATAAGATGGGGGCCATACATATTTCCATCATTGTACAGTACACATCTAAACATTCATAAATGCTCGAGACAGGATGGTAGACACGTGGTCTTCAGCATAGTCCAAGAAGGGCTTCCATATGCGTCCAAAAACGTCAGTCTTAGAGTGGACGAGGCATGTTAGAAAGTCCAGAGGGATATATTCCAGAACGAGCTTCTTCCACCCAAAAATTGTAGGAGATTTATCAGAAATCCATTGTAATAAAATATTCTTTCGGGCACAGAAAATTAGAACATTGTACAACTTACTCTTATTTTGATTTTGGATATGTTTATTTGGTAGACCAAGGAGAAGAGACACTGGATCAAGATCAGTGTTAGTTTTAAAAATTTTCTTAATCTCAGCCAGAATAGATTTCCAGTATATCTGGATCTTGGGGCATGACCAAAGACAGTGTGTGAGGCTGCCTTCATTTATTTTGCATTTTGGACACAATGAAGAGGACCCCGGTTTAAATTTAGACACTCTGTTTGGGGCCAGGTGAGCTCTATGTATTAATTTAAGTTGCAATGCCCAGGAGCGGTTACAAATAGTAATTTTTTTGGCAGAATTCCAAATACTGCTCCACATTTCATCAGTGATCTCGATATTCAGCTCTCCTCCCCAGGCCTGGGCCAGAGTTGGTATGTGACGTTTATAGCATTTTAATGTTTTGTAGCACATGCTGAGTGACACATCACGAGTTCCAAAGAACAATTTTTCGATGCCCACAATCTCAGTGTCCCTGATTAGAGTTGTTTCTTTTTTAATAAAGTCTCTTAGCTGGAAGAAACGGAAGAGGTTATTTTTCCCTACTCCAAAGGCTTCCATAACTTGATCAAAAGACATGAGGATCCCCTCCTTAAAACGACAGCCCAGAGAGGAAACACCCTTAGCCACCCATTCCCCAAAACCTGCATCCGACATACCCGGAAGAAAGTCAGGGTTCTGGACAAAGGGTGTAAATGGGGATGTCTTCCCAGTTCTTCCCTCAATGTGTTGAACCGCCCTCCAGGCTTTGACCGTATTCACAGTGATTGGATTGTAACAGTATTTGTTTATTGTTTTTATATTTTTCAAAAAAAGCAGGCTTTTAAGAGGACAGTCACATAACGAGGCTTCTATATCCAGCCACACTGTGGACGAGTTTCCAGATACCCACTCTCGGGCATATAAAATAAGAGAACTCAATTGGTATTCTCTGAGGTCTGGAAGATCTAAGCCGCCCATGGATCTTGGTAGCTGTAGTGTTGACATTTTTATGAATGCCCTTCTTTTGGCCCAAATAAAGGAACCAAACCAACTCTTCAACTTTTGGATCCATCTCTGGGTAAACAAAATAGGAATCATCCTAATTGGGTACAGCAAGCGAGGGAGAATGTTCATCTTAAGAAGCGAGACTCTGCCCAACCAAGATATGGGAAGATAATTCCAGCGTTCAAGGTCTAGCTTAATTTTTTCAAATAATGGGACAAAGTTTGTTTTGAACATCTGATCGAAAAGAGGTGTGACGAATATGCCGAGATATTTAAATCCCGCTGGGGACCACTTAAAAGGGGAGTTAGGGACATAGAGTTGTTTACCCAAGGGCATGGCCTCGGATTTGGAGAAGTTTATTTTGTATCCCGAGAATGACCCGAACTGATTAATGACTGCAATGACTCTTTCGACTGAAGTGGTAGGTCTAGAGAGAAACAACAGAACATCATCGGCATATAAAGATATTTTATGGGTCCCCCGATCAGTGTTGATACCGAATACAGTGGGGTCACGACGAATTGCTTCAGCCAGCGGTTCGATTGCAAGAGTGAATAAAAGAGGTGAAAGGGGGCAGCCCTGCCTGTTACCCCTTCCTACCTCAAAATTTCTAGACCTAACCCCATTTGTAATAACTGCTGCTAAGGGACGACTGTAGAGGACTTTAATCCAGCTGATAAAGTTGGGGCCCAGTCCAAATTGATGCAGAGTATGAAAAAGATATGACCACTCCACGCGGTCAAACGCTTTCTCTGCGTCTAAGGACACTACAAGACCATCCACTGCCCGCTGATGACACAGCTGAATCACATTCAAAAGACGTCTGAGGTTATTGCAGGAATTACGACCCTTGATAAAACCCGTTTGATCTATCCCTATCAAAAGGGGTAGAATGTTTTCCAAGCGTATTGCTAGAATTTTGGACAGTATTTTCAAATCTACATTAAGTAATGAAATCGGTCTGTAAGAGCCACAGTTTTCTGGAGGTTTTGATTTCTTAAGAATTAAGGATATATTTGCTTCCCGGAGGGAAGGGGGAAGTACACCGTTACCAAATGAGTCATTCAGCATGGATAGATAGGGCTTTAACAGCAGGTCCATAAATGTTTTGTAGAATTCCGAAGTGAGGCCATCCGGGCCCGGTGCCTTCCCCCCCTGTAGGGATCTGATGGCTCTTTCCACCTCTGCCTCCGATATTTCTGCATTTAGATCTTTTTTTCTGTCCTCTGGAAAATTGGGCAGCCTAATTTTTGAGAAAAATGTTTCCATTAAAGATTGAGAGTTGTCACATTGTTCGGATTGGTACAAATTTTTGTAAAATTCACAGAAAGCTGCGTTTATTTTCTCTGGGTCTGTAGAACATAAACCCCTCCGGCCAGAAATTGAAGCAATTGTTTGGGAAGTCCTCCGTGTTTTTGCAAGATAGGAAAGGTATCTACCTGGTTTATCCCCGTATTCAAACAATTTTTGTTTAGCAAATTTGACTTTGTCTGTAGCGTTCTGCGTCAGTAATGTATTCAGTGAGCACCGGATAGCATTGAGCTCCCCCAACTTAGTCCGCAAAGGGTTTTTTATATATTCTCCTTCCGCGAGTCTAAGCTTTCTTTCTAAAATGTTTTGTTGTTCTGCAATTCTTCGTTTTTTACTACACGTATATGATATTATTAATCCTCTACTAAATGCCTTAGCTGTGTCCCAGAGCAAGGAGGGGCTGTTAGCGGAAGGAGAATTGACAGCGAGGAATTGTTTGAATTCTGTTCTAAAATACTCCACAAATTTTTCATCTTTTAAAACTAAAGGATTTATTCTCCAATGATTTGAATGAACCCTAGCATTTTTAAAAGTATAATTTAGATACACTGCAGCATGGTCAGATATGACAATGTGTCCTATTTTGCAGGAAGCAACTTGTCTTAAAATAGTTTTAGGGAGAAAAAAATAATCAATACGTGTGTGGCATTTGTGGGGGTTGGAGTAAAAAGTATATTCCTTTCCAGCAGGATGGAGTTTTCTCCATACATCCACAAACCCCGCCTCCTCAAAAAGATCAAAAATCTGTTTTGATTTCCCTGAAATGGGAAGGGGGCTAATGGGGAGCCTATCAATCAGTGGATTCTTAAGACAATTAAAATCACCTCCCACAATAACATTTTCGAGAGAGAGCCCTGCAAGTTTTGCCATAATTTCCGTTAAGAAGTTAATGGGGTGGCCCGGTGGAAAATATACATTCAATATGGCAAATTCTTCCCCATTTATCATTGCTCTGACAAGTACGTACCTCCCATTTGTGTCTTTAATACTTTCTATGACTTTAAAGGGCACTGATTTTTTAATAAGAATTGCGACTCCTCTACTTTTGGTCGTAAAAGAGGAGAAAAAAACATGTTCAAAACCGCATTGTTGTAATTTTAAATGTTCGGAGTCAGTTAAATGTGTCTCCTGCAGCAGCGCTATATCTACGCTTTCCTTCTTAAGGGCTAAAAGGACCTTCTTCCTTTTAATTGGTGAGTGACTACCCTTAATGTTCCATGAACATAATCTTAGCATTTATAACCCAGAGTCATAATGCAATGCCACCCAAATAATGATTACATACAAGGACTGCAATCTGCTGAGCTGAACAGGAACCAACCAAAACCAACAAATTAGAACCAAAACTAGAACTGCACGCAGTTTCAACGGGGTCCAAGCCTCCCCGCGCCAGTCGTCCCCAGCGACCCGGGGAAATGTTGTATGGGGATTAGAGCGCCCCCGGAGGGCCTGTCTTTACCAAGTTTGGCAGAGAGTCTCCGGGCGGTGGGCGAAACAATCATTTCCGGTTTGGTTTTGATAGCATTTACTGTGGCAGAGATATTGCAATTGCAAATTCCCCATTTAAACGCATTGACTTTGTCCACAAAATCATCAAACGTCGATTATAGCGCCCCCTAATGGCCCATCGTTACCAAATTATGTATGAAGCTTCCGTGCGGCATGCCAAACAATCACCCCAAGTTTGGTGTCGATACCACGTATTTTGGCCAAGATATGGCAAAGTTTGTTCATGAAAAACACACATTTTTGTATTTGTGGCGCCCCCTAGCGGCCAATGTTCGTCAAATTTGGTACAGAGCCTCAGGGGGTCATAGCAAGTAATATTCTAAAGTTTGGCTTTGATAGCATTTATTTTGGCCGAGATATGGCAAAGGAAATGTTTCCATAGCTAGCTACACAAATTTGTTTGCGTGTAACACGCGCAATTTTTATCCTATAAAAATTCTTTATACAACTTTGTGTCAGGTTGGTCTGGAGATGCTATGTGCCAAGTTTCGTGCAGATCCATTGCACGGTCTCGGAGGAGATAGAAAAAGTAGGTTTTCGCTAAATCGCGATTTTTCACGCATAAAAGTCTAGGCGGAAATGGGCGTGGCCTATATCACGAGATTCAGTAGGATCCAGGGAACGCGTGGATGTAACGTTTTTAAATTTCCGATGTACGGTTTGCGAGTTATAGGGCCAAACGCGTTTTGTCCTGGTATAGCGCCACCTAGTGGTAGAAGTGGGTCAATTTTTTTGGCTGAGGTCTTTGCGGACTTTCGGACTAGTACTGAAAAGGGCGCGTCGCCACCATGTACGGTTTAGGCTGCAGCACCACTTTTATGTGGCGTGGAATAATAATAATGGATAATGGATAATGGAAAATGGAGGAGGAAAATCCTAGCGAAAACAATAGGGTTCCACAGCCCTGCTGTGTGAACCGCGTATCGCCTTGCGATACCGCGGTGCACGCATCCTCGGGCTTGGACCCCTAATAAAACAGAAAAATGCACACTCCGGGCGCGCTTTCCCCCTAAATCTGCAGGGGGCCATCCCTTCCTTAACCAAGCACATGTGTTTCATCTCCCTGGTGAAAACACACACAGGTACACAAACCCAAAAGAGAAAGTCCATCACATATCCATCGTTGCCGCGCACCACTAAACATCACAGAAAAAAAAAAAAAAAATACAACTGAGCAGATCAGATTGAAAGAGTCATAATCACAGTTACTCACATCACTTATCCTTATGCGTGAAGAGGGGAACAAAAAGAATCAGAACATACGGTACTTAGAAATCAGAGCTCTGATACCGTCCGGTCCAGAGCGTTTGCCTCCATGATCTTCCGCTGGCGTTATTTCAGCCTAGACTGTCCACAAACTCCATTGCTTTCTCCGGCAAGACAAAAATCTTTGCTTCCCCATCGCGTACGATCCTCAATCTGGCCGGGTAAAGAAGGGAGTACTGGATGCCTGCCTCCCGCAACCGTCGCTTTACCGCATCGAATCCTTTCCGCCTGCGCATGGTGTCTGCCGAGAAATCCTGGAAGAACATGATCTTAGAGTTCTGATACATCAGGGGCTGGTCTCCGCTCCCCGCACGCCGCGCGGCTTCGAGAACCCGCTGTTGATCTCGGTAGTTATGAAATCTGAGCAGCAACGGTCTTGGTCTCTGTGTAGGCCCGGCTGTGGAGCCAGTGTGCGGTGCGCCCTCTCGAGCTTGATCCGACCGTTCTTGGTTTCGATTTGTAAAAATTCGGGCAGCCATTTTTCAAGAAATTTTAAGGCTCCAGGGCCAGCTTCTATGCCCTCTTTTAAACCAAGCACCTGAATGTTCTTTCTCCTGCCTCTGTTTTCAATATCATCAATTCGTTGTGCCATAGTGAGGGCCTCTTTCTCCAACTTTATTATGCGGGCCGTGGCCTGGTCCAGGGCGTTCTCCTGAGCTGCAACCCTGTCCTCTGCGTCTGTAGTGCGTCGGGCCAGCTCCTTTATCTCCGTGGCCTGACTCTTAAGCATTTCAGTCAGAGTGTCTACTTTCTGGGAAATAACTAATGAAATGTTCCCAGTGATTTCCTCAATAACTTGGCGGAGAGCAGGGTCGAGTGTGGTGGCTCCACCAGTCGCTGGCAGCTTAGCAGCTAGCTCCGTGTTAGCCATGTTACCTGTGTCATCCAGTTGAGACTCTACTTCGCAGGTTTTGTTAGTTTTCTTTAGGATTTTGGGCGGCATTGTGCTGGAGTGAGTCGGAAGAGCGTTTATCAGCGTTGTATTACCACATTTGGTTGGATAGTCGGAGTAAGAGGGTGGTATTCTGCTCAGATATAAAATATATGGTGCGCAGCTCAACGAAGTCGACCGCTTGCTACGCCGCCATCTTGCGTCCCCACACGGTAAGTTTTTAATGTAATGTTTCTGCTGGCAATTGATATATTTAGCTATTCTGGTTATTCCTACTTTGCATGATATTGGGCTTAAGGTTAGCTAATGGTAAGTCAGCAAATTGTGTCCCATTATTTAAGAACTTGTTTTGCAGTTCAAAGGCAACTCTTGCCAACTTTGGCATTTCAAGGCAAATGTTTAGAAATAAAAATAGATAAATTGATGCTTTGTCTTTGCAGTGTAAGAACAATAATTAATGCTTAAGTGAAACGTGAGTTAGCTAACGTAAGCTAGCTAATGGTTGTAACTTAACTCAGTGCTAGCTGATGTTACCAGAACACTAACCATTCATGCAGTAATTTAAAATGCAAATTCAATGCATTAACATTACGTTGACGTCACAAGTTTAAGCATAAGGCCGTACAGGCATGTTAACGTTATTTCACAACAACAATTTCTATGTTTTTTTCCCCCGGGCAACGTTGCCATGATTAGCTGTTAGCTACAGAGCAGTGCTCCTTGTCTTGATGAATTCATTGTTAGCTAGCGATAGCTAGACATTAAGAGACGAGCTGCTTTCATGGCACGGACCGTGGAATAACTACATTTCTGGCAACTGCAAAGGCATTCGTGATGTAACTTAACTTTGGGATAAAGAAGAAGAAAACGCTGGATCTTAATTTACAACGTAGCTGTGTCTAGAAAGACAGCATCAATTTTCCAGTTGACAACTTAAACGTTAAGTTGTTTAAATTTTATATATGATACTCTAATGTCCCAGTCCCGTGATTGCAGTATGTAGCTAGTATCGAAACTGACAAACTGAAAATCCGGCAGGCAGCCGTCTCTTCGTTAAACTGGCACCTTTCAAAATGTTGCACGCACGCATGACTGTTTTGTAAGTAAGCTTCAACTCCTCTTGCTGTTATGTAGACTGACTGTAAAAAATAATGCACTTAACATTACGCACAGTCAACGTTAAGTCTGTTATTTGCACTTCTACAATAATGCACACATACATGCTTCACCGGTCAATTCAAAGATCTTATGAGATGATCAGTAATACATTTTCCTTCACCAAAACTCTGTTCTGTTATGATGTTTTGATTCATAATACTGTTACTTACTGTTACAGAAATTTCGGGGCGTGAAGACAGGGTGGCAGGTGCACTATCACCATTAAGGTAATCTGCTTCCATCTGATATACTTGCTGCTATTTAAAATATGTCTCAATGTAAAATGTTGGTTCTTCTTTGTATTGCAGAGCTGTTGACAACCTACAGGTTAGCCTACAGGTTGGCTAATTATCAAAGAGAACTTGGTGTGATTAAGTTGCTGCGATTGCTCGCAGCAACTTAAGGAAAAGGGCTGTTAAGAGAGTAAACCAGTTGTTTGAATCTTTCTCTCATAGACCTTGCCAAACGGCTCAACTGGCGTGGCATCAATGGAAAAACAGCTTTCCACAGTCTGCAACTGAAAGATGTAATTACTGGTAAGTGTTACGCCGATTACCTCAATGAATTGCCCAAGCCCTATAGAACTTGGTCAAATGGTTTCATTGTGTGTATCAGCACATCTTTACAATACCGTGATAAATTTGGTCATCATGATATGAAATGTCCGTACCGCCATACTCTCTACCCCGGGGTCAATGGACCATGAACAGGACGCAGCACAGCAAGCAGCTGGCCCAAGCTTAGATCCTCAGATTTTAAAAGTTGAGTACTCCATCCATGGCTTTACAATCTTCTCTATGTTTAGGGACTGTCAGAAACAATCGGCTCACAGCATCAGCCACAGATCAAGAGGCAGAAACCTACATAAAAAGATGGCTTCATCTTGCGAGCGACCGAGACGGAGGGAGAAGAAAAAGAGAAGAACGAAGACGGACTGTCCAAAAAAAACGTAAGTCAGTTATTATATCTATTTTGCAATATGTGTGTAATAATTTTAATACAAACAGAAAATTTTAAAGCTACTGTTTTTTCTTACCAAATGCGAATTTAGGGCTGCGGGTGGCACAATTACATACAAAGTCAAGTCACATACTGATACAAAGTCTGGCATGTGGGACTGGGAAACTCCGGTTATTGGTCAAATTTGTGGAAAAGTTGCGGTGATTGGTCAAAATTGCAGGTCGCTCCAAAGTTGCGGTGATTGGTTAAATTTGCGTGAATTGGCGACATCGTGAAATCTTGGAGGGACTGGTAAAGGTACATAATAACTGAGTTACGTAAATAACGTGGCAAGTTGGTGGGAAATTAAATATAAATGTGTCACTTATAATCAATGTCATAGCGATAAGTTGGGCTTTTCAGTGCAACGTAAACAAACAAAGCAGGCGTAACCTTCCTCACCCACCACACAAAACCCATTAATTTCACTGGCTTGTGCCACACCACAGTAATTATGCATTAATTATATCCACAACACTGGTAATGATTTAAGTTTACTTTTAGTATTTAATTACAAAAACAATTATTTCAATAATATGTATTATTAATGTAAAGAAATGTTAACTTTTATCCCCCAGTGGAAAATGCTATAAAGGAGGGGTATAAACTGTAATGTTACTGTCATCATCTCTCATCCACACATAGCCTGTGTTTTAGTGAAAATGATAGAAAGAAATTGAGTGCAGTGTTAACTGAAATGTAGTTAATTGGTATAGTCCTGAATGTCTATAAGCTCCTGATGTTATGTTAGGGTTTTACACCTGGAAACATTTTCTTAACACAGACAGAAGAAGACAATATGCTATAATGTTAAATATTCAGCGACTTGAAGATCTTTCACTCTCACCACTACGGCATTGATTAAAAGTGACGCTTACGTTATTTAATATAATGTATTAGGCCTACCTTTACTTGGGCGTGAAATGCTGGGTGGTGAACCCACAGGTGCTGCATGAAGTTTAATGTAGGTATTCGGTCCTTTAGCAGCAGCCTTTTAACGGCAAGTTTTTTAACATGTGATCCGTCATCTTCAGTAACGCCCCCGTCAGTCAGTCTTGGTGTACTCCAAATGTTCCCACACTGCCAACTTCAGCCGTTTCTTTGGTGGAAAAAAGCTCTGCCAGAGTTTAGCCAGTGTGCAGTAGCTTCTCATAAGCATGACACTTTCAGCTGGTGCACCGCTCGTGTAACCTTGTTTTAGTTTTGTGCAAGTTGCAATAGTTTTGTTTCATGCCACGGAAACACTGGGTGTAGCGGATTACCCTTGACGTTTTAAATATTAGTTAATAGTGAAATCCAGTAATCGCTGCGTCCCTAAAAACCTCAATGGATTACATTTGCATTTGGTCTGAATACACAGTAACTGTACCATCTAACCTGCTGTTTGTTACTACAGAGTTGAAGTGCAAAACAGAAAAAAGGGTATTTGTAAACCAAATTAACAAAACCAAAAACATTGTCAGCTTTTGAGAAAAAAAAATTACAAAGCTTGACAAAGTACATTGCTCTCTGTCAAGTTTCTGTCTAAATTGTATTACAACATTAGAAATTATAGTACGTACATCTTTATAAAACTCTTATAGTTTATAATCATGCATCACAACTTATAACAAGGTGTATAACAAGTATTATAAGTGGTGGATGTAATGTATTATAAGTTTAGCATTCATAGTACTTCCTGCCAAAGTCTCGGGTTATACAGCACATTATAACTACCTTAACTTTGGCTGTTAAGACACATAGAGAACATAATCAGAGCTGACTCCACAGGGGACCATGTGGTTTGTGATGGCACCTAACTACCTCCAGATTACCTGTGTAATGCAGACAGAAGGGAGGTTCTTGCTAGCTTCTTGTAAAAGATGTGGATAATCTCATCTTTCACCTGGCCAATTTCTCTGAGCTCAAAGCAGAGCTTTACTGTATAGGTTTGTTTCCTCAAAATTGTAATTTGTTTTCTGAAACATAATTTTTGGTTTACAAATACTTTTTTTGTTTTGCACTTCACCTTCATCATATTGAGTCATCAATGTCTGTTACTGAGTCAGAGTTTATTCCTTGCAGGCCTGCAAGACTGCCCGATGGGAGGCGAGGAGCCCAGGGAAGAAGCTCAATAAACCCTGTTAGCATGGTTTCCCGTTTCCAAGTTCACAGCTGTAGCATAACGCTTACTGATGTTTATTGTGTGAGCTAATTTACCCTTAATGCACAGCTAATGGAATCATGTTCTGTTTACACAAAAACACTTAACTCATTAAAGACAATAATTATGAAGTTAACTTGATTTTTATCTTTGATTTTGATCGTTATTAAAAACATTGGTTTTTTGAGTAGTTGAGCCTTACCTGGTAGGTTGTTCATGGTTTTGCAAACACATTGTTGACATTAATGCAGCTAACTAGGATTATTGTAGTTAAATACTAATACTACTGTATACTTAAAATAGTATACAAATTAACTGTAGACCAGGTTAGGGCCAGTTCTGGTTTATTTCTTGGTTGACATGCCGCATTGTTGTGGGCCAGATCTAGCAAACCCTCCAACCATCATTCCATGCAGTATGTGGGCCAGATAAGAATATGGAATGGGGGCCACATCTGGGCCAGAATATAAATGATTGTGGCTCAGATATGGTCCAGTTCTGGTTTATTTGGTTTGTTCTTGGTTGGCATGTGGCATGGTTACGGCTCACTTGTGGCCCAGATCTGGCAAACAGGAATGGACTGCCCAGTCACCATCATTCCATGCGGTATGTGGGCCAGATGAGAATATGGAATGTGGGCCACATCTGGGCCAAATAAAAATGGACTGTGGCCCGAATTTGGGCCAGTTCTTGTTTATTTGGTTTGTTCCTGGTTGACATGCGGCATGGTTATGGCTCACTTGTGGCCCAGATCTGGCAAATAGAAATGGACCGCCCAAACGCCATCATTGCACGCGGTATTCGGGCTGGATGAGAAAATGGAATGTGGGCCACACCTGGGCCAGAAAAAAATGGACTGTGGCCCAGATTTGGGCCAGTTCTGGTTTATTCGGTTTGTTCTTGGTTGACACGCGGCATGGTTACGGCTTGCTTGCGGCTCACTTCTGGCAAGCAGGAGTGGACCGCCCAAGTGCCATCATTCCATGCGGTATGTGGGCCAGGTGAAAGTGTCAAGTGTCAGCCGGATCCGGGCCACAACAATTTTGCTATCTGGGTCCTCTATCTACCAGATCTTCTACCAGTCTGTTGTGGCCAGCGCTCTGTTCTCCTCCGTCATCTGCTGGGGCAGCAGCATCGGAGCCAGCGATAAAAACAGCACTGAACAAACTGATCAGGAAGGCTGGCTCCGTGATCGGCTGCAAACTGGACACATTTGAAGCTGTGGTGGAGAGGAGGTCGCTGACAAACTGTTATCTATCATGGATAACCCTGACCATCTCTCCACCCACACTGGTCCAACAGAGGAGCATTCTCTAAGAGGCTCCGACAGCTTCGATGCCGCACGGACCGCTACAGGAAATCATT
Organism: Etheostoma spectabile; assembly: GCF_008692095.1. NCBI lineage: Eukaryota > Metazoa > Chordata > Actinopteri > Perciformes > Percidae > Etheostoma > Etheostoma spectabile. The sequence continues at coordinate 25,464,365 of NC_045741.1, forward strand.
CATTCCACAAACAATAACACTTTTTAACTCGTCATCACGGGTGGTAGATGAGACTTTGGACACCACATACTGCACTAATGCAACCTGGACATTTGGTTTATTTAAATTTACATTTAGCATATTATTTAAGCAGTTGCACATTTTTGTTCCCCCATTGTACATATTCAAATATTTGTTCTTTTACTTTATTCGTATATTATTTCATGTATATTGTATGTATGTATATTTTTCCAAGTTTTCATTACACTTATATTTGTGCTTTGTGACTGATTTTTTGCTGCTGTTAACAGGAAGTTACCCATTTTTCTTGGGATCAATAAACATCTATCTATCTATCTATCTATCTATCTATCAGATCATTCCTCTGATTCAGGCTCAAACAGATACCGTTCAACAGCTAAAGTCTCCATGCTATCGCCACCTTGGATGTTTTAGTGAATGTTGTTGGTCCTGTTGCACTCCAACCAATCAGCACGCAGCTTATTTAAATATTCATATTTCAATATTCTGAGTTGTAGATATCTGTAATTCCAGTTCGAGATATCTACAATGTGATACTGACTAGTCATAACTCCAGTTCAAGATATCTTTAATTCAACTCAATTCAAGATATCTATAGGTCCTTTTCAGATATCTTAAATTAAGTTTTGACTAGGCGAAAAGACGTGTAGATATCTGTAACTGGAATTATGACTAGTCAAAATGACGTTGTAGATATCTGTACTGGAGTAGGGATATTTGAATTTAATAGTAGATATCTATTTTCAAGATATTGAATCTTGAATAAATTTAATTAGAGATTCTGAAATTTGAGATATCTTTAACTTTCATTCTGCCAGTCAAAATATAATTACAGATATCTTGAATTAGAGGTTTTGACTAGGCAAAATGACGTTGCAGATATCTTTATGCAAATTGAGCCCGCATCCCACAGGCGGGAGCAGAGCGCATTGTTCAAATCATCAAATCACATAGCTAGCACCCTTTAGTTGTGTAATTAGCACATTAGCACCATGTCGGAGCAGCCAGAGGGCGAAGGCATTTTTAATCGTCTTTTTAATGCTGCAGCCCGTGCAAGACAGGAGCTGGCAGCAAGAAATGAGGATTCAGCGTTACTTTCCGCATATGTTCAATTCTTCCGAGATTTCTTTCACAGTTTCCAATAGAACGACCTTCTCTCTCTCCACAAATCCCCTCTGTGAG
>NC_045741.1:25465577-25465775 GCF_008692095.1 Etheostoma spectabile
CAATTGCATGCCATTTTCTGTTTTTTTATTTTTTATTATTAAAGCCAACGCCATGACTCTTTCTTCTTCCGTTCTCAGGAATAAGGAAATTAACTTCTACTTAATCTACCACTTCTTTGACAAAACTGAATTACAGATATCTCTGTCGTTTGACTAGTCACAATTACGTTACAGATATCTTGAATGACAATTCCAACT
>NC_045741.1:25465785-25466289 GCF_008692095.1 Etheostoma spectabile
TAATTATGACTAGTCATAAAGACGTTATTGATATCTACAATGTTAATTCTGGATAGTCGAACTTAGCTTTTAAATGTTAAAAGGGCTTGCCATACTATACAACCATTCTATCACCCCTTTAAGTCTCCCTATTAAATAGCGCTACAGCACACCCCCGAAATGGATCAAACCATTCACTAACACACTACAGGGGTGACTAAGGCGGGAATTAACAAGAAGGCTTTAAACATTAGTCTACATAATTAGACACACATAGAAATATAAATTGTACAAAACCCTCTTACCCTCACTACAGGTTACATAGGTTTGAGCCATTTATAATGTATCAATTAATCCTGGGTCGCTTCCAGTAACCCCGGAAGTCCGCCCGTCTTTAAAAGCCCCGGTGTCAACAACAAACTCCCTTATACAACTTGCATCAGATGACGCAGGTAAGATGACACATATGCTAGTGAATGACTGTATTACCTTTAAGTTTAATAAACAGATGTCAGGTTAACAAAG
>NC_045741.1:25466299-25466418 GCF_008692095.1 Etheostoma spectabile
TGTGTGGTTATTGTAACTAAGAAATATTTAGTGAGATAAGATGTAATGGTGAACAATTGATGAAGACGATAAACAGATTGGTGAATTAACGTATTTGACGTTAGCATGCATATCACCGT
>NC_045741.1:25466428-25469658 GCF_008692095.1 Etheostoma spectabile
GTTAAATGTGCGCACTAGAAAGCTGTTATACGTGATTATTGTACAGAAATGGAAATGGATGGAGTAACGGGTAAATTTAAACACAACAAAAGGTAACCAAAAAAAAAGGAGCCAGTGCAATTAAAACTGTCAACATTGTTATCGAGAAGTACAGTCATTCCAAGTCAGATGTTAACTGGGTTGCAGATCAGAGGTTTTTAAGCACCAAAGAAAATCACTCTTCCAGTAACCTATTCAAGAGACTTCATTCCAAGAGGAGGAGCCTCTTGCTCAAAAAACAGACATTGGCTGGAGTATTGTTGGCTCTACAAGTTCCTGTGTCAACTACGGAGATGTGATTGGAAGCCGCCACAGAACTATTGTCAGACAAGTAATGCCATGCCTTCAGGCGTCTGACAATCTGGCAAGTAAAGTCCGATACATATGTGACACATGTCAAAGAGTTAGTCACTCCGCCAGATGTAATGAAGATATTGGGGTTAGACTTTAATGAAAGAAGCGTGGAGGATGCTCTCTTCTCACAAGAAGATCTTAGCTTCATTTCAATAATGGAGGTAGGAATCAAGATCAAGCCTGATGGTCACTGTGAAATGCCTTTGCCATTTAAAGAAGACAAGCCAAGTCTGACAGACAATAGGAAATGGGCTGTGCATTGCCTTAAATGTCTGAGTAAGAGAATTGAGAAAGATAAACAGTACCACAAGGACTACTTAATCTTCTTGAATTATGCGTGGAGATTCTGAGAAAAGTTCCTGAAGAAGAAATCATCAAGGTCCCTGCTTGGAACATCCACAGGCTGTATCACCCACAAAAACTGGGCAAGATACGCGTGCTGTTTGACTGCTCAGTAAAATTTCAAGGCGTGTCATTAAACGATCATCTGCTTACTGGGCTAGAGATGACCAATACGCAAGGATCCAGTGAAAATAATGTGCGACATACAACGCATGTTTCATCAATTTCACTTCACAGCAGAAGACCAAGACTATCTAAGGTTTCTCTGGTGGGAGAATGGGGACTACCACTTCGAACTGTCTGTCTTTCGGATGAAAGTACACTTGTTTGGTGCAGCCTCATCACCTGGCTGTGCAAACTACGGCCTCAAACACATTGCTTTACAAGGGCAAGATTGCTTCAGTGAAGCATCCATCCGCTTCATTGAACAAAACTTTTATATTGATGATGGGCTGACAAGCGTGTCAACTGAAGAAGAAGCAAAGTAGCTAGTCAGTGAAGCAAGACAGCTTTGTAGCAATGGCAAGCTACGCATCCACAAATTTGTTTCTAACATCCAGCAGGTGTTAGCATCAATCCCCAAAGAAGAGTTTGCTTAAACAGCAATAAATCAATCAATAAATCAAGACCTAGCTTTGGGTGAGTACCAAATGGAGAGAGCCCTAGGGGTTAACTGGTGCATTCTCAGATCACAGGATATGGAGAGTGCAGCTACTTGAGAGTGATTGGGGCATCAGGACAAACTCACTGTGCTTTGGTGATGGGCAAAGCCAGATTAGCTCCTACTTAAAGTCACAACTGTTCCAAGACTTTCAGCAGCTGTTGTTGCAGTGCGTACTAGTGATCTGCTCAGAAAGAAGTTGGATATAGCAGAGGCCCAGCAATTCTTCTGGACTGACTCCAAGGTTGTCCTTGGGTACGTCAACAACGACGCAAGAAGATTCCATGTTTTTGTGGCAAACAAAAACATATATTATTATATTATTTACATATTGTGGGATGGATTGTTTCGGTTCCTTTTACGTTAAAGATGGAAAGGCTATGGCCTGCTATTCACTTGTCTGTGTTCTCATGCTGTGCACATAGAACTGCTGGATAATATGACGACCAACGCTTTTATCATTGCTCTTCGTGCTCTCATTGCTTTGCGTGGAAATGTCACACCAACTTCGTTCAGAACAGACATGAGTTCCTGGAAGCGGTTAAAGAGATGGATCAAGAATCTCTACGCCAATTGGGCTGTGAGTTTGTCATGAACCCTCCCTCTGCATGCCACATGGGTGGAGCCTGGGAAAGGCAGATCAGGACAAGACAAAGTGTGTTGGCATCAATTCTAGATCAGGCATCCCAAAGACTTGACAGTTCATCTTTGAGAGCTTACCTTTACAAAGTAACGGCAATTATTAACAGCTGACCGTTAACAGCACATTTACTATGTGATCCAGCTGGGCCACAGCCTCTTACACCAAATCCCATCTTGACGATGAAGTCCTCCATAGTCTTGCCACCACCTGGAGACTTTGTGAAAGAGGACCTTTATCTTCGCAAAAGATCACGGAAGATTGAGCACTTAGCCAATGAGTTTTGGTCTAGGTGGGAAAAAGAGTACATGTTAAATCTGCAAGAGAGATAAAAATGGCACAAAATCCGCAGAAATGCGCAGGTCAATGATATCGTAATTGTGCAAGATGACAATGCACCACAAAATGAGTGGAACTTGCCAAGGTCACTGAAGTGTATCCTGGTGAAGATGGACGTTTGAAAAAGCTGCAATTGCTGATCAGTGAGTCAGTGCTGGGTGACCAGGGAAAGCGGCTCACAAAGCAAACTTACCTAGAACGGCCTATTCCCCAAACGGCGACCTTGCTTGAAGCTGATTAATGCAGCCTTGGTTGTTGCTACCTCACTTACGTCTCATAATTTTAAGATGAAATCTTATGTTTAAGTTACTAAGAAATCACCAGTGATTTGGTGGGAGTGTAGCTGCCAGCAGAGACAGTTGCATAATTTAAGTTCCATAAAAGAATAGTTTAATTTAATGAGAAACCATGTTTGAATGTAGCATAATATATTTGTATTTCTCTGCCTTTCTTTTCCTTTGAAGTGTGTGTGTGTGTGTGTGTGCGTGCGTGCGTGCGTGTGTGTGCGAGCTGACCTGTTTATGTGGGCTTGTATAGTGGAACTATTGTTCCGAGGTTTGGTTGTTCCAGACACTTATTCACGTTGCACCGGCATTGGATCATGCAGCGCATGCTGAGCTAACTGTGGCTTGTTGAGTTATTTTGGTAATGGCTTTACATTTTTAAGTTCATCGAGGGACACGGTGAAGAGAAGTTTTTGTTACCTGTTTTTTCACTCCCCTGGAGTTAACTCGGCCAATGAGGTCCATCCATGGAACCCCAAACTTCCCTTTCCCGAGCCACGTCAACCAGCTCCTACTGGGGGATCCCGAGGCGTTCCCAGGCCAGGTTGAAGATATAATCTCTCCACCTAGT
>NC_045741.1:25469675-25470797 GCF_008692095.1 Etheostoma spectabile
GCCTCCTCCCAGCTAGACGTGCCTGGAACACCTCCCTAGGGAGGCGCCCAGGAGGCATGCTTACCATATGCCCAAACCACCTCAACTGCCTCCTTTTGACGCGAATGAGCAGCTGCTCTACTCCAAACTCCTCTCAGATGACTGAGCTTCTCACCCTATCTCTAGGGGAGACGCCAGCCACCTTCCTGAGGAAACCCATTTTGGCCGCTTGTACCTTGGATCTTGTTTTTTCGGTTAGGACCCTGCCTTCATGACCATAGGTGAGGGTAGGAACAAACACTGACCGGTAGCTCAAGAGCTTTGCCTTCTGGCTCAGCTCTCTTTTCGTCACAACTGTGCGATAAATAGAATGTAATACCGCACCCACTGCTCCGATTCTCCGACCAAGCTTCCGCTCCATGGTCTGCTCCCTCACAAGACCCCAAGGTATTTAAACTCCTTCACTTGGGGTAAGGACTCATTTCCGACCTGAAGAAGGCACTCCATCGGTTTCCTGCTTAGAACCATGGCTTCAGATTTAGAGGTGCTGATCCTCATCCCAGCCGCTTCACACTTGGCTCCGAACCGATCCAGTGAGTGCTGAAGGTCACAGACCAATAATGTCATCAGGACCACATCATCTGCAAAAAGCAGCAATGAGGTCCAGAGCCCACCAAACTGCAACCCCTCCCCACCCCAACTACGCTTTAAAATCCTGTCCATAAATATTACAAACAGGATTGGTGACACAGCGCAGCCCTGGCGGAGGCCAACCCTCACCGGGAACAAGGCCGAGGCCGAGAAACTGGACACAGCTCTCGCTTTGGTCATACAGAGATTGGATGGCCCTGAGAAGCGACCCCCTCAAACTGTACTCCCGCAGCACCTCCCACAGTATCTCCCAGGGGACCCGGTCATACAACTTCTCCAGATCCACAAAACACATATAGACTGGTTGGGCATACTCCCAGGTTTCCTGCGAGAGTGAAGATCTAATCCGTTGTTCCACTACCTGGACGGAATCTGCATTGTTCCTCTTCAATCTGAGGTTTGACTATCGACCGAACCCTCCTTTCCAGCACCTTGGAGTAGACTTTATCAGGTAGGCTGAAAAGTGTGATACCCCTGTAATTGGCACACACC
>NC_045741.1:25470807-25471568 GCF_008692095.1 Etheostoma spectabile
CCTTTTTGAAGAGGGGAACCACCACCCTGGTCTGCCACTGTCCCAGACTCTCACGCAATGTTTAAGAGGCATGTCAACCAAGACAGTACCTCCACACCCAGAGCTTTCAGCATTTCTGGACAGATCTCATCAATCCCTGGGGCTTTCCACTGTGGAGTTGTTAACCTACCTCAACAGTCAGCGTTTTGTGTGTCTGTTAGGGATGATCCGAGTACTCGGCTGAAACAAGAATTCTCCTTTAAGCACCATGTATTTCTGCCTTAGTTTCGGTTTTCCACCTCCGATGTAGAGCAGCGTTCAGCCACGTCCCTAAACTTTGTCTCATCCAGAGACCCAAACAGGGCTCTGTGTCAGTCAGAAGGTTCTGATAGCAATCATGTATTGCAGAGCAGGCTATGTACAGTAGGTAGATTATTTTCTGAAATATAATTACTTTGTTCTTGTAATAGCCAATTATAAATTTTATTTTTCACAAAATATCATGACTCCTCCAAACCTCAGAGAACACAGATGGTACGAGTTATATTTTGAATGTGCACAAAGTTTTGGACATGAGCAGAAATCTTCCTCAAACATCTGAAATATAACAGTCCAGGGGTTTATTAATAAATTAAAATGAATAATGAATCATTGATGTGAATTGTCATGCACATTTACATCCCCAACAAAAGATGCAAAAGAGGAGGGAAGAATAAATGATGCCTGAGCTACATGTATTCTGTCTATAGTCGTGGTCAAAAGTTTTGAGAATGACACAAATA
>NC_045741.1:25471578-25471785 GCF_008692095.1 Etheostoma spectabile
TTTACAAAGTCTGCTGCCTCAATTTTTATGATGGCAATGTGCACGTACTCCAAAATGTTATGTACAGTGATCGGATGAACTGCAATTAATTGCAAAGTCCCTTCTTTCAATAAAAATGAACTTAATGTTAAAAACATTTTCACTGCATTTTAGCCCTGCTACTAACGGACCGGATGACATAATGTCAGTGATTATTTTGTTAACACA
>NC_045741.1:25471795-25472242 GCF_008692095.1 Etheostoma spectabile
GTTGATGAGGACCAGGCTTGAGATCACCCTGTCATACTGGTTGAGTTAGAATAAAGGACTGGAAGCTTTAAAAGGATGGTGGTGCATGTAATCATTGTTCTTCCTCTGTTAACCATGGTTACCTGCAAAGAAACATGTGCTTTCATCATTGCTTTACACAAAAAGGGCTTCACACGCAAAGATATTGTTGCTAGTAAGATTTCACCTAAATCAACCATTTATCGACCATCAAGAAGTTCAAGGTGAGAGGTTCAGTTTTTGTGAAGAAGGCTTCAGGGCGTCCAAGAAAGTCCAGCAAGTTACAGGACCATTGCCTAAAGTCTATTCAGCTGCGGGATTGGGGCACCACCAATGCAGTGCTTGCTCAGGAATGGCAGCAGGCAGGTGTGAGTGCATCTGCACGCAAAGTGAGGCAAAGACTTTTGGAGGATGGCCTGGTGTCAAGAC
>NC_045741.1:25472252-25472699 GCF_008692095.1 Etheostoma spectabile
AGCCACTTCTCTCCAGGAAAAACATCAGGGACAGATTATTATTTTGCAAAAGGGACAGGGATTGGACACCTGAGGACTGGGGCAAAGTCATTTTCTCAGATGAATCCCCTTCCCGATTGTTTGGGGCATCCGGAAAAAAGCTTGTCCGGAGAAGACAAGGTGAGCGCTACCATCAGTCCTGTGTCATGCCAACAGTAAAGCATCCTGAGACCATTCATGTGTGGGGTTGCTTCTCAGCCAAGGGAGTGGGCTCACTCACAATTTTGTCTAAAAACACAGCAATGAATAAAGAATGCTACAAAATATCCTCCGAGAGCAACTTCTCCCAACCACCCAAAAACAGTTTGGAGACCAAAAACGCCTTTTCCAGCATGATGGAGCACCTACCTATAAGGCCAAAGTGATAACCAAGTGGCTCGGGGAACAAAACATCAACATTTTGGGTCC
>NC_045741.1:25472709-25474065 GCF_008692095.1 Etheostoma spectabile
AACTCCCCAGACCTTAATCCCATTGAGAACTTGTGGTCAATCTTCAAGGGCCAGTTGTTCAAACCATTTTATCTGGATCAAAATGATCCGGATTTGGAAATCCCATTTCTTCCTATCCAGGATCAGGTAATCCGTCTTACTTTTATGCCGGTTTTTCAAAGCAACATTGGATTGGATCACCCTGATCCAGATACACAGTTTTCAAGATTACCAAATCTGGATTACCAGTGCTCTAAATGGGACAATTTATCACAATGTGGACTACCAGCTATGTAAAGAACAGCTAGAAGAGCCAACATAGGGTTACTGTAAGTGTTTTTTATTTTGAGACAAAACACAAAAATAACAAACATCCACTTCTAATCATAATTTATGTTATGATCCACATCTGAACCACAACAAAATAAACAACAAACATACATTAACAAATACATTGTGGACATTTTGAAAACGTCTTAAAAAAATAAAATGGCTAAATATCCAATAGTTAACTAAATAAAGAATGTTCAGGGTTCTTCTTCATCTGAGGAGGAGAGGCCAGCATTTCCAAGCCTCGCTTTTAGGAGGTGGATCTGAAGTTTCGCTTTGGTTTGCTGTAGTTTGGTCAGCTTGATTTGTTCCTCTGCCAGGAGTATCTGTGCTTCTGCTCTTTCAGTTTCTCGTTTAAGAAGTGATTCATATAAATCATCATTTTTATTCGGCAAAGGACGCTTCAAGCCTTTTTTCTGACTCCTTTGACTGCTGGCTCTACCAGTGAGGATCCAGGTTGTTCTTCAATAATAGGGCTGAGATCCAGAATGAATGTTTCCCCTGCTTAGGAGGAACTGGCTCACTTTCCTCTACAATTGTAGGCTCACAATCCCCTACAACACCTTGAATCCCAGCAGAGCTTTAGAGTTCTCACCTCCAATATGTCCAGAATCACATCTGTGTATTCACCTTTCTAAAGGATTTGTTGCCTGTTTGGGTGTTTTTGCTTCAGCAAGGTCCTTCGTTGCTCTGGCCCTCAGATTCTTCCATCTCAATTTCACTTGCTCCAAGGTCCTCTTCTGGCCAGACCCCATTGCATTTACATTCTGGGTGATTTCAACCCAAATGTCTTTCTTCCTTTTGTTAGTCACCATTCCACCTGCAACAGAGCTTCCTACTATTGAGGCATAATGGCACTTAACACCCTCCAGCAGTGCATGGGTTTCTGCAACAGTGAAATTAGGTCCTTTTTAGTCCATGGTTTCACCTCTTCAGTTGTAGTGAACATAGTATTTATAGGCCTTGGGCATGATTGATTTAATTGAACACAAGCCACAGCACATCAGCCAATTGGTGTGTGGGTAATTGAAAGCCATCTTATATTCA
>NC_045741.1:25474075-25474227 GCF_008692095.1 Etheostoma spectabile
GAGGACTTAGAGAGAGGCACTGACATGGCAGGTATTGTCCATCGCTACCACCGTGTTGGTGGAAGAGGATACCGTCAAGGGTGTATGTTGAGCGTGCACAACCACTGGAGCAATACACCACTGAAGAACTGTATGCTCGCTTTCGCTTTGGG
>NC_045741.1:25474252-25491170 GCF_008692095.1 Etheostoma spectabile
GTGGAAGCTGATATAAGTACATTGCAGACCTTGTCACGCCAAAACTTCAACGGAGAACCCAAGGAGTCACCGTCTGTCTGTGGAAGAACAGGTCTCATTGGTCTGCGCTTCTATGCATCTGGGACTTTCTACCAAGTGTTGGTGATAATATGGGAGTGGACAAATCAACTGTGAGTGATGTAGTGAAAGCTGTGTCATGCATGGCCAGCCTGGTCAATCAGTTTGTTTCACTTCCAAAGGATGCAGATTGCCCGACCAAGCACAAGTTTTTCTTTTGGGGACATGCCCAATACTATTGGGGTTATTGACTGCACTCATGTGCATATCCAAGCACCACGAGAGGGATTGGGAGTACATCAACCGAAAGGGGAGGCGCAGCATCAACATCCAACTGTGGGCGATGCGACCTCATCTCACAAACTGTGTGGTAAAGTGGCCTGGGTCTGTTCATGATGCACGCATCCTGAGAGAGAGTGCTTATACAGAGAGCTCCAAACCACCGACCGGATGGAATTAGGAGACAGTGCCTATCCACTCCTACTATGGCTGATGACTCCTTTCTTGCAGCAACCACACCTGAGCAGGCACGTTCAACACTGCTCATTGCAAAACAAGATGTGCAATTTAGCGTTTAAATGGAGTTCTGAAGAGACGCTTTGCATGCCTAACTACTTGCGAGGGGAACCACAGGGGCATGCAACATAATACTTGCGTGTATCGTCTGCACAACATCGTACAGGCGCAATGTCCTCTCTGTGATGATGTTATGATGCACTGAGCCTGTTGAAGAACCAGACCAACCTCGGAGGTCTGTCAGAATGAGGGACTGACTGGACGTATAGTAAGGGATGCAATTGTTAGACATTATTTTTGACAGGCTCATCCGATGATTGTTTCTTTGAAATTAATATACTGTGATGAATGACCAAAAAATGACATTTTTGTTTCTTTATTGAAATCTGTTTGGGCGAATATTTCATGGGGACAAGATAATTTTTATTTATTTTTACTTTACTATACTGAATAGCTTAATTGTTAGACTGGTTACGTTATCACTGTTACAACGGTTACACAAGTCAAGTACAACATATAAATAAAAGTATATACACTAAATGATACAAAGTATTATTTGACCAAGTTTTCATATTTCTTCCGAAATCCACCTTGAAATCCTACCCCCTGTTGGGATCAGGATAACCTGTTTTTTGGATCAAAGATATACATCCCATGAAAGTTTTGAACAACACAAACTGAAGGTTTGATCCAGATTAAAACTAGGATTGGATTCCCTGATCAAATCCGATTTCAGATTCCTTCTTTCCCTTTTGAACAACCCATTTCAAGATTTGATCCAATTGATAACCAAATCCATCAGCTTACCTTTGAACAACTGGCCCAAGAGGTGGGGTGAACAAACAAAACCCACAATTCTAGCAAACTTTAAGAATTGATTATGCAAGAATGGACGGCCATGAGTCAGGATGTGGCCCAAAAGTTAACGAAACAGCATGCCAGGGCAAACTGCAGAGGTCTTGAAAAAGAAAGGTCAAACAGCAAATATTGACTCTTGCATAAACTGAATGTAATTGTCAATAAATAAAAGCCTTTGGCTCTTATGAAATGCTTATGAATATACTTCAGTATACCGTGTAACATCTGACAAAAATATTACAAACACGGAATGAGATAACTCTGTGAAATCCAATCTTGTGTCATTCTCAAAACTTTTTACCACGACTGTATTATATTACATAGGAAAGTCGATCTAAAGGAGAATAAGTACAAAGCAATACAGAAGGCCTGAGAGCCTTGTTACATGCATTTCATTATGTTTTTTTATTGTTTTTATATTCAGGCATGATTCAGAAAAAGATAAAAATAGGTGCATACAAATTCACCAAAATGCAGGAAATGAAGTGTTTAATGTAAAAAATTCTGAAAAAGTTACATGTAAACAGATCAATGAAGTTAATAAACAGGGAGACCATTAGTGTAAATGATCCAGTAGATGGCGCCAATGTTCAATCAATGTTAGAGGTACAATGCATTCTTCCAACAGTACAGGTCAATAAACTGATGAGGTACTAGAATTTAATTTACTGTATTATTATATACTGTCAGTACTTTTAGAAACTTGGTTTAATAGATAAAGGGCCTGGAACATGTATTGAATGACTTAAAATACATTTAAACTATAGACTAACATAGGCTACTGTACAATGATTGACTTGAATTCCCTAGACAATTTTGTCTGGCAACAACTTGTATTATCAACTATGATGACTATGGTGCTGTAGTCAACAAACGTTAGAGTCACAGGACCGTCTCCTTTGGTAGGTATCCGTGGCACTATCACTTGCATATTTTGACAGTCACAAAACACCATGCTCACGCGGCGGCTATGTTCCAACTGACAGACACACTTCCTCAGCTTAGAATTACAGTAGGAAACCGCTAAAAATTCCCAACCTTGCCATCCTTTTCCACCCAACTGAAATACACTCTTTTGGCTTAGATTTACGGCAAGAATTGCTGAACACACTGCAACTATGGCCTCTCTCTCCCAGTTGACAGTCCCTTTCTCTGTGACAGCCCTGCCTCCTTTATCTCTGTGCTTCGTTGTGTTTGCTGCTTTCATGGCTGTACTAACGTTATAGGTGTAGTGTGTTGGGTTTACGTTTTTACAGGTATATCTGGCAACCCGGCCGGCTGTCAAACTGGGTAGTTTAAACAACACAGGCCAAAACACAAACAGAAATTCCGTCATGGAACGGAAATTACAAAAGGAGGAAATACTGGCATTAGCATTGTTGTCAGAAAAGATATTAGACTTATGTTTCCTTAATATCTGATGATGCATTTGGGTCATTTTTGGTTTATTACAATAATATATTACATATTGGATCTTTAGTAAAGGAGAGTTTGGTGAAAGTTGAATATTAAAGGGGTGATAGAATGCAAAACCGATTTAACCTTGTCATTTGTGAATAATGACAGTTCGGTTGGTAAAAAGACGTACATAGAAACTCAAAATCCCATTGACTGCCTTACTCTGAAAATCTCACATTTTGAAACTGGCGCTGAAAACGTGCGAATTCCAACAAAGCTAAAAGATGACGTCAAGATCTCAAAACCTGTAGCTTTGTCATGTCCATGGATGTATTAGGAGAATGGTCACGCCACGAGATTTACAAACAGGCCCATGACCTGAGAACAGTTAGGTCTAGTGGATGTCTGACTGAGAACGCTGCTTGTGACTTTGACGGGATTTACAAAGAAGAAAGTTTGAAATATTTTCCAGGATATTGAGAAGAGCCAGGTTCGTAAAGCAGTGTTCCAGGCTGTACAGGAATGGTGATACTCTCATAGTCTTCCACGGAAACTCAACGGGCATTGCTGCTGTTTGTCTATAAGGAGATCTCTGTGAAGTTCGACACTCATTAATTGCTCATTATCATTTCATGATATCTATATGATATCTAGTAAATCTCGTTAAAATAGTGTGTATAGGCTGCAATGTATTTATGCAAGTTTTTTTATTTCAAGTACATCACAAGAACGACACACAAAAGACGCAGCATGCCAAACAGATGCTTCAAGTGTGGCTTCTCGCAGGACACAACTGTCTCAAATGACAATAAGACTTACTACAAAGCACTGGTAACCTTTCTAATATTCTTACAAAACAGACGTCTTATGTTGTTGTGTAGCATTGTGACTGGGGTGCATTTAGCAGGAGTGTATCCAAGAATGTACATGAGGATGCCGAGTAGCTATTTTTTCAAATATCTGGCCTTCACAACACATTTGTGACTATTTAAAGTAGGAATAGAACTATTCATCTGCGTTGTCGCCGATTGGTCTGATCTAATCAATCGCCTTCTTTTGTGGGGGAGGTGCGGTGAAAATAATTGGAAAAGGTATGAATTTGTTTGTAAACAAAAGAAAAGTGTGTACATAATCACCTGTTTGATACACAATGAAAAAAAAGTTATGGACCATATTATATGTGTGTCTCTTTCTACACAGAGAACAAGGTGGGGGGAGGCTCTTAAAAGAAGCTTGGACCTCCTAGGAGTGGTGTGAAGTTGGACTGTATTATGACTGGTTTAGCAACTGCTTTGCGGTGAGTTAACTGAGTATTTTGCGAGTGTAAAAGTTAATACAATTATGTTACAAAATGTATGTTTTGTTTTAGGTTGCATCTGCAGCCATGCATTCAATGAGAACGTATCGCCCACAACGGAAGACAGCCAAGGGGAAACTAATGGAAAGACTTCTGTCCCAAAGGCCAAAAGGGGAGGTTACATTGTAAACAAGTGAAGACAGAGCCAACTATTTGTAAGAACACACACACACACGATGTGTCACTGAACATGTGTACGGTTCAGTCGAGGGGGGGTCTGAACCCGACATATTGCCTGAAGCATCCAGAAACTCCTTCCAGTTTTCACATTTTTATCTTTTAGATTTCAGAGTATAACTGCAATGTTTAGCCCCATAGTGGAAGAAGGAGGAATGGACTCTGGAGTTCTTCACCTGGTGCCTTGATTTATTTCCTCAGCAGTCACAAGGAAATGCAGTATTGCAAAAATGACTTTTTGAAAAATAAACAAAACATGAAAACTAAATACTAACTATTGAATTACTACTCACAACTAATATAAACAAAATAATAAAAAGGCTAAATCAGGCCCTGACTGTTGGGCCTAGCAACTGCACTTTCCTGGCCAAAGTCGTCTCCCCAGAGTGGTTTCAGCCTCTTTCCTTTATACAGAAGCCCCTCCTACAAGACAAACCAAAGTTAATTGAAAATCAATCACACCCATTGTGTTAATTTAGCATTCCCAAACCTTTCTGGCTTCATGAATACACGCTATATCAACAATAACATCAAAAATGAAATGTTACATGCTGAACAAGTTCTCACAAACAGAACTCTAGAACATCTGTACACCCTTGGCCTGCTGACACTTGGGCATTCCAGATCTTCCCCTCATAAATTACTCCAGACTCTATCACTTCCTGTTGCAATTTGACCCCGATCCCTGCTGCAATGAGAACAGGTGAATGAAACTAAATAAATTAAGAATATGTATGTGTGTGCTTTTATAAACAGATTCTAGTGTTTGAAAGTACTGAAATAAAATGAAACCATGTGTCATTGATGCAAGCCCACATGCTAATGCTCACACTAACGTTCCTAGTACTGGACTACAAAGGTTAGCTTAGCGATACCACATTCTACCCCAGATTACATGAACGTGGGCTAGCCCATGACAATAACACTGGATGATTGTTTTGAAACAAATAAAAGTTTTTCATTTTGTTGACTTGATAGCAATACAGTGTGTTTTTGTAATAATGTCGAACCAATAATCAATGGGTATTGTTATAGAAACTGCTAACAGTGGTATCAATAGGCCTCATTTCACTCCCTCTGATTCTCAAAGGCCATGGTCAACTCTGTAAATATTCATTCATTTTGCAAAGAATATTTATTGTAGGCAACACGGATGAAAGCCAGGTGGTCAATCATATAGGTTATCTCCCAGGAACCTGTGTCGTCTTTCTCATGACCTGTGAAAACAGAATGAGCCTGCTGTATTTCATAAGTTGAATGAGCAGAAAGCATAAGACGTGAGTTAATGTATCTCTAGTTTTAGTTGTCTGAGGTATTTCTCTGCAACATATTTTCTCTCTCCTGGGGCATGTGTGCACAGTTTCCTTAAGTACACCTGCCAAGGTAAGATGGATGTATGGTGGTTTTTATTTTACATATACTACAGTTAAGAAGGTAATTCATAGTCTGACCTAATCCGCAGAAAGTAGTTACAAGATAACATTTGACCTACTGACACAGGCAAGAGTAGAAATACTTTAGATGTAGCATAGAAACTAACAGAAATGGTGGGCTCCTGTCCAGCTAAATTTCCTGTGTAAGATAAGATATTACTACTACTACATGGCAAAGAATGTACGCAACTCATAATCACTATTCAGCAAGAGAGTATACGGTAACAATTTACATAGGACTAAGAGACTTTCGTTGTGAGCAGCTCTATGAACTTGCCACTACAAACTGGCCACTAACTTTTTAGCCAACTGGACATCTTGACTGAAATTGTGAGGGTCAAGTTGTAAAACGCTTAGGTACAACGCTGAAGTGTGAATACAGACTAGTTAACAACGAACGGCTAATGTTGGGCTATGTGTTGAAAATGCAAGTAAATGCCAAATGACCAAACTTATGTCAAAAGTGGATTCTGTACCGTTAACATAAGTGAATGTGTATTGTGTGAATGCTTTTTAAGGGACTTATGGCATGTGTTTTTAGAGTTTTAATGTTTGCATGTTTTATTCTGCTTGCGTTTGTTTGGGTTTTATTGCATGTACTGTTATTGCATGAACTATTGTGGATATACCACTGTGACGACTGGAGCTCCTCTCTTAACTTTCAGGTTCAATGTGAGCTGGATGCGGACAGGTGTGAAGCCTGAGCTAATGGGAAGCAGGTGTGGTAGGAGACTGAGGAGAGAAATAGAGGCAAAGGAGCAAGTATAGAAAGGAGGACAGACAGGGAGCAATAACAGGAAGGACACGGACGCAGCAGGCGCAAGGGGGGTTGAAGGGGAAATACGGACGGGCCGAGCAATGACGAGATCTCAAGGAAACGGGCCGAATGAAGAGTGAGAGAGCGTGGAGTTGGACTGACATGGAGGATAGCAAATTGGCATTCTGAGGAGAGGACATGGGGGTGAGCGGACTGGCTGGAGCAGGGGCAGCCATGACGGATTGTCGGAGTGCAGGTGAACGCGTGGTGGTGCAGACTGGGCTACATCTTAGAGCGAGGAAAAGGGGGACTGCAGCCACCCAAATGAGAAATCAACACGTGAACAGATAAGTGAGGAAAGTCCTCTAGCTGTCCTCTGGGAGAGGAAGAGAACTGTTTTGCATCGTTTTGACTAAGAGCTGCCTTTGTTTTTCCCAGTGTCGGCTGTGTGGGCAACGCGACGCGGACAGGCCCAAGAGAGAACCCAGGTTTGCTAGGCGGAAATTGGCCACTTCTTTGAGATCAACATAACCACAGACTGTCATGGACACTGGGAACTAGCGGCAAGGAGATTTCTTCTCAATCCTCAGTTTTTAACTGTATTACGTGTAATTTAACAGGGTGGTATGAGGGCCAAAGAACAGCAAAATGACATTTTCAGCCCCTCAATGTAACCTACCCTATCAGGAGAATTAAGGAACAGCGTGAAATACTCTATACAACCATTCTATCACCCTTAACTCCAAGCAGATCACTCAAGTATACATATACTGTGTCTCCAAAAGGCAAACACACTTGGGACATCACAAAACATATGTATAAATGAGACATCAAGTGTACATAGGTCACAATTCGGAGATGGATTGTTTTATAGCATGATGTTTTCTGGAGTAAAACATTGTGTATGAATTAACATGTATTAATTGGTGCTAGGGATTTTTGGGGTATCCTGTAGATTATCCTATACTATGCCAGCAAATCTCTCTCTTTGATAGATAAATTCCCACAACAATATAACATCTGCTTTATGTGACAATAAGTTATACTAGATAATGAATCTCAGAAAACAAAACCATTTACTTTAGAAAAAGTTGGATGGTTCAGAGTAATATACACACAATCACCCCAAATCGGCACCCAAGACGGATGATTTCCCATCAGTTAGTACGATAACTATAGAAAAAAAATAAATTGATTTGGTGATTGGACCGTGCTATTAAGCAATATCTTAATGTACCTCGGCTCGTACATGTAGGCATAATACTGCTAATAATGTTACACACGCATTTTCACTACAATGTTCTAAGAATAAATACTTTGCTAAAGAGAAAGCTGGAAAAGAGGCAATGATGAGTGTTCTTTAGTCCCCAGTAGAGGTTCACTCATTTTGAGTCCTTGCAGCAGCAGGGTTTAAATTGACCGCTGCCCTTTGCTGCACGTCATCCACCATCTCTTGCCCCTAGTCTATCCACGGTCACTTGATAATAAAGGAAAAGCCCCAAAAATAATCTAAAAAAGGGTTAATGAGAGGAATTTACTCTGGATTTATCACCATATGAGTCCAGCTGGATTTTTATCGCTGGGATTATAAAATGAAGCAAACACTTTTTTCCAATACAAAGCAGCTGTTTACAGCAAATAGCATACTGAATTGCCTTCAACGTGGATGATTGACTAATCTTTCTGTGCCGATTTTGGTTGAAGAGTCTTTATGAAATAAATTATATATTTAAGCATTAACGGTTGTCATAAGCTAGTTATCAGGCACTCTTGCTGCAACAGCCTACCTAGCTTATGACTTACAAAAACAAAGGGATTTATGGGTGTTTACACTTCAAAATGCATATAGTAGGCTGTAGTAACGGCGGCAGGAACCTACATTGACTTTGTTCTGAATTGTTCCTGTCCTAGTTGACGTTTTAATAAGTTTTTCATGTTTTGGAGTGCACTTATTTTATCATGTTTTAGTTTTGTGTGTCATGTTTAGCTACATTTATAGGTGTAACCATGACTGTAGTCCATATCCTGACGTTCACTTCCAGTGTGTGTCATTACCGCCAGATTTATTACTTAAGCATTTAAGCCGGATATCCGTTGCCTTGGGCTTCCTTTGTGTTGGCATTTCAAACTTTGGTCAATTTATGAGGACCAAGGGTGACAGATCAGACTCAAATGATAGGCTAAATAAGCAAACTGATTTATTCAAGGGAGGGGAGATGGGAAGTGTGAGGCAGAAGCCGGGGACAGGGAAGAAGAATGGAAGATTGGGGAGGCGAGGATCTTGGGGAAGAATAGGGGAGCCGAGGAGGAGACGCTGGAGCTGGGGGGAGACAAATGCAGATGGAAGCCGGGTTCTGTGGGGGGGCGTCAAGAGGTGAAGCCAGCTGACCGTAGATGGAAAATGGGAGTGAAGATGGTAACTGCGAGGAGACAGCACTCGAGAGTTAAGAAGGCTTGGTTGAGAGTTTCCCCAGGGTGAGGAGCAACGATCAAGCCAAGATGGGCTGAAGAGCCAGGGTGAAATACTGATCTTGATTGTAGATGGGAGGCAGGTGTAAGCGGTGGGAGAAGGTGATTGTGGGAGATTATGTGTGCGTGTCAGGGCCGCAGCAGGAGGGAGAGGGAAAAAGGAAACAGCAGAGACAGGGCAGGCCAACAAAAAACTAACAGTGGAAAAACTCATATAGAAAATAGTAAACAAAACAAAAACTCATGGCCAGCCATGCCAACCATCACAGTTAACCTTTTCTCAAATCTCTGCAGGGAAATCCAGACAGCTAGCTAGAAATTCTGTCCAATCTGAGTTTTCTGTTGCACGACTAAAAAAAAACTTTTAACGTACCATGTCCCACCGAAACATTTCTTCCAAGCCTATTTTGCCGCGGAGCCACAGCTTCTATGGTGCTTAGCACCGCCCAAGAAGTTTGTCATTGGTTTAACAAAATGCCAATAACCAGAGCACTTATCCTCCCATCCCAGATGCTATGTGGAGTAGCCAGACTCTCTCCAGCACACTTTGGAGGAGGGTCTGGCAAAGCAAGAATCATGACTGAAAGCCTGGTGGGGGTGGATGGTCTCTGGGCAGTGAGACTGTTTATGACAAAATAAATAGCTAGGAAATTGGTATATGTAAATAGTAGTATAGTAAGTTGGCTTATCCACATTAACTGTGTATATATATAATAGGGGCACCCAGTCTCCCCTTTACAGTAATCCAAAAGAAAATATCACATTGTGAAAGTGTTTTCTGAAATGTAGTTTTGTTTCCTGAACGTTTTGTTTGTTAAAATGTTGTTTTGTTTTTCAAAATGATCAAACATACCATGAACAAATATTTCAAAATTTTCGTTAAAGTTTTCAACAAAGTTATTTGCTTCGAGTTGATTCACTTCCTGTTAGTCAACAAGTGAAAATACCGTACGTCAGTGCCACTCAGCGCACTTTGTATGTTGTATGGTTGATATTTCTTAATCTTAAAATCCTTAAATCTCAAGCATTATGCTCCCACCTACGTCTACAGTTATCAAGTGCAGCCCGCACTTAATCACACTTAATCATACCGTCACGGTGTTAAGCTATTCAGTGGCAGCAAGGGCATCAAATGGAACCAGTAACTTCTTACCCTTAATTTTACCTTCACTTAAAAAATTAATCAAAGGAAACTTTAAGCTGAAGGCAATTAAACAGTGTTATTCTCACCATCTATATCATTAGATACATCATGTGACAAGGGCTTGGTGCAAGTTAACATTTCTAGTAAAATAGGTTGTGAAGACGCTTACTGTAGTTTTGTGTGTTTCTTTCTTTCTGAGTGTCAACTGAATGAAATAAAGCAAAAATTGCATGTCGCTAATACAGTGGTTATTGATTGGTAACTATTTTGATAATTGATCATTAATTGATTATGATAGTTAAACAAGAAATGACCAAAAATTACCCAGTTAATTTTCTCAGTTTTGGTTTTTGCCTTTTTTTGCTTTATGTGACAATAAAGTGAATCTATTTTGTTTTGGACAGTTGTTTTGACAAAACAAGCAATATAAGACACTTAGGCTTTAGAATTTTGTTGACTATTTTTCTAATTTATAGACCAAATCATCAATTGATTAATTGGAAAAATTAATTACTACAGCCTAAATATTCTATTTGGTTTGACCTTTTTCTATGCTATTTGTTTCCCATATTAATAATTAATTTTTATTCTGTTTACTGTAGGATGCTTTCTATTCATTCTACCGTCTTCAGAGAGGGAATCCTCTGCACCTCATGCTGCTTACTCTTTTTTATGGTAAAGGGTTTTTGTGAAATTTTTTCTTCTTATCGCTTTCAAGGGTCAAAGCACAGAATTCTCATTCTGTACAAATTGTAACCAGAGTTAGATTTGGATTAATCCCCAACAATCATTACTTATGTAATAGTTGTTATTATTATAACCCGTATACTTAATTTTTTGACAGCTGTTATGGTTTTATTGCACCAGTTGTAAACCCATACTTAGATCTGTATCCTATAGTTTATTTTAACATGACCAGCATTTGTCATGCATAGTCAATGATTTCTCCTCGGAAGGCACAACATGGATACCAAGTACACTACCCATGTATCTTTAAGAGCAGACTGCGGTGGGGGCGGGTGGGGATGAACTCATTTAGCTGTGGAGTTCCCTTCAAGGCCGCTAGGCGGTCTCTGCTCCACGAAAGTGCTGAGGAGAAGGGCTGGAGGAGAGGAGGAGGGGAGAAGAGGAGGGAGGAGGGAGGAGGAGGAGGAGGGAGGAGGGGAGGAGGAGTGAGCAGAGAGAGAGGACGGCGTTTTGTCAGCCAAGTGCAGCCTGAATCGGAGGAGCGGACGATGGGGGGAAAAATACCACTATGTTTTTCTCAACATCACCGTCATACCATCTAGACCGGGCGTGTCAAAAGACACAGAGCCCTGTGGCATTGTTGTCTAGGAGATACAATTCTAATATAGTTGTGAATAAAAACATTTGGGATTAACAGCGGACTTGTTTTGGACTAAAGGGGTTTCTTAATGTTGACGCGCTGTGTCTGTTGGACCGCCATTTAACCTGAGTTTCTACCCTCTGGAGTGAAAAGTGCGCCAGCCTTATTTCCAGGCTCTTTCCAACGCTTGAGCGTCGTATTTTTTGGATGGGGGCTATGTGGCTTTTGGAAGGAATGCCCCTTATCCTAACGGGACGTAACGCAAAGAGGAATTGTCTGAGGTGGAAAAAGCAGCGGACGGGACCTGCCTTACCGGTATACACATTCAGACTTTCATTCTGGACGCTAAGCCTGCAATTACATTATGTTGTGGGCTTTGACACTTTACCGGTAAATTTAAGCAACTGCGATGCAATGGGTTCATTTTAGTTATGATTACTCGGCAGAATTTTTTCTAAGGAGGTGGTGGTGAGGGACAAGTTGAAGTGGGTGTTGAGGATATTATTACCTTTTCTCCCTATGTCGTTATTTGCTGAGTGAAATGGGTTAGTGATGAGAGCAACTGTGCATTGGACAGGTTGTGAAAAAATCCCCGTGCACAGCAGAAAGCAGCAGCTCCTCTGCTTCTGTCTGCACTTTGGGCTCTCTCACTCTGTTCCAGCGCAGGAAGCACAGACTGCGCATTTCACCCAGCAGATGCAAAATAGTCGGGTTCAAAATAACGCTGGGGCTGAAAGGTGCTTAGGAATTTCTTCTCAGGATATACCCTGCTTTAGAAATGTATCAACTATCCGTCCGTCCGTGCGTGTTATCAATTTAAACTGTCACTGTTCAGCATGATATTCTATTAATGAGAGAAAATCGTTTTTCTTCATTCTTAATCGAAATTAACAATCTGAATTAGTAGGTTTTGCAGATGGCTATAATTATATTTATAAAAAAACTGCTGATTCCCTCTGGCTAATCAATTAACGCAAACCTCTCAGGCTGAGTGCTGGGGGTCAGGATGGAGGGAAATTAAGAAGAACGTGTGTGTGTGTGTTTTGCGCGCGCCGCGTATGGTGAATGGAGTTCTCTATCCTTTCTATCCAGGAGGAGGAGGAAAGTTGCGCCCGTCGGCCGCTGCGGGGGCACACTCACCATACAAACTGGATGAATGCGGTATTGTGTGTTGCGCGCTCCAATGGCTGTTCACACCAAAATAAGAGGAAGGAGACTTTTGATGTGATGTTGCCCTATTACCCCATCACTTACACAACATAGATAGCAGCAAGTATCCAGCTTTGATAGGTGACAAGTAGCTCAGTTACAGAGATTTTAGTCATGGCTCCAGCTATGTGGGCATTAAAAAATCACCTTGCCGTGATCCTAATCAAGACTGAGAGATCATGCATATTTTGTGGTTATAGAGGCTGCTCAAACATATTAAGATAAATAAATATCGTCAGGGAGGATGCAAGGAATTCTGGGTCTCCTAGTGATTTGCTTATGACCTTTAATGAAGTCCTAGATTTTTTTTTACCCCTCTTTTCAGTTCTCACGGAGTACTGTATTTCATATCCATGGTTGTGTGTGTGTGTGTGTGTGTGTGTGTGTGTGTGTTGGTGTGGAGGGATGGAAGGCAGGCTCCCATGGTTCACACCACTTGTCCAGGGGCTTGATCTACATAGCTCAGCTCAAGGAAAACATCCACTCACCCGTCATCGTCTTTTCTCCATTCTCGTACTGTCCCCTGGTATCTAAATGCTCTCTCCTCTCCTCCTAATGCCTAATCTTCGTTTCTGTACATAGGAGGGAGCTGTTCGTAAATTATAGATACTTGTGACTATGCTGTGGCCCTGTTGTTTCTCTAGAAGGCCATCTCACTTTTTGGTACTTGTTTGAATGGGTCTGTATGAGGCCTTTGAAATGTGATGTTGTGGTTGAACTGCTTTGAGGTGCAGTGGACATAATGCCAGTGGGACATGGCTATTCTCCATCGACTAATACAATTGAATAAGTAATTTAGCCATTCCAAGGTTAACAAAGATCTTACCTTTTGTGCTTGAAACACCAATAAGCTTGGGGTTTTTGTGTGTGGAATAAAGCTTGAGAAAGTGATCTGCATGCAGCAGATTTTAGGGCCCTAAATAAGTATGTTACTGAATGCTTTTACTTAGAGCTGCCAATGATTTATCGAAAATTGATTAGTTTTTAAACTATTGAATTAATTGCCCCTTATTTTAAAATTGTTGAATCTGTTAGAGGCATTTTTATAAGAAAAAGTAAACTCTGATTCCAGCGTCTTAAATGTAAAAACAAGCTTCTTCATCCTCTGTGGCATCGTTGTGGACTAAACAACACATTTGAGGAGATCATGTTTGGGTTATTGTTAGGGTTTTTCACAAATAATTGATATCCAAACAAACAGATTGAAAGACTATTAACAACGCAAAGAAAGTGGAAGGTAACAAACATCCGGCTGAAACAAGGACATACGGAAAGATTTCCAGTGGTAGCGGAGCAATCACGGAAGTGGAAGGACATGGATTAGACAGTTGCAGCCCTAATTTACCCTCAAAATGAAATTTTCCAAATTCATTAGGGCGGAGCGTTTAGGATGGACAGCATAATGACATATATGATCATTTGATCTTGAATGTGAAAAAAGCACTACTTAAATCAGTTGAGTGACTGGTGAAATACAACAGAGCATTTGTAATGGTCAACAAAGCCAAGTAAAATTCAACTTGCACATTGTTTCAACACTCAAAGTTTCTCTTGCTACTTTGTTTAGATAGACTTGTTATAAAGGCATGTCATGTGGGTCTTTGTGTATTTTATTACTAATATAGTATTGTTGCTTGGCGTTGGGCAGTAGCTCAGTCTGGATATGGAGTCATCTAATTACTACAGTAGAAAGCTGCTGGTTCATTCCTGGCAGGTGAAGGGGAATTCTGTGGTATTGGATAAATTGTTGTAAAAACACTGCTGAACATACCACATTTTTAAAGATCTAATTACACTGGAATCTGGCAACAAGGAAACGATTACAATATTTTATATTCATCTTCTTTACTGAGACAGCAGAAAATAAATGAGGTATTGACAGAAAACAGAGAGGCACAAGTGATTTCACCCAGTCATCTACTTTAGAAGAAAGTAGTCAGTGTTCTACTTGGTTTCATCAGACATGTTTCTTTTGCTTCTGATGAGAATCAAAAAGCAGTCTTAAATACCTGCTCTGTGTTTTAGATAGATTACAAAAAAAAAAACAACATTGAATTACATAGTGTAATTAACTAACTATAACTATAATCTTGTCTTGTCTTGTTTTACTTCCTGCCTTGTGTTTCCCGCCTTTTTTGAATGTGGCGCCCCATGATTGTTTCACCGTTCCCTGCCCTGTGGGACCTGTCCCTTGTTAACCCTTGTTTACTTGTGTGTTAGGCCCGGTGTTATCTTGTCTGGGTCAGGTTCATTGATTGTGTAGGGTGTTTGTGTGTGTAGTTACCCCTGGTTCCAGATTTGGATCCGTTCTTTTCTTCCTCTGTGATTGGGATAGTTTTGCCCGCTGCGTTCAGGACTCCTTTGGTGGTATAGCTTTATGATTAAGTCCTCAAGCTCAACTTCACCTGCTGTCTCTGCATTAGGACCGACATTCTCTGACCTTACAACATTCAGTAACCAATACAAACTTATACGGAAACTACATTTAGATGTCTGGATAAGTACGCTGTATTAGGCGAACATACAGTAAGAGGGGCTGGACAAATGGGGAAAAATATGTTTGGTGTCACAAAACGATGCCTGGTGCTGTGTCATCTCAGTTATCATGCTGAACATGGGTATTGAATATGGGGCGGTTTGTTTAGGCTGTGAGAATAGTGCCAATGAAAACCTAGTGATGATAAAAGAAACTCTAACAAAATGGACAAATGTAGTAGGATTCTTGAAATGGTATGTATCTTCAACATGGTGGGGCTGGCCACCTTATTTCCATTCACTTGACTAGCTGTCAATCTTTATGACAGATGGGGGCATTGGGCGTCTTAATCTGCCAGGTATACATTGAAATATTCAATAAATGTGTGTTTTAGACATTTGGCATTTTTATTAATGAGGGGTAGCAGATCAGTGTTGTGGGTTTGTTGTGTTGTTGATGGTATTGATGATGAAGGCACACTATAAAGTGTGGTATCAGTAAAAACTCTCTTACACATCCTATTTTTACATTTTGGTTGGCAGTGTATAGAAAATATGTGCCAGCTAAAGACAGAGTACATGGTGTTCTTCTAATACAAACATTGGTTTTGTAAATTGAATCTTATATGAATGTTTTTGTATTTTTTGTATGGTGGAAACTGTTATTGTTAGGGCTAGATAAAATCATTTCTGTTCTAATATATCTTGAATGATCCAATATGATTCATGAAATCCAGAGATCAATCTTTTAAGAGGCTCTGTTTTAAAGCTACAGTAGAAATAATGGGATCAGATGACATGAGACATCTATGAATCCATGTCATGTGAATAAGGCTCCAAAGTCAAGTTTAGTTCTGACAAAGGAAAACTGGCATGTCAATTTTCACAGATGTATAGCTGTTTTATACTTGTCTTGGTAATCCTTGGCACTAAAGAAAGCCCGTATAATTTATTTGTCTAGTGTAAGCTTGGAAACCATTTTAACAAAAATAATATGTTGAATAATGCACCAGCGTAGTGGTTCCTTGCAATTGACAGCATTAGTTCTAGGGAAAATGTCTTTCATATCCCAACAAAAAGTTGTATTTTAACTGAAAGATCCATAATCAAATACAATATTGAATCAATAGGATATAACATGGCCAGCCTTGTGTACTACCCAGTCTAGTATGTCACGCCAAAACTTCAACGGAGAACCCAAAGGAGTCACAGTCTGTCTGTGGAAGAACAGGTCCTCATTGGTCTGCGCTTCTATGCATCTGGGACTTTCTACCAAGTTGTTGGTGATAATATGGGAGTGGACAAATCAACTGTGAGTGATGTAGTGAAAGCTGTGTCAATTGCATTGGCCAGCCTGGTCAATCAGTTTGTTTCACTTCCAAAGGATGTCCAGATTGCCCAGACCAAGCACAAGTTTTTTCTTTTGGGGAACATGCCCAATACTATTGGGGTTATTGACTGCACTCATGTGCATATCCAAGCACCTCACGAGAGGGATTGGGAGTACATCAACCGAAAGGGGAGGCGCAGCATCAACATCCAACTTGTGGGCGATGCTGACCTCATCATCACAAACTGTGTGGTAAAGTGGCCTGGGTCTGTTCATGATGCACGCATCCTGAGAGGAGTGCTTTAATACGAGCTCCAAACCAACCGACCGGATGGCATAATATTAGGAGACAGTGCCTATCCACTCCTACTATGGCTGATGACTCCTTTTCTTGCAGCAACCACACCTGAG
>NC_045741.1:25491180-25517537 GCF_008692095.1 Etheostoma spectabile
TCAACACTGCTCATTGCAAAACAAGATGTGCAATTTAGCGTTTAAATGGAGTTCTGAAGAGACGCTTTGCATGCCTTAACTACTTGCGAGTGGAACCACAGGGAGCATGCAACATAATACTTGCATATTCGCCCAAACAGATTTCAATAAGAAACAAAATGATCATTTTTTGGTCATTCATCACAGTATTTAATTTCAAAGAAACATCATCAGAGATGAGCCTGGTCAAAAATAATGTCTAACAATTGCATCCTTACTATACTCCAGTCAGTCCCTCATTCTGACAGACCTCCAGAGGTTGGTCGGTTCTTCAACAGGCTCAGGTGCATCATAAACATCATCACAGAGAGGAACATTGCGCCTGGTAGCGATGTTGTGCAGGACGATACACGCAAGTATTATGTTGCATGCTCCCTGTGGTTCCACTCGCAAGTAGTTAAGGCATGCAAAGCGTCTCTTCAGAACTCCATTTAAACGCTAAATTGCACATCTTGTTTTGCAATGAGCAGTGTTGAAGCGTGCCTGCTCAGGTGTGGTTGCTGCAAGAAAAGGAGTCATCAGCCATAGTAGGAGTGGATAGGCACTGTCTCCTAATATTATGCCATCCGGTCGGTTGGTTTGGAGCTCTCTGTATAAAGCACTCTCTCTCAGGATGCGTGCATCATGAACAGACCCAGGCCACTTTACCACACAGTTTGTGATGATGAGGTCAGCATCGCCCACAAGTTGGATGTTGATGCTGCGCCTCCCCTTTCGGTTGATGTACTCCCAATCCCTCTCGTGAGGTGCTTGGATATGCACATGAGTGCAGTCAATAACCCCAATAGTATTGGGCATGTTCCCCAAAAGAAAAAACTTGTGCTTGGTCTGGGCAATCTGGACATCCTTTGGAAGTGAAACAAACTGATTGACCAGGCTGGCCAATGCAATGGACACAGCTTTCACTACATCACTCACAGTTGATTTGTCCACTCCCATATTATCACCAACAACTTGGTAGAAAGTCCCAGATGCATAGAAGCGCAGACCAATGAGGACCTGTTCTTCCACAGACAGACTGTGACTCCTTTGGGTTCTCCGTTGAAGTTTTGGCGTGACAAGGTCTGCAATGTACTTAATATCAGCCTTCCCAAAGCGAAAGCGAGCATACAGTTCTTCAGTGGTGTATTGCTCCAGTGGTTGTGCACGGTCAACATACACCCTTGACGGTATCTCTTCCACCAACCAGGTGGTAGCGATGGACAATACCTGCCATGTCAGTGCCTCTCTCTAAGTCCTCTGAGAAAGGCTGAATATAAGATGGCTTCAATTACCCACACACCAATTGGCTGATGTGCTGTGGCTTGTGTTCATTAATAATCATGCCCAAGGCCTAAAATA
Organism: Etheostoma spectabile; assembly: GCF_008692095.1. Classification (NCBI taxonomy): domain Eukaryota; kingdom Metazoa; phylum Chordata; class Actinopteri; order Perciformes; family Percidae; genus Etheostoma; species Etheostoma spectabile. The sequence continues at coordinate 25,492,561 of NC_045741.1, forward strand.
CTATGTTCACTACAACTGAAGAGGTGAAACCATGGACTAAAAAGGACCTATTTCACTGTTGCAGAAACCCATGCACTGCTGGGGGGTTAAGTGCCATGCCTCAATAGTAGGAGCTTGTTGCAGGTGGAATGGTGAAAACAAAAGGAAGAAAGACATTTGGGTTGAAATCACCCAGAATGTAAATGCAATGGGGTCTGGCCAGAAGAGGACCTTGGAGCAAGTGAAATTGAGATGGAAGAATCTGAGGGCCAGAGCAACGAAGGACCTTGCTGAAGCAAAAAACACCCAAACAGGCAACAAATCCTTTAAGAAAGGTGAATACACAGATGTGATTCTGGACATTATTGGAGGTGAGAACTCTAAAGCTCTGCATGGGATTCAAGGTGTTGTAGGGGATTGTGAGCCTACAATTGTAGAGGAAAGTGAGCCAGTTCCTCCTAATGCAGAGGAAACATTCATTCTGGATCTCAGCCCTATTATTGAAGAACAACCTGGATCCTCACTGGTAGAGCCAGCAGTCACAGGAGCTCAGAAAAGAGGCTTGAAGCGTCCTTTGCCGAATAAAAATGATGATTTATGAATCACTTCAAACGAGAAACTGAAAGAGCAGAAGCACAGATACTCCTGGCAGAGGAACAAATCAAGCTGACCAAACTACAGCAAAACAAAGCGAAACTTCAATCCACCTCCTAAGCGAGGCTTGGAAATGCTGGCCTCCCTCCTCAGATGAAGAAGAACCCTGACATTCTTTATTTAGTTAACTATTGGATATTTAGCCATTTTATTTTTTAAGACGTTTTCAAAATGTCCACATGTATTTGTTAATGTATGTTTGTTGTTTATTTGTTGTGGTTCAGATGTGGATCATAACATAAATTATGATTAGAAGTGGATGTTTGTTATTTTGTGTTTGTCTCAAAATAAAAAACACTTACAGTAACCCTATGTTGGCTCTTCTAGTGTCTTTTACATAGCTGGTAGTCCACATTGTGATAAATTGTCCCATTTAGAGCACTGGTAATCCAGATTTGGTAATCTTGAAAACTGTGTATCTGGATCAGGGTGACCAACCAATGTTGCTTTGAAAAACCGGCATAAAAGTAAGACGATTACCTGATCCTGGATAGGAAGAAATGGGATTTCCAAATCCGGATATTTGATCCAGATAAAATGGTTTGAACAACTGGCCCTTGAAGATGACCACAAGTTTCCAATGGGATTAGGTCTGGGGAGTTTCCTGGCCATGGACCCAAAATGTTGATGTTTTGTTCCCCGAGCCACTTGGTTATCACTTTGGCCTTATAGGTAGGTGCTCATCATGCTGGAAAAGGCGTTTTTGGTCTCCAAACTGTTTTTGGGTGGTTGGGAGAAGTTGCTCTCGGAGGATATTTTGTAGCATTCTTTATTCATTGCTGTGTTTTTAGACAAAATTGTGAGTGAGCCCACTCCTTGGCTGAGAAGCAACCCCACACATGAATGGTCTCAGGATGCTTTACTGTTGGCATGACACAGGACTGATGGTAGCGCTCACCTTCTTCTCCGGACAGCTTTTTTCCGGATGCCAAACAATCGGGAAGGGGATTCATCTGAGAAAATGCTTTGCCCCAGTCCTCAGGTGTCCAATCCCTGTCCCTTTTGCAAAATAATAATCTGTCCCTGATGTTTTCCTGGAGAGAAGTGGCTCTTGCTGCCTGTCTTGACACCAGGCCATCCTCCAAAAGTCTTTGCCTCACTTTGCGTGCAGATGCACTCACACCTGCTGCTGCCATTCTGAAAGCACTGCATTGGTGGTGCCCAATCCCGCAGCTGAATAGAATTTAGGCAATGGTCCTGTAACTTGCTGGACTTTCTTGGACGCCTGAAGCCTTCTTCACAAAAACTGAACCTCTCACCTTGAACTTTGATGGTCGATAAATGGTTGATTTAGGTGAAATCTTACTAGCAACAATATCTTTGCGTGTGAAGCCCTTTTTGTGTAAAGCAGATGATGAAAGCACATGTTTCTTGCAGGTAACCATGGTTAACAGAGGAAGAACAATGATACATAGCACCACCATCCTTTTAAAGCTTCCAGTCCTTTATTCTAACTCAACCAGTATGACAGGGTGATCTCAAGCCGGTCCTCATCAACACTCTCACTTGTGTTAACAAAATAATCACTGACATTATGTCATCCGGTCGTTAGTAGCAGGGCTAAATGCAGTGAAAATGTTTTTAACATTAAGTTCATTTTATTGAAAGAAGGGACTTTGCAATTATTGCAGTTCATCGATCACTGTACTAACATTTGGAGTACGTGCACATTGCCATCATAAAATTGAGGCAGCAGACTTTGTAAAAATTACTATTGTGTCATTCTCAAAACTTTTGACCACGACTATAGACAGAATACATGTAGCTCAGGCATCATTTATTCTTCCCTCCTCTTTTGCATCTTTGTTGGGGATGTAAATGTGCATGACAATTACACATCAATGATTCATTATTCATTTTAATTTATAATAAACCCTGGATGTATATTTCAGATGTTTGAGGAAGATTTTGTCATGTCAAAACTTTGTGCACATTCAAAATATAACTCGTACCATCTGTGTTCTCTGAGGTTTGGAGGAGTCATGATATTTTGTGAAAAAAAAATTTATAATTGCTATTACAAGAACAAAGTAATTAATTTCAGAAAATAATCTACCTACTGTACATAGCCTGCTCTGCAAACATGATTGCTATCAGAACCTTCTGACTGACACAGAGCCCTGTTTGGGTCTCGGATGAGACAAAGTTTAGGGACGTGGCTGAACGCTGCTCTACATCGGAGGTGGAAAACCGAAACTAAGGCAGAAATACATGGTGCTTAAAGGAGAATTCTTGTTTCAGCCGAGTACTCGGATATCCCTAACAGACACACAAAACGCTGACTGGTGAGGTAGGTTAACAACTCCACAGTGGAAAGCCCCAGGGATTGATGATCTGTCCAGAAATGCTGAAAGCTCTGGGTGTGGAGGTACTGTCTTGGTGACATGCCTTTAAACATTGCGTGAGAGTCTGGGACAGTGGCAGACCAGGTGGTGGTTCCCTCTTCAAAAAGGGGGACCAGAGGGTGTGTGCCAATTACAGGGGTATCACACTTTTCAGCCTACCTGATAAAGTCTACTCCAAGGGGCTGGAAGGAGGGTTCGGTCGATAGTCAAACCTCAGATTGAAGAGGAACAATGCAGCACGTGCCAGGTAGTGGAACAAACGGATTAGATCTTCACTCTCGCAGGAAACCTGGGAGTATGCCCAACCAGTCTATAGTGTTTTGTGGATCTGGAGAAGTGTGTATGACGGGTCCGGGAGATACTGTGGGAGGTGCTGCGGGAGTACAGTTTGAGGGGGTCGCTTCTCAGGGCCATCCAATCTCTGTATGAACAAAGCGAGAGCTGTGTCCAGTTTCTCGGCCTCGGCCTGTTCCCGGTGAGGGTGGCCTCCGCCAGGGCTGCGCTGTGTCACCAATCTGTTTGTAATATTTATGGACAGGATTTTAAAGCGTAGTTGTGGGTGGGAGGGGTTGCAGTTGGTGGGCTCTGGACCTCATGCTGCTTTTTGCAGATGATGTGGTCCTGATGACATTATTGGTCTGTGAATTCAGCACTCACTGGATCGGTTCGGAGCCAAGTGTGAAGCGTGGGATGAGGATCAGCACCTCTAAATCTGAAGCCATGGTTCTAAGCAGGAAACCGATGGAGTGCCTTCTTCAGGTCGGAAATGAGTCCTACCCAAGTGAAGGAGTTTAAATACCTTGGGGTCTTGTGAGGGAGCAGACCATGGAGCGGAAGCTTGGTCGGAGATCGGAGCAGTGGGTGCGGTATTACATTATTTATCGCACAGTTGTGACGAAAAGAGAGCTGAGCCAGAAGGCAAAGCTCTGAGCTACCGGTCAGTGTTTTTCCTACCCTAACTATGGTCATGAAGGCAGGGTCCTAACGAAAAAAACAAGATCCAAGGACAAGCGGCCAAAATGGGTTCCTCAGGAAGGTGGCTGGCGTCTCCCCTAGAGATAGGGTGAGAAGCTCAGTCATCTGAGGGAGTTTGGAGTAGAGAGCTGCTCATTCGCGTCAAGGCGAGTTGAGGTGGTTTGGGCATATGGTAAGCATGCCTCCTGGGGGCCTCCCTAGGAGGTGTTCCAGGCACGTCTAGCTGGGAGGAGGCCTCGGGGAAGACCCAGGACTAGGTGGAGAGATTATATCTTCAACCTGGCCTGGGAAGCCTCGGGATCCCCAGTAGGAGCTGGTTGACGTGGCTCGGGAAAGGGAAGTTTGGGGTTCATGGATGGACCTCATTGGCCGAGTTTAACTCCAGGGGAGTGAAAAAACAGGTAACAAAAACTTCTCTCACCGTGTCCCTCGATGAACTTAAAAATGAAAGCCATTACCAAATAACTCACAAGCACAGTTAGCTCAGCATGCGGCTGCATGATCCAATGCCGGTGCAACGTGAATAGTGTCTGGAACAACCAAACCTCGGAACAATAGTCCTATAAAAGCCCAATAAACAGGTCAGCTCGCACACACACGCACGCACGCACGCACACACACACACACACACTTCAAAGGAAAAGAAAGGCAGAGAAATACAAATATATTTGCTACATTCAAACATGGTTTCTCATTAAATTAAACTATTCTTTTATGGAACTTAAATTATGCAACTGTCTCTGCTGGCAGCTACACTCCCACCAAATCACTGGTGATTTCTTGTAAATTAAACATAAGATTTCATCTTAAATTTGAGACGTAAGTGAGGTAGCAACAACCAAGGCGCATTAATCAGCTTCAAGCAAGGTCGCGTTTGGGGAATAGGCCGTTCTAGGTAAGTTGCTTTGTGAGCGCTTTCCCTGGTCAGCACTGACTCACTGATCAGCAATTGCAGCTTTTTCAAACGCCATCTCACCGGATACACTTCAGTACCTTGGCAAGTTCCACTCATTTTGTGGTGCATTGTCATCTGCACATTACGATATCATTGACCTGCGCATTTCTGCGGATTTTGTGCCTTTTTATCTCTCTTGCAGATTTAACATGTATCTTCTCCACCTAACCAAAAACTCATTGGCCAGTGCCAATCTCCGTGATCTTTTGCGAAGATAAAGGCCTCTTCACAAAGATCCAGGTGGTGGCAAGACTATGGAGGACTTCATCGTCAAGATGGATTTGGTGTAAGAGGCTGTGGCCCAGCTGGATCACATAGTAAATGTGCTGTTAACGGTCAGTGTTAATAATGCCGTTACTTTGTAAAGGAAGCTCTCAAAGATGAACTGTCAAGTCTTGGGATGCCTGATCTAGAATTGATGCCAACACACTTTGTCTTGTCCTGTCTGCCTTTCCCAGGCTCCACCCATGTGGCATGCAGAGGGAGGGTTCATGACAAACTCACAGCAATTGGCGTGAGATTCTTGATCCATCCTTTAACCGCTTCCAGGAACTCATGTCTGTTCTGAACGAAGTGGTGTGACATTTCCACGCAAAGCAATGAGAGCACGAAGAGCAATGATAAAAGCGTTGGTCGTTCATATATCCAGCAGTTTCTGTGCACAGCATGAGAACACAGACAAGTGAATAGCAGGCCATAGCCTTTCCATCTTTAACGTAAAGGAACCGAAACAATCATCCCACAATATGTAAATAATAATATATATGTTTTTGTTTGCCAAAAAACATGGAATCTTCTTGGTGTTGTTGACGTACCCAAGGACAACCTGGAGTCAGTCCAGAAGAATGCTGGCCTCTGCTATATCAACTTCTTTCTGAGCAGATCACTAGACGCATGCAACAACAGCTGCTGAAGTCTTGGAACAGTTGTGACTTTAAGTAGGAGCTAATCTGGCTTTGCCCATCACCAAAGCACAGTGAGTTTGTCCTGATGCCCCAATCACTCTCAAGTAGCTGCACTCTCCATATCCTGTGATCTGAGAATGCACCAGTTAACCCCTAGGGCTCTCTCCATTTGGTACCACCCAAAGCTAGGTTTGATTTATTGATTGATTTATTGCTGTTTAAGAAACTCTTCTTTGGGGATTGATGCTAACACCTGCTGATGTTAGAAACAAATTTGTGGATGCGTAGCTTGCCATTGCTACAAAGCTGTCTGCTTCACTGATAGCCACTTTGCTTTTCTTCAGTTGACACGCTTGTCAGCCCATCAATATAAAAGTTTTGTTCAATGAAGCGGATGGATGCTTCACTGAAGCAATCTTGCCCTTGTAAAGCAATGTGTTTGAGGCCGTAGTTTGCACAGCCAGGATGTAGGCTGCACCAAACAAGTGTACTTTCATCCGAAGACAGAGCAGTTCGAAGTGGTAGTCCCCATTCTCCCACCAAGAACCTTAGATAGTCTTGGTCTTCTGCTGTGAAGTGAAATTGATGAAACATGCGTTGATGTCGCACATTATTTCACTGGATCCTTGCGTATTGGTCATCTCTAGCCCAGTAAGCAGATGATCGTTTAATGAAACGCCTTGAAATTATACTGAGCAGTCAAACAGCACGCGTATCTTGCCAGTTTTTGTGGGTGTACAGCCTGTGATGTTCCAAGCAGGGACCTGATGATTTCTTCTTCAGGAATTTTCTCAGAATCCCCACGCATAATCAAGAAGATTAAGTAGTCCTTGTGGTATGTTTATCTTCTCATTCTCTTACTCAGATTTAAGGCAAGCACAGCCCATTTCCTATGTCTGTCAGACTTGCTTGTCTTCTTTAAATGGCAAAGGCATTCACAGTGACCATCAGGCTTGATCTTGATTCCTACCTCCATTATTGAAATGAAGCAGATCTTCTTGTGAGAAGAGAGCATCCTCCACGCTTCTTTCATTAAAGTCTAACCCCAATATTCATTACATCTGCGGAGTGACTAACTCTTTGACATGTGGTCACATATGTATCGGACTTTACTTGCAGATTGTCAGAAGCCGAAGGCATGGCATTACTGTCTGACAATAGTTCTGTGGCGGCTTCCAATCACATCTCCGTAGTTGACACAGGAACTTGTAGAGCAACAATACTCCAGCCAATGTCTGTTTTGAGCAAGAGCGCTCCTCTTGGATGAAGTCTCTTGAATAGGTTTACTGGAAGAGTGATTTTCTTTGGTGCTTAAAAAACCTCTGATCTGCAACCCAGTTAACATCTGACTTGGAATGACTGTACTTCTCGATAACAATGTGACAGTTTTAATGCACTGGCTCCTTTTTTTGGTTACCTTGTTGTTGTGTTTAAATTTACCCGTTACTCCATCCATTCCATTTCTGTACAATAATCACGTATAACAGCTTTCTAGTGCGCACATTTAACAGCTGAAACTACGGTGATATGCATGCTAACGTCAAATACGTTAATTCACCAATCTGTTTATCGTCTTCATCAATTGTTCACCATTACATCTTATCTCACTAAATATTTTCTTAGTTACAATAACCACACAACAACAGTTCTTTGTTAACCTGACATCGTTATTAAACTTAAAGGTAATACAGCGATCACTAGATATGTGTCATCTTACCTGCGTCATCTGATGCAAGTTGTATAAGGGAGTTGTGTTGACACGGGGCTTTTAAAGACGGGGGACTTCCGGGGTTACTGGAAGCGACCCAGGATAATTGATACATTATAAATGGCTCAAACCTATGTAACCTGTAGTGGGTAAGAGGGTTTTGTACAATTATATTTTCTATGGTTGTCTAATTATGTAGACTAATGTTTAAAGTTCTTGTTAATTCCCGCCTATCACCCCCGTAGTGTGTTAGTGAATGGTTTGATCCATTTCGGGGTGGTGTGCTGTAGCGCTATTAATAGGAGAATTAAAGGGTGATTAGAATGGTGTATAGTATGGCAAGCCCTTTTAACATTTAAAAGCTAAGTTCGACTATCCAGAATTAACATTGTAGATATCAAAACGTCTTTAGACTAGTCATAATTACATTCGGATAGTTGGAATTGTCATTCAAGATATCTGTAACGTAATTGGGACTAGTCAAACGACAGAGATATCTGTATTCAGTTTTTGTCAAAGAAGTGGTAGATAAGTAGAAGTTAATTTCCTTATTCCTGAGAACGGAAGAAGAAAGAGTCATGGCGTTGGCTTATATATAAAAAATAAAAAAACAGGAAAGGATGCAAATTGAACGAGCCCTCACAGAGGGGATTGTGGGAGAGAGAAGAGTCGTTCTATTGGAAACTGTGAAAGAATCTCGGAAGAATTGAACATATGCGGAAAGTAACGCTGAATCCTCATTTCTTGCTGCCAGCCCTGTCTTGCACGGGCTGCAGCATAAAAAGACGATTAAAAATGCCTTCGCCCTCTGGCTGCTCGACATGGTGTAATGTGCTAATTACACACTAAAGGGTGCTAGCTATGTGATTGATGATTTGAACAATGCGCTCTGCTCCGCCTGTGGGATGCGGGCTCAATTTGCATAAAGATATCTGCAACGTCATTTGCCTAGTCAAAAACTCAATTCAAGATATCTGTAATTATTTTTGACTAGGCAGAATGAAAGTAAAGATATCTCAAATTTCAGATATCTCTAATTAAAATTTATTTCAAGATATCAATATCTTGAAATAGATATCTACTATTAAATACAAATATCCCTAACTCCAGTTACAGATACTACTAACGTCATTTTGACTAGTCATAATTCCAGTTACAGATATCTACAACGTCTTTTCGCCTAGTCAAAACTTAATTAAGATACTGAAAGGACCATTAGATATCTGAATTGAGTTGAATTAAAGATATCTTGAACTGGAGTTATGACTATCGTATCACATTGTGATATCTCGAATGGAATTACAGATATCTACAACTCAGAATATTGAAATTGAATATTTAAATAAGCTGCGTGCTGATTGGTTGGAGTGCAACAGGACACAACAACATTCACTAAAACATCCAGGTGGCGATAGCATGGAGACTTTAGCTGTTGAACGGTATCTGTTTGAGCCTGAATCAGAGGAAGATCTGATAGATAGATAGATAGATAGATAGATAGATGTTTATTGATACCAGAAAATGGGAAATTCCTGTGTAACAGCAGCAAAAAATCAGTCACAAAGCACAAATATAAGTTAAATGAAATACTGGAAAAATATACATACATACAATATACATGAAATAATAATACGAATAAAGTAAAAAGAACAAATATTTGAATAGTACAGGATGGGGGAACAAAAATGTGCAACTGCTTAAATATATGCTAAAATGAAATTTAAATAACCAAATGTCCAGGTTGCATTAGTGCAGTATGTGGGTCCAAAAGTCTCTCTACCACCCAGTGATGACGAGTTAAAAAGTGTTATTGTTTGTGGAATGAATGATTTCCTGTAGCGGTCCGTGCGGCATCGAGCTGTCGGAGCTCTTAGAGAAGACTGCTCCTCTGTGGACCAGTGTGGGGTGGAGAGGATGTCAGGGTATCCATGATAGATAACAGTTTGTTCAGAGACCTCCTCTCACCACAGCTTCAAATGTGTCCAGTTTGCAGCCGATCACGAGCCAGCCTTCCTGACATGTTCAGTCTGTTTTTATCGCTGGCTCCGATGCTGCTGCCAGGATGACGGGAGGAGAACAGAGCGCTGGCCACAACAGATGGTAGAAGATCTGGTAGATAGAGGACCCAGATAGCAAAATGTTGTGGCCCGGATCCGGCTGACACTTGACACTCACCTGGCCCACATACCGCATGGATGATGGCACTTGGGCGGTCCACTCCTGCTTGCCAGAAGTGAGCCGCAAGCAAGCCGTAACCATGCCGCGTGTCAACCAAGAACAAACCGAATAAACCAGAACTGGCCCAAATCTGGGCCACAGTCCATTTTTTTCTGGCCCAGGTGTGGCCCACATTCCATTTTCTCATCCAGCCCGAATACCGCGTGCAATGATGGCGTTTGGGCGGTCCATTTCTATTTGCCAGATCTGGGCCACAAGTGAGCCATAACCATGCCGCATGTCAACCAGGAACAAACCAAATAAACAAGAACTGGCCCAAATTCGGGCCACAGTCCATTTTTATTTGGCCCAGATGTGGCCCACATTCAATATTCTCATCTGGCCCACATACCGCATGGAATGATGGTGACTGGGCAGTCCATTCCTGTTTGCCAGATCTGGGCCACAAGTGAGCCGTAACCATGCCACATGCCAACCAAGAACAAACCAAATAAACCAGAACTGGACCATATCTGAGCCACAATCATTTATATTCTGGCCCAGATGTGGCCCCCATTCCATATTCTTATCTGGCCCACATACTGCATGGAATGATGGTTGGAGGGTTTGCTAGATCTGGCCCACAACAATGCGGCATGTCAACCAAGAAATAAACCAGAACTGGCCCTAACCTGGTCTACAGTTAATTTGTATACTATTTTAAGTATACAGTAGTATTAGTATTTAACTACAATAATCCTAGTTAGCTGCATTAATGTCAACAATGTGTTTGCAAAACCATGAACAACCTACCAGGTAAGGCTCAACTACTCAAAAAAACCAATGTTTTTAATAACGATCAAAATCAAAGATAAAAATCAAGTTAACTTCATATGATTGTCTTTAATGAGTTAAGTGTTTTGTTGGTAAACAGAACATGATTAATTAGCTGGCATTTAAGGGTAAATTAGCTCACACAATAAACATCAGTAAGCGTTTGCTCACGCTGTGAACTTGGAAACGGGAAACCATGCTAACAGGGGTATTGAGCTTCTTCCTGGGCTCCTGCCTCCCATCGGGCAGTCTTGCAGGCCTGCAAGGAATAAACTCGATAGTAACAGACATTGATGACTCATATGATGAAGGTGAAGTGCAAAACAAAAAAAGTATTTGTAACCAAAAAATTAGTTTCAGAAAAACAAATTACAATTTGGAGGAAAACAAAAACCTTACAGAAGCTCTGCTTTGAGCTCAGAGAAATGGCCGAGTGAAAGATGGATTATCACATCTTTTACAAGACTAGCAAGAACCTCCCTTCTGTCTGCATTACACAGGTTATCTGGGGTAGTTAGGTGCCATCACAAACACATGGTCCCCTGTGGAGTCAGCTCGATTATGTTCTCTATGTGGGAACAGCCAAAGTTAAGGTAGTATCATGTGCTGTATAACCGAGGCTTTGGCAGGAACATACATGAAGGCTAAACTTATAATCATTACATCCACCCTTATAATATTGTTAATACACCTGTTATAAGTTGTGATGCATGATATAAACTATAAGAGTTTTATAAAGATGTACGGTACTATAATTCTAATGTTGTAATCAAATTTAGGACAGAAACTGAGCAGAGAGCAATGGGACTTTGTTCAAGCTTTGTAATTTTTTTTTCTCAAAAGCTGACAATGTTTTGGTTTTGTTAATTGGTTTACAAATACCCTTTTTCTTTTTGCATTCAACTCTTAGTAACAAAACGCAGGTTAGATGGTACAGTTACTGTGTATTCAAGACCAAATGCAAATGTAAATCCATTGAGGTTTTTAGGGACGCAGGATTACGGATGTTCACTATTAACTAATATGTAAAACGTAAGGGTATCCTACACCCCAGTGTTTCCGTGGCATGAAACAAAACTATTGCAACTTGCACAAAACTACAAAAAAGGTTACACGATAGCGGTGCAACAGCTGAAAGTGTCATGCTATGAGAAGCTACTGCACACTGGCTAAACTGTGGCAGAGCTTTTCCACCAAAGAAACGGCTGAGTGGCAGTGTGGGAACATTTGGAGTACACCAAGACTGACTGACGGGGGCGTTATGAAGATGAGGATTCACATGTTAAAAAACTGCCGTTTCTAAAAGGCTGCTGCTAAAGGACCGAATACCTACATTAAACTTCATGCAGCACCCTGTGGGTTCACCACCAGCATTTCAAGCCCAAGTAAGGAGGTCGGCATAATACATTATATAAATAACGGTAAGCGTCACTTTTAATCAATGCCGTAGGGTGAGAGTGAAAGATCTTCAAGTCGCTGAATATTTAACATATAGAAATATGTCTTCTTCTGTGGTGGTAAAAATGTTTCCAGGTGTTAAAACCCTAACATAACATCAGGGCTTATAGACATTCAGGACTATACCCATTAACTACATTTCAGGTAACACTGCACTCATTGTCTTTCTTCATTTTCACTAAAACACAGGCTATGTGTGGATGAGAGATGAGACAGTAACATTACAGTTTATACCTCCTTTATAGCATTTTCCACTGGGGGATAAAAGTTAACATTTCTTTTACAGTAATATACATATTATTGAAATAATTGTTTTTGTAATTAAAATACTAAAAGTAAACTTAAATCATTACAGTGTTGTGGATATAATTAATGCATAATTACTGTGGTGTGGCACAAGCCAGTGAAATTAATGGGTTTTGTGTGGTGGGTGAGGAAGGTTACGCCTGCTTTGTTTGTTTACGTTGCACTGAAAAGCCCAACTTATCGCTATGACATTGATTATAAGTGACACATTTATATTTAATTTCCCACCAACTTACCACGTTATTTACGTAACTCAGTTATTATGTACCTTTACCAGTCCCTCCAAGATTTCACGATGTCGCCAATTCACGCAAATTTAACCAATCACCGCAACTTTGGAGCGACCTGCAATTTTGACCAATCACCGCAACTTTTCCACAAATTTGACCAATAACCGGAGTTTCCCAGTCCCACATGCCAGACTTTGTATCAGTATGTGACTTGACTTTGTATGTAATTGTGCCACCCGCAGCCCTAAATTCGCATTTGGTAAGAAAAAACAGTAGCTTTAAAATTTTCTGTTTGTATTAAAATTATTACACACATATTGCAAAATAGATATAATAATAGATATATAATAATCATAACTGACTTACGTTTTTTTTGGACAGTCCGTCTTCGTTCTTCTCTTTTTCTTCTCCCTCCGTCTCGGTCGCTCGCAAGATGAAGCCATCTTTTTATGTAGGTTTCTGCCTCTTGATCTGTGGCTGATGCTGTGAGCCGATTGTTTCTGACAGTCCCTAAACATAGAGAAGATTGTAAAGCCATGGATGGAGTACTCAACTTTTAAAATCTGAGGATCTAAGCTTGGGCCAGCTGCTTGCTGTGCTGCGTCCTGGTCATGGTCCATTGACCCCGGGGTAGAGAGTATGGCGGTACGGACATTTCATATCATGATGACCAAATTTATCACGGTATTGTAAAGATGTGCTGATACACACAATGAAACCATTTGACCAAGTTCTATAGGGCTTGGGCAATTCATTGAGGTAATCGGCGTAACACTTACCAGTAATTACATCTTTCAGTTGCAGACTGTGGAAAGCTGTTTTTCCATTGATGCCACGCCAGTTGAGCCGTTTGGCAAGGTCTATGAGAGAAAGATTCAAACAACTGGTTTACTCTCTTAACAGCCCTTTTCCTTAAGTTGCTGCGAGCAATCGCAGCAACTTAATCACACCAAGTTCTCTTTGATAATTAGCCAACCTGTAGGCTAACCTGTAGGTTGTCAACAGCTCTGCAATACAAAGAAGAACCAACATTTTACATTGAGACATATTTTAAATAGCAGCAAGTATAATCAGATGGAAGCAGATTACCTTAATGGTGATAGTGAAACCTGCCACCCTTCTTCACGCCCACGAAATTCGTAGAACCAGTAAGTACAGTATTATGAATCAAACATCACACAGAACAGAAGTTTGTGAAGGAAAATGCTTACGCATCATCTTCATAAGATGCTTTGCAATTGGAACCGGTGAAGCATGTATGGTGTGCATTATTGTAGAAGTGCAATAACAGACTTACGTTGACTGTGCGTAATGTGAAGGGCATTATTTTTACAGTCAGTCACATAACACAAGAGGGTTGAAGCTTACTTACAAAAACAGTATTGCGTGCTTGTGTCTTGCACAAATTTGAAAGTGCCAGTTTAACGAGAGATCGGCGCCGCGGATTTTCAGTTTTGTCAGTTTCGATACTAGACTAACAACTGCAATCACGGGAATGGGACATTAGAGTATCATATATAAATTTAAAACAACTTAACGTTAAGTGTGTCAAAACTGGAAAACCTTGATGTGCCTTTCTAGACACAGCTACGTTGTAAATTAAGATCCAGCGTTTTCTTCTTCTTTATCCCAAAGTTAAGTTACATCACGAATGCCTTTGCAGTTGCCAGAAATGTAGTTATTCCACGGTCCGTGCCATGAAAGCAGCTCGTCTCTTAATGTCTAGCTATCGCTAGCTAACAATGAATTCATCAAGACAAGGAGCACTGCTCTGTAGCTAACAGCTAATCATGGCAACGTTGCCCGGGGGAAAAAAACATAGAAATTGTTGTTGTGAAATAACGTTAACATGCCTGTACGGCCTTATGCTTAAACTTGTGACGTTAACGTAATGTTAATGCATTGAATTTGCATTTTAAATTACTGCATGAATGGTTAGTGTTCTGGTAACATCAGCTAGCACTGAGTTAAGTTACAACCATTAGCTAGCTTACGTTAGCTAACCACGTTTCACTTAGCATTATTATTGTCTTACACTGCAAAGACGAAAAGCATCAATTATCTATTTTGATTTCTATAAAATTGCCTGAAATGCCAAAAGTTGGCAAGAAGGGTGTTGCCTTGAACTGCAAAACAAGTCTTAAATAAGGGACACAATTTGCTGGACTTAGCCATTAGCTAACTTTAAGCCCAATATCATGCAAAGTAGGAATAACCAGATAGCTGAAATATATCAATTGCCAGCAAGAGAAAATTACATTGAAAAAAAACTTACACGTGCACAGGGCGGGGACGCAAGATGGCGGCGTAGCAATGGCGGCGACTGCGTGGGAAGCTGCGCACCATAATTTTCTTAAACGGTTTCTCTGGAGCAAGAATACCACCCTCTTACTCCGATATCCACCAACAATGTGGTAATAACACGCTGATAAACGCTCTTCGACTCACCCAGCACAATGCCGCCCTCCCAAATCCTAAAGAAAAATAACAAAACCTTATTGCTGAGAGTAGAGTCTCAACTGGATGACAACAGGTAACATGGCTGAACACGGAGCTAGACTGCTAAAGCTTGCCAGCGACTGGTGGAGCCACCACACTCGACCTGCTCTCCGCCAAGTTAGTGAGGAAACACTGGAAACATTTCATTAGGTATTTCACAGAAAGTAGAACGCGACTCTGACTGAAATGCTTAAGAGTCGTCCACGGAGATAAAAGGACGCTGGCCCGAAGCACTCAGACGCAGAGGACAGGGTTGCAGCTCAGGAGAGACGGCCTGGGACCAGGCCAAGGCCCGCATATAAGTTGGGGAAAGCATGGCCCTCACTATGGCACAACGAATTGATGATATTGGAAAACAGAGGAGGAAGGAGGAAAGAACATAAGGTTGCTTGGTTTAAAAGACGGGCATAGAAGCTGGCCCGGAGCCTTACAAATTTCTTGAAAAATGAGCTGCCCGAAAATTTTACACAATCGAAACCAAGGAACGGGTCGGAGCAAGCGGAGAGGGCGCTACGCACACTGGCTACCACAAGCCGGGCTACAACAGGAGACAAGCCGTTGCTCTAAGATTTCATAAACTACCCGAGCATCAACAGACGGTGTTTCGATAGCACGCGCGGCGTGCGGGGAGCGTGAGGACAGCCCTGAGTGTATCAGACTATAAGAATGTTTCCTTCCAGGATTTCTCGGGCAGACACCATGCGCAGGCGGAAGGATTCGTAAGTGGTAAGCGACGGTTGCGGGACGCGCAGGCATCACAGTACTCCTCTTCGTTACCCGCGCCAGAGTGAGGATCGTACGCGATGGGGAAGCAAAAGATTTTGTACTTGCGGAGGAGAAGACGCAATGAGTGTGGACAGTCAGGCTTGACATACGCCAGCGGGAAGAATCATGGAGGCAAAACGCTCTGGACCGGACACGGTTGTCAGAGCTCTGATTCTCAAGTCCCGTATGGTCTCTGATTCTTTTGTTCACCCTCTTCACGCAATAAAGGAAAGTGATGTGAGTAACGTGATTATGACTAGTTTCAATTGATCTGCACAGTTGGTATTTTTTTTTTTTTTTGCTGTGTTTAGTGTGTGCGCGGCAACGAGGTCATGTGAGGACTTTCTCTTTTGGGTTTTGATGTACTGTGTGTGTTTTCACCAGGGGAGATGAAACACAGGTGCATGGTTAAGGAAAGGGATGGCCCCTCAGCAGATTTAGGGGAAATGGCCGGCCCGGAGTGTGCATTTTTCTGTTTTATTTTTTAGGGGTCCAAGCCGAGGATGCGTGCACCGCGGTATAGCAAGGGCGATACGCGGTTCCCAAGCAGGGCTGTGGAACCCTTTGTTTTCGCTTAGGATTTCTCCTCCATTTTTCCATATCCATGTAGTCATTATTATTATCCACGCCACATAAAAGTGGTGCTGCAGCCTCAAACGTACATGGTGGCGAGCAGCCACTTTTCAGTACTGTCCGAACGTCAGCAAAGACCATCAGCCAAAAAAAAAATTGGACCCAATATACACTAGGTGGGCTTATACAGGGACCAAAACGCGTTTGGCCCTATAACTCGCAAAACCGACATACGGAAAGTTAAAAACGTTACATCCACGCGTTCCTGGGATCCGACTGAAATCGTGATATAGGCCAACGCCTTCTTCCGCCTAGAATTTTATGCGGTGAAAAATCGCGAGTTTAGCGAAAACCTACTTTTCTATCTCTCCGGGGACGGCAATGGATCGCACGAAATTGGCACAGTAGCATCTCCAGACCAACCTGACAAAAGTTGTATAAAACTTTTTAGGATAAAAATTAGGATTAACTTTCCCGGGTTTTCCGATTAGTTACACGCAAAACAAATTTGTGGCTAGCTATGGAAAACATTCCTTGCAATATCTCGGCCAAAAATAAATGCTATCAAAGCCAAAACTTCGAATATTAATTGCTATGACCCCTGAGGCTCGGTACCAAATTGACGACATGGCGCTAGGGGGCCACAAATACAAAAATGGTGTGTTTTCTATGAACAAACTTTGCCATATTCTTGGCCAAAATACGTGGTATCGACACCAAACTTGGGGGTGATGTTGGCATGCACGCACGGAAGCTTCATAACAAATTTGGGACGATGGGCATAGTAGGGGCGCTATAATCGCGGTTTGATGATTGTGGACAAAGGTCAATGCGTTTTTAAATGGGGAATTGCAAGTGGCAATATCCTCGCACACGTAAATTGCTATCAAAACACAACTCGAAATGATTGTTCGCCCACGCCCGGAGACTCTCTGCCAAAACTTGGTAAAGCACAGGCCTCGGGGGCGCTCTAATCCCCCATACAAACATTTCCCGGGTCGCTGGGAACGAACTGCCGCGGGGAGGCTGGACCCCCGTTAAACTGCGTTGCACGTTAGTTGGTTCTAATTGTGTGGTTTTGGTTGGTCATGTTCAGTCAGCGCAGATTGCAGTCCTGTTACATATTATTGGGTGGCATGCAGTTATGACTCTGGTTAATAAAGCTAAGATTATGTTCATGGAAATTAAGGGTAGTCACTCACCAATTAAACGGAAGAGAGAGGTCTTTTAGCCCTTTACAGAAGGGAAAAGCGTAGATATAGCGCTGCTGCAGGAGACACATTTAACTGACTCCCACGAACATTTAAAATTAAACAATGCGGTTGAACATGGGTTTTTTCTCCTCGTTTTACGACCAAAAGTAGAGGAGTCGCACTCTATAAAAAATCAGTGCCTCTTAAAGTCATTAGAAAGTTTAAAGACCAAATGGGAGTAAGTACTTGTCAGAGCAATGATAAAGGGGAAGAATTGCCTATTGAATGTATTTTTCCACGGGCCCAACCCCCACTTAACTTCTAACGGAAAATTATGGCAAACTGCAGGGCTCTTTCAAAAGTTTTTTGGGGGGTGGGAGGTGATTTTAATTGTCTTAAGAATCCACTGATTGATACGGGTCCCCATAGCACCCCTTCCCATTCAGGGGGAATCAAAACAGATTTTTGATCGTTATTGAGGAGGCACGGTTGTTTGGATGTACTGGAGAAAAACTCCCTCCTGCTGGAAAGGAATATACTTTTTACTCCAACCCCCATCAAATGCCACTCACACGTATGGATTATTTTTTTCTCCCTAAACTATTTTAAGACAAGTGCTTCTGCAACAAATAGGGACACATTGTCATTGAGTGCTGTATCTAAATGATGCTATGTAGAAAAACTTGACAGTAGGGTTCATTCAATTTCTTGGAGAATAAATCCTTAGTTTTAAAGATGAAAAATTTGTGGAGTATTTTAGAACAGAATTAACACAATTCATGCGCTGTCAAATTCTCCTCCGCTAACAGCACCTCCTTGCTCTGGGACACAGCTAGGCATTGTAGAGGATTAATAATATCATAGTGTAGTATAAAAACGAAGGAATTGCAGAACAACAAACATTTTAGAAACGAAAGTTAGGACTCGCGGAAGGAGGAATATATTTAAAAAACCTTTGCGTACTAAGTGGGGAGCTCAATGCTATCGGTGCCACTGAATACCTTACTGCGCAGAACGATACAGACAAAGTCAAATTGGCTAAACAAAATGTGGTTAATAGGGGAAGATAAACCAGAGTAGTACACCTTTCTATCTGCAAAAACCACGGAGGACTGTACCCACAAGTGGCTTCAATTTCTGGCCGAGGGGTTTATGTTTGACAGACCCAGAGAAAATAAACGCAGCTTTCTGTGAATTTTACAAAACAGTTGTAACAATGCGGGAAACAATGTGACAACTTCCAACTTATGGAAAGATTTTGCTCAAAAAATTAGGCTGACCCATTTCCAGAGGACAGAAAAAAAGATCTAAATGCACGAAATATCGGAGGCAGAGGTGGACAAAGAGCCATCAGATCCCTAAGGGGGGGGACAGGCCACGGGCCCGGATGGGGGGCTCACTTCGGAATTCTTACAAAAACATTGATAGGACTTGCCTGTTTAAAGCCCTATCATCACCATGTGAATACTGCATTGGTAACGGTTTCGGTACTTCCAACCTTCCCTCCGGGAAGAAAATATATCCTTAATTCTTAAGAAATCAAAACCTCCATGGAAAAACTGGGGTCTTACAGGACGATTACATGACTAATGTAGATTTGAAAATCACTGTCCAAAATCTAGGCAATACGCTCGGAAAACATTCTACCCCTTGTGATAGGGATAGATCAAACGCGGGTTTTATCAAGGGTCGTAATTCCGCAATAAACCTCAGGACGCTTTGAACTGTGATCAGTGTGCGTCATCAGGTGGGCAAGTGGATGGTCTAGGTGAGTGTCCTTAGACGCAAAGAAGAAAGCGGTTTTGAACGCGTGGATGTGGTCATATCTTTTTCATACTCTGCATTCCAATTTGGAACTGGCGCCCAATTTATCAGCTGGATTAAGTCCCTCTACAGTCGGCCCTTAGCAGCAGTTATGTACAAAAAGGGGTTAGGTCTAGAAATTTTGAGGTAGGAGGGGTAACAGGCGGGCTGCACCCCTTTCACCTCTTTTATTCACTCTGCAATCGAACGCTGGACTGAAGCAATCGTTTCGTGACCCCACGGTTCGGTATCAACACTGATCGGGGACCCATAAATATCTTTATATGCCGATGTATGTCTGTTGTCTTCTCTCTAGACCATACCATTCAGTCGAAAGGTCATTGCAGTCATTAATCAGTCGGGTCTTCTCGGGACCAAAATAAACTTCTCCAAATCCGAGTGCCATGCCACTTGGGAAACAACTCTATGTCCCTAATCCCCTTTTTAAAGTGAGTCCCCAGCAGGATTTAATAATCGGCATATTTCGTCACACCTCTTTTCGATCAGATGTCAAAAACAAACGTGGTCCCATTACTTTGAAAAAATCTAAGCTAGACCTTTGAACGCTGGGAATTATCTTCCCATACTTGGTTGGGACAGGAGTCTCGCTTCTTAAGAGAAACTTCCTTCCATAGCTGCGTACCCAATTAGGAGATTCCTTTTGTTTACCCAGAGATGGATCCAAAAGTTGAAGAGTTGGTTGGTTCCTTATTGGGCCAAAAGAAGGCAATTCATAAAAATGTCAACACTACAGCTACCAAGATCATGGGCGGCTTCAGATCTTCCAGACCCAGGAATACAATGAGTTCTGATTATTTTATATGCCCGAGAAGTGGGTATCTGGAAAAACCTCGTCCACAGTGTGGCGGTATAGAAGCCTCGTTGTGGATGGTCCTCTTAAAAGCACTGCTGTTTTTGAAAAAAATAAAAACAAATAAACAAATACGTTACAATCCAATCACTGTGAATAAACGGTCAAAGCCTGGAGGGCAGGTTCAACACTTTGAGGGAAGAACTGGAACGAAATCCACATTTACACCCTTTGTCCAGGAACCCTGACTTTCTTCCGGGTAGTCGGAGCAAGTTTTGGGGAATGGGTGGGCTAAGGGTGTTTCCTCTTGGGCTGTGTTTTAAGAGGGTATCCTCATGTCTTTGATCAAGTTAGGAAGCCTTTGGAGTAGGGAAAAATAACCTCTTCCGTTTTTCCAGCTAAGAGAAACTTTATTAAAAAGAAACAATCTAATCAGGAAACTGAGATTGGGGCATCGAAAAATTGTCGCTTTGGAACTCAGTGATGTGTCACTCGCATGTGCTACAAAACATCTAAAATGCTATAAAGTCCACATACCAACTCTGGCCCAGCCTTTGGGGGAGGAGAGCTGAATAGCGAGTCACTGATGAAATGTGGATAGCAGTATTTGGAATTCTGCCACAAAAATTATATTGTAAACCGCTCTGGGGCCATTGCAACTTCAAATTAATACATTAGAGCTCACTCCTGGCCCCAAGACAGAGTGTCTAAATTTAAACCGGGGTCACTCATTCATTGTGCCAAAAGCAAAAAAAGAGGCAGCCTCACACACTGTCTTTGGGCATGCCCCAAGCTCCAGATATACTGGAAAATCGATCTGGCGGAGATAACGAAATTTTTAAACAACTAAACGCTAATGTTTATCCACGTTGTCTCTTCTCCTTGGTCTACCAAATAACAATACAAAATCAAAATAAGAGTAAGTTGTACAATGTTAATTTCTGTTGCCCGAAAGAATTTTTATTACAATGATTTCTGATTAAATCTCCTAACAATTTTTGGGGGAGAAGAAGCTCGTTATGGAAATATATCCTCTCTGGACTTTAACATGCCTTGGCCACCTTGTACCTAAGACTGAGACGTTTTTGGGACGCATCCTTGGAGCCATTCTTGGGACTATGCTGAAGACCCACGTGTCTACCAGTCCCTGTCTCGAGCATTGATGGAATGTTTAGAGGTGTACGTACAAGTGATGGAAATATGTATGGCCCCCATCTTTATGTTCTTTTATCTCTTGACGCACTGCTGAGCCTTTTTTTTTTTCTTAGTTTGTTGTTGTTGTTAAACAAAAAAAATAAAAAACAAATTCAATAAACATAATCTACAAACAAAAAAAAAAAAAAACTTACCGTACTTTATTGTGGCTTGCAACGGACCGTTTTCCCCAACCTCTGGTCTCTCTGACCGCCAATCTTGGGAGCCTTTTTCTCGACAAATACACTGGTCTTCTGCGTTCACCACGAACGTGTTGTGTTCAAAAGGCGCTCGATTAATGGGGAAAACTCAACTGAATTACGCTCATCACGTCCTCACACAACCTCAAGATCTCAGGACAGTATTGAAAAAGAGAATTTGAGGGAAAACAAGAGAATATTTTTTATGTCACATAAAAAGGATATAGCCATTAAAGTAGGTTTTTCCTGTACCCCGCTATACAGCCTAGTGAAAAGATGGGATGATTCCCCCTGTGTGACTGGTGTTGCTCAGTCAATAAAGAGTAGTTGAAATGACAAGTTTCAGCCCAAAACTGTTTTTTTATTAGGTTTTGTAATGTCACCCCCCTTTTGGCTCAGTAATTTTCCCAAGAAGAAATGTCAAGTGTTGCACATATGGCAACTCCAAAATGAATCATCATACAGCACGTTTGAAACCTGGCGCTCAGCTCAGGACATTCATGTACACCAGTAGGCGTAAAAAAAACATTGTGCAACTGTAACAATCTGCAGTTGTTGGTCACCGACACATAACAACAAGATGCTAGCAATAAATTAAAACTGTGATTGTGCAACGTAGTGAACTGGGTGCTCCCACTGATCGGGTCAAAGACTCACAGACTGATGATACTCTTGAGTCGGCTTCTATTGCTTGCATCAAAACATATTTTTGCTGTCAAACAGGTTTGCGATTTGTGACCATGTAATAGCAAAACCATGTTGTTCCTAATGTTCCTTGTAATAGTAAACAGTGGGCTGAAAGATGCCCAGCTGCTTTTGGAAGACCCAAACGTTTTGAGCATAAAAAGTATATTTCTTGCATGGAGACTGTGAGATTGTCTTCTTTAAATTTACGGTGGAAAGTGTTGTTTCTATGAGGGAAAACTATTTTGCATGGCATGTTTTCTAAAACCGTTTTCAAAGCATTTTCATTAGTTAATTAATATTGGTTGCAGAGCATACGGTATTGGTTTAGAAACATGATGGGGACAAACTAGCATTCAAAATGTGTCAGTACGTGTCCCAACACATCAGCGTCAGCGGCTAAATGACAGCAAGGCATGGCAGTGGGCGCAACCTCAAGCAATGTTGCTTTTGATAAAAGTAAAATCAATCCATGCATTGTATTTGACAGGGACAGGTATGATGTGTTTTCATATATTAAATTTATGATCACGGCGAGTAATTGTTTAATCATACACCATGACAACTGTGCTTGCAAAATCCTTCCGTGCTATTGAATTGAAGGGTCGGTCCACCAAAAATTTGGATTTGATTTAGAATGTTCTTCACTCACTTTGTATTGTTGTTTATTGGATAAGTACACATGTCTATTTTTGAAGCACTTGACAACACTTTCAGGCATTCTGCACAGTACGTTCAGCCTACAATCGTACGGAGACAGCTTCTCAGGTGTGATGTGTAACTGGTGAGGGTAATCTCTGCAAATGTACTCAGGAGAACTTCCTGGAATAAATGAATGTTAAAAGAAGTCAGTGCTTGCTGAAAATGAATCTTTACCCGAAAGTTTTGCACAAACTATTAGCAATAGTTGGTCAGCATATTTGCAACACATATGTGACACTTTAGGCTCACATCGATAGATTAGCCAGTGCAAATTTGTGCCAAATCAGTTACCTAAAGTGGCCCATGTCTGTTTTCATCCAAAGTAGAGCAATGCAGAAATGCCAAATGTGGGCACATCTAGGCTCACGCACTTGACTTACCTGGTGCTGGCTGTGCCAGATGAAAAAGCACAAAAGTGGCCAAATTGTTGTGTAAACTATTTGGGCACTTTTTACTACATTACATGGGGAACTTTAGGCTCACGCGGAGATTAGCCAGTATGTGACCTTTAGCTAAGTGGCCACATGTTGTTTACCTATTAGGGCCACACATGTATGTTTATGTGGGCCACATTAGGCTACACCTTGACTGGCCAGGGCCTGGTTTGCCATAATTTTACCAAATGTGGCCCATAATTGTGTTGGTAACTTTTTGGCAATGTTTTGCACACACACATGGGCCACATGTAAGTAAAATCCAGATTGTCCAGTACGGATTGTGCCGACCTTTACTAAAGGGGCCAACGTCTGTTTTACACAGTTTAGGGCCACACCAACGCAAATGTCAAATGCTCGGGCCACATTAGCTCACACCTGTGACGGGCCAGTGATGCGTGCGTGCCATAAATTGTAACAATGTGGACACATAATTGTTTTTGTTTTAATATTTCGGCCACACGTGCTGGAATTTCACACGCTGAGGGCCACTTTAGGTCAACCAGATTAGCCTCGTAGGATGTGCCTGACCTTTCCTAAAGTGGCCCATGTTGTTTTAACACATATCTAGGGGCCACACCATGTATTGTATAATGTGCGCCACATTAGGCTCTCCAACTGACCAGCAGTGCATGGCTTGGCCATAATTTTCAAAAAAATGGCCAATTTGTTGTTAAAACTATTTGGCCCACATTGCTAAACCAACAAGGCCACATTAGGTTCAAATCAGAAGATAGACCAGGCGGATTGTGCCTGACCTGTTACCTAAGTGGCCCACATCTGTTTTTATATAGGCGCCCAAACATGCAATGTTCAAATGTGGCACGTTAGGTCAAACCTTGGATAACCAGTGCCGGTTTGCCATCAATTTCCCAAAAAGTGGCCCATAGTTGTTTTAACTTGTGGCCCACATTTGCTAAAATCACATGGGGTGGACTTTAGCTCCAATCAGTTTGTCAGGGAGCCAAAAGTATGCCGGGAGTGCCAGCACTTGCATGAAGGGGCGCAATCGTTGCTATCAGTGGGAGCAACGGGGGCCGGAGATGGAACGAGGACTCCTTCAGGGACTGGTAAGTGTGGTCATTAGCATTACTTGCATTTTACACACATAGCCCAACATTGAGCCCACCAGTTGTAGATAGCTATAATGTAATACTCACCACTTCAGTGTTGTAGCCTAAGAATAACTTTGTATTAGGCTTTTTTTAGTATCGAGCAACATAAGTTTGCACACGGAAAAATTTTACAAATTGTACCCTCGCAGTCCAGCAAGATGTTCCCAGTTGCTGAAAAGTTAGTGGCCAGTCAAAGAGTTGCCTTACCAACAAGTTCTTTGATTGGTGATTATGAGTTTGCGTACATTATTAACAGTAGTAGTAATAGGTATTCACAACAGGACGTCAATTTAGCTGGACAGGAGACTACTATTTAGTTCAGTTTGAAGATGGCTTCGTCTAAAAAGCATTAGTACTACTCTCGCCTGTGTCAGTAGGTCACATGTTATCTTGGAAAATACTATCCTGTGATTAGATCTGACTTGAGATCAGTACATTTTTAACAGTGTAATATGTAAAATTACAAACTACGGTGCCCCATCTTACTTGGCAGGTGTT
>NC_045741.1:25517562-25517951 GCF_008692095.1 Etheostoma spectabile
GAATATTTCATGGGGACAAGATAATTTTTATTTTATTTTTACTTTACTATACTGAATAGCTTAATTGTTAGCCTATGGTTACGTTATCACTGTTACAACGGTTACACAAGTCAAGTACAACATATAAATAAAAGTATATACACTAAATGATACAAATGTATTATTTGACCAAGTTTTACTACATTTTCTTCCTGAAATCCACCTTGAAATCCTACCCCCTGTTGGGATCAGGATAATCCTGTTTTTTTGGATCAAAGTTATCTAAATCCCACTGAAAAGTTTTGAACAACACAAACTGAAGGTTTGATCCAGATTAAAACTAGGATTGGATTCCCTGATCAAATCCGATTTCAGATTCCTTCTTTCCCTTTTGAACAACCCATTTTCAA
>NC_045741.1:25517961-25518081 GCF_008692095.1 Etheostoma spectabile
GATCCAATCCGATAACCAAAATCCGATCAGCTTACCTTTGAACAACTGGCCCCAAGAGGTGGGTGAACAAACAAAACCCCACAAATTCTAGCAAACTTTAAGAATTGATTATGCAAGAAT
>NC_045741.1:25518091-25518295 GCF_008692095.1 Etheostoma spectabile
GAGTCAGGATGTGGCCCAAAAGTTAACGAACAGCATGCCAGGGCAAACTGCAGAGGTCTTGAAAAAGAAAGGTCAACACAGCAAATATTGACTCTTTGCATAAACTGAATGTAATTGTCAATAAATAAAAGCCTTTGGCTCTTATGAAATGCTTATGAATATACTTCAGTATACCGTAGTAACATCTGACAAAAATATCTACAA
>NC_045741.1:25518305-25518641 GCF_008692095.1 Etheostoma spectabile
GAGATAACTCTGTGAAATCCAATCCTTGTGTCATTCTCAAAACTTTTTACCACGACTGTATTATTATTACATAGGAAAGTCGATCTAAAGGAGAATAAGTACAAAGCAATACAGAAGGCCTGAGAGCCTTGTTACAATGCATTTCATTATGTTTTTTTATTGTTTTTTATATTTCAGGCATTGATTCAGAAAAAGATAAAAATAGGTGCATACAAATTCACCAAAATGCAGGAAATGAAGTGTTTAATGCTAAAATAATTCTGAAAAAAGTTACATGTAAACAGATCAATGAAGCTTAATAAACAGTGAGACAATTAGTGTAAATGATCCAGTAGA
>NC_045741.1:25518651-25521262 GCF_008692095.1 Etheostoma spectabile
GTTCAATCAATGTTAGAGTTACAATGCATTCTTCCAACAGTACAGGTCACATAAACTGATGAGGTACTAGAATTTAATTTACTGTATTATTTATATACTGTCAGTACTTTTAGAACTTGTTTAATAGATAAAGGGCCTGGAACATGTATTGAATGACTTAAAATACATTTAAACCTATAGACTATAACATAGGCTTACTGTACAATGATTGACTTGAATTCCCTCAGCACATTTTGTCTGGCAACAACTTGTACTTATCAACTATGATGTACTATGGTGCTGTAGTCAATCCAAACGTTAGAGTCACAGGACCGTCTCCTTTGGTAGGTATCCGTGGCACTATCCACTTGCCATATTTTGACAGTCACAAAAACCCATGCTCACGCGGCGCTATGTTCCCAACTGACAGACACACTTCCTCAGCTTAGAATTACAGTAGGAACCGCTAAAAATTCCACAACCTTGCCATCCTTTTCCACCCAACTGAAATACACTCTTTATTGGCTTAGATTTACGGCAAGAATTGCTGAACACACTGCAAACTCATGGCCCTCTCTCCCCAGTTGACAGTCCCTTCTCTCTGTGACAGCCCCTTGCCTCCCCTTTATCTCTGTGATCCCGTTCGTTTGTTTGCTGCTTTCATGGCTGTACTAACGTTATAGGTGTAGTGTGTTGGGTTTACGTTTCTACAGGTATATCTGGCAACCCGGCCTGGCTGTCAAACTGGGTAGTTATAACAACACACAGGCCAAAACACAAACAGAAATTCCGTCATGGAACGGAAATTACAAAAGGAGGAAATACTGGCATTAGCATTGTTGTCAGAAAAGATATTAGACTTATGTTTCCTTAATATCTGATGATGCATTTGGGTCATTTTTGGATTTATTACAATAAATATATTACATATTGGATCTTTAAGTAAAGGAGAGTTTGGTGAAAGTTGAATATTAAAGGGGTGATAGAATGCAAAACCGATTTAACCTTGTCATTTGTGAATAATGACAGTTCGGTTGGTAAATAAGACGTACATAGAAACTCAAAATCCCATTGACATGCCTTTACTCTGAAAATCTCACATTTTGAAACTGGCGCTGAAAACGTGCGAATTCCAACAAAGCTAAAAGATGACGTCAAGATCTCAAAACCTGTAGCTTTGTCATGTCCATGGATGTATTAGGAGAATGGTCACGCCACGAGATTTACAAACAGGCCACTGACCTGAGAACAGTTAGGTCTAGTGGATGTCTGACTGAGAACGCTGCTTGTGAACTTTGACGGGATTTACAAAGAAGAAAGTTTGAAATATTTTCCAGGATATTGAGAATGAGCCAGGTTCGTAAATGCAGTGTTCCAGGCTGTACAGGGAATGGTGATACTTCTCATAGTCTTCTCACGGAACACTCAACGGGCATTGCTGCTGTTTGTCTATAAGGAGATCTCTGTGAAGTTCGACACTCAATTAATTTGCTCATTATCATTTCATATGATATCTCATATGATATCTAGTAAATCTCGTTAAAATAGTGTGTATATAGGCTGCAATGTATTTATTTGCAAGTTTTTTTTATTTCAAAGTACATCACAAGAACGACACACAAAAGACGCAGCATGCCAAACAGATGCTTCAAGTGTGGCTTCTCGCAGGACACAACTGTCTCAAATGACAATAAGACCTTACATACAAAGCACTGGTAACCTTTCTAATTATTCTTACAAAACCAGACGTCTTATGTTGTTTGTGTAGCATTGTGACTGGGTGGCATTTAGCAGAGCAGTGTTATCCAAGAATGTT
The DNA here is from genome assembly GCF_008692095.1 of Etheostoma spectabile. Classification (NCBI taxonomy): domain Eukaryota; kingdom Metazoa; phylum Chordata; class Actinopteri; order Perciformes; family Percidae; genus Etheostoma; species Etheostoma spectabile. Next base: position 25,520,447 of record NC_045741.1, read on the forward strand.
ACCATGAGGATGCCAGAGTAGCTATTTTTCTCAAATATCTGAGCCTTTCACAACACATTTGTGAACTATTTAAAGTAGGAATAGAACTATTCATCTGCGTTGTCGCCGATTGGTCTGATCTTAATCAATCGCATTTCTTTTGTGGGGGAGGCTGGTGAAAATAATTTGGACAATAGGTATGAATTTGTTTGTAAACAAAAGAAAAGTGTGTGTACATAATCACCTGTTTTGATACACAATGGAAAAATGTTAATGGACACCTATTATATGTGTGTCTCTTTCTACACAGAGCAACAAGGTGGGGGGAGGCTCTTAAAAGAAGCTTGGACCTCCTATATGGAAGTGGTGTGAAGTTGGACTGTATTATGACTGGTTTAGCAACTGCTTTTGCGGTGAGTTAACTGAAGTATTTTGCTTGTTGAGTGTAAAAGTTAATACAATTATGTTACAAAATGTATGTTTTGTTTTAGGTTGCATCTTGCAGCCATGCACTTCAATGAGAACGCTAATCGCCCACAACGGAAGACAGCCAAGGGGAAACTAATGGAAAGACTTCTGTTCCCAAAGGCCAAAAGGGGAGGTTACATTGTCAAACAAGTGAAGACAGAGCCAACTATTTGTAAGAACACACACACACACGATGCTGTCACTGAACATGTGTCACGGTTCAGTCGAGGGGGGGTCTGAACCCGACATATTGCCCTGAAGCATCCAGAAACTCCTTCCAGTTTTCACATTTTTTATCTTTTAGATTTCAGAGTATAACTGCAATGTTTAGCCCCATAGTGGAAGAAGGAGGAATGGACTCTGGAGTTC
>NC_045741.1:25521272-25521380 GCF_008692095.1 Etheostoma spectabile
TGGTGCCTTGATTTATTTCCTCAGCAGTCACAAGGAAATGCAGTATTGCAAAAATGACTTTTTGAAAAATAAACAAAACATGAAAACTAAATACTAACTATTGAAATT
>NC_045741.1:25521390-25521532 GCF_008692095.1 Etheostoma spectabile
ACTAATATCAAACAAAATAATAAAAAGGCTAAATCAGGCCCTGACTGTTTGGGCCCTAGCAACTGCACTCTTCCTGGCCAAAGTCGTTCTCCCCCAGAGTGGTTTCAGCCTCTTTCCTTTATAGCAGAAGCCCCTCCTACAA
>NC_045741.1:25521542-25521648 GCF_008692095.1 Etheostoma spectabile
AGTTAATTGAAAATCAATCAAACACCATTGTGTTAATTTAGCATTCCCAAACCTTTCTGGCTTCATGAATACACGCTATATCAACAATAACATCAAAAATGAAATG
>NC_045741.1:25521658-25521772 GCF_008692095.1 Etheostoma spectabile
TGCTGAACAAGTTTCTCACAACAGAACTCTAGACACTCTGTACACCCCTCTGGCCTTGCTGACACTTGGGCCATTCCAGATCTTCCCCTCTATAAATTACTCCAGACTCTATCA
>NC_045741.1:25521782-25521876 GCF_008692095.1 Etheostoma spectabile
GCCAATTTGACCCCGATCCCTGCTTGCAATGAGAACAGGTGAATGAAACTAAAATAACTTAAAATGAATTATGTATGTGTTGCTTTTATCCAAA
>NC_045741.1:25521886-25521976 GCF_008692095.1 Etheostoma spectabile
AGTTGTTTGACAAGTACTGAAATAAAATGAAACCATGTGTTCATTGATGCAAGCCCACATGCTAATGCTCACACTAACCGTTCCCTAGTA
>NC_045741.1:25521986-25522231 GCF_008692095.1 Etheostoma spectabile
AAAGGTTAGCTTAGCATGATACCACATTCTACCCCAGATTTACATGAAGGCCTGGGCTAGCCCCATGACAATAACACTGGATGATTGTTTTGAAACAAAATAAAGTTTTTCATTTTGTTGACTTGATAGCAATACAGTGTGTTTTTGTAATAATGTCGAACCAATAATCAATGGGTATTGTTATAGAACTGCTAACAGTGGTATCAAATAGGCCTCACCTTTCCATCCCTCTGATTCTCAACCGG
>NC_045741.1:25522241-25544172 GCF_008692095.1 Etheostoma spectabile
CTCTGTAAATATTCATTGCATTTTGCAAAGAATATTTATTGTAGGCACACCGGATGAAAGCCAGGATGGTCAATCATATAGGTTATCTCCTCAGGAACCTGTGTCAGTCTTCTCATGACCTGTGAAAACAGAATGAGCCTGCTGTTATTTCATAATGTTGAATGAGCAGAAAGCATAAAGACGCTTGAGTTAATGTATCTCTAGTTTTAGTTGTCTGAGGTATTTCTCTGCAACATATTTTCTCTCTCCTGGGGCATGTGTGCACAGTTTCCTTAAGTACACCTGCCAAGGTAAGATGGATGTATGGTGGTTTTTATTTTACATATTACTACATGTTAAGAAGGTAATCTCATAGTCTGACCTAATCCGCAGGAAAGTAGTTACAAGATAACATTTGACCTACTGACACAGGCAAGAGTAGAAATACTTTAGATGTAGCATAGAAACTTAACAGAAAATGGTGGGCTCCTGTCCAGCTAAATTTCCTGTTGTAAGATAAGATATTACTACTACTACATGGCAAAGAATGTACGCAACTCATAATCACTATTCAGCAAGAGAGTATACGGTAACAATATTACAATAGTGACTAAGAGACTTTCGTTGTGAGCAGCTCTATGAACTTGCCACTACAAACTGGCCACTAACTTTTTAGCCAACTGGACATCTTGACTGAAATTGTGAGGGTACAAGTTGTAAAACGCTTAGGCTACAACGCTGAAGTGTGAATATCAGACTAGTATAACAACGAACGGCTAATGTTGGGCTATGTGTTGAAAATGCAAGTAAATGCTAAATGACCAAACTTATGTCAAAAGTGGATTCTGTACCGTTAACATAAGTGAATGTGTATTGCTGTGAATGCTTTTTTAAAGGGACTTATGGCATGTGTTTTTAGAGTTTTAATGTTTGCATGTTTTATTCTGCTTGTCGTTTGTTTGGGTTTTATTGCATGTACTGTTTTATTGCATGAACTATTGTGGATATACCACTGTGACAAGACTGGAGCTCCTCCCTCTTTAACTTTCAGGTTCAATTAGTGAGCTGGATGCAGGACAGGTGTGAACGCCTGAGCTTAATGGGAAGCAGGTGTGGTAGGGAGACTGAGGAGAGAAATAGAGGCAAAGGAGCACAAGTATAGAAAGGAGGACAGACAGGGAGCAATAACAGGAAGGACACGGACCGAGCAGGCGCAAGGGGGGTTGAAGGGGAAATACGGACCGGGCAGAAGCAATGACGAGATCTCAAGGAAACGGGCACGAATGAAGAGTGAGAGAGCGTGGAGTTGGACTGACATGGAGGATAGCTAAATTGGCATTCTGAGGAGAGGACATGGGGGTGAGCGGACTGGCTGGAGCAGGGGCAGCCATGACGGATTGTCGGACGTGCAGGTGAACGCGTGGTGGTGCAGACTGGGCTACATCCTTAGAGCCCGAGGCAAAAGGGGGACTGCAGCCACCCAAATGAGAAATTCAACACGTGAACAGATAAGTGAAGGAAAGTCCTCTAGCTGTCCTCTGGGAGAGGAAGAGAACTGTTTTGCATCGTTCTTGACTAAGAGCTGCCTTTGTTTTTCCCCCAGTGTCGGCTGTGTGGGCAACGCGACGCGGACAGGCCCAAGAGAAGAACCCAGGCTTTGCTAGGCGGAAATTGGCCACTTCTTTGAGATCAACATAACTACAGACTGTCATGGACACTGGGAACTAGCGGCAAGGAGATTTCTTCTCAATCCTCAGTTTTTAACTTGTATTACTTGTGTAATTTAACAGGGTGGTATGAGGGCCAAAAGAACAGCAAAAGTGACATTTTCAGCCCATCAAATGTAACCTACCCTATCAGGAGACTTTAAGGAACAGCGTGAAATACTCTATACAACCATTCTATCACCCCTTTAACTCCAAGCAGATCACTACAAGTATACATATACTGTGTCTCCAAAAGGCAAACACATTGGGACACTCACAAAACATATGTATAAATGAGACATCAAGTGTACATAGGTCACAATTCGGAGATGGGATTGTTTTCATAGCATGATGTTTTCTTGGAGTAAGAAACATTTTGTGTATGAATTTAACATGTATTAATTGGTGCTCAGGGATTTTGGAGGTATCCTGTAGATTATCCTATACTATGTCCCAGCAAATCTCTTCTCTTTGATAGATAAATTCCCACACAATATATACATCTGCTTTATGTGACAATAAGTTATACTAGATAATGAATGCTCAGAAAACAAAACCATTTACCTTTAGAAAAAGTCTGGATGGTTCAGAGTAATATACACACAATCACCCCAAATCGGCACCCAAAGACGGATGATTTCCCATCAGTTAGTACGATAACTATAGAAATAAAAAATAAATTGATTTGGTGATTGGACCGATGCTATTTAAGCAATATCTCTAATGTACCTCGGCTCGTACATGTACGGGCACATAATACTGCTAATTAATGTTACACAACAGCATTTTCACTACAATGTGTCTTAAGAATAAATTACTTTTGCTAAAGAGAAAGCTGGAAAAGAGGCAATGATGAGTGTCTGCTTCTAGCTCACCCAGTAAGAGGGTTCACCTCATTTTGGCTGAGTCCTTTGCAGCAGCACGGGTTTAAATCTGACCTGCTGCCCTTTGCTGCACGTCATCCACCATCTCTTGCCCCCTAGTCTATCCACGGTCACTTGATAATAAAGGGAAAAGCCCCAAAAATAATCTAAAAAAAGGGTTATATTGAGAGGAATTTTTACTCTGGATTTATCACCATATGAGTCCAGCTGGATTTATATTCTGCTGGGATTTAATAAAATGAAGCAAACACTTTTTATCCAATACAAAGCAGCTGTTTACAGCAAATAGCATACTGAATTGCCTTCAACGTGGACTGATTGACTAATCTTTCTGTGCCGATTTTGGTTGAAGAGTCTTTATTGAAATAAATTATTTATATTTAAGCATTAACCGGTTGTCATAAGCTAGTTATCAGGCACTCTTGCTGCAACAGCCTACCTAGCTTATGACACTTACAAAAACAAAGGGATTTTATGGGTTGTTATACACTTCAAATTGCAATATAGTAGGCTGTAGTAACGGCTGGCAGGACACCTACATTGACTTTGTTCTGAATTGTTCCTGTCCTAGTTGACGTTTTAATAAAGTTTTGTTCATGTTTTTGGAGTGCACTTATTTTATCATGGTTTTAGTTTTGTGTGTTCATGTTTAGCTACATTTATAGGTGTAACCATGACTGTAGTCCATATCCTTGACGTTCCACTTCCAGTGTTGTGTCATTACCGCCAGATTTTACTTACAGCATTTAAGCCGGATATCCGTTGCCTTGGGCTTCCTTTGTGTTGGCATTTCAAACTTTGGTCAATTTATGAGGACCAAGGGTGACAGATCAGACTCAAATGATAGGCTCAAATAATGCAAACTGATTTATTCAAGGGAGGGGAGATGGGAAGTGTGAGGCAGAAGCCGGGGACAGGGAAGAAGAGAATGGAAGATTGGGGAGGCGAGGATACTTGGGGAAGAATAGGGGAGCCGAGGAGGAGACGCTGGAGCTGGGGGGGAGACAAATGCAGATGGAAGCCGGGTTCTGTGGGAGGGGCGTCCAAGAGGTGAAGCCAGCTGACCGTAGATGGAAAATGGGAGTGAAGATGGTAACTGCGAGGAGACAGTACACTCGAGAGTTAAGAAGGCTTGGTTGAGAGTTTCCCCAGGGTGACTGGAGCAACGATCAAGCCAAGATGGGCTGAAGAGCCAGGGTTGAAATACTGATCTTGATTGTAGATGGGAGGCAGGTGTAAGCGGTGGGAGAAGGTGATTGTGGGATTATTATGTGTGCGCTGTCAGCTGGCAGCAGCAGGAGGGAGAGGGAAAAAAGGAAACAGCAGAGACAGGGCAGGCCAACAAAAAACTAACAGTGGAAAAACTCATATAGAAAATAGTAAACAAAACAAAAACTCATGGCCAGCCATGCCCCAACCATCACAGTTAACCTTTTCTCAAATCTCTGCAGGGAAATCCAGACAGCTAGCTAGAATTTCTGTCCAATCTGAGTTTTCTGTTGCACGACTAAAAAAAACTTTTAAACGTACACATGTCCCACCGAAACAAGTTTCTTCCAAGCCTATTTTGCCGCGGAGCCACAGCTTTTCTATGGTGCTTAGCACCGCCCAAGACGTTTGTCATTGGTTTAACAAAATGCCAATAAACCAGAGCACGTTATCCTCCCATCCCAGAATGCTATGTGGAGTAGCCAGACTCTCCTCCAGCACACTTTGGAGGAGGGTCTGGCAAAGCAAGAATATCATGACTGAAAGCCTGGTGGGGGTGGATGGTCTCTGGGCAGTGAGACTGTTTATTGACAAATAAATAGCTAGGAAATTGGTAATTATGTAAATAGTAGTATAGTAAGTTGACTATATCCACATTATACTGTGTATATATATAATAGGGGCACCCAGTCTCCCCTTTACAGTAATCCAAAAGAAAAATATCACATTGTGAAAGTGTTTTCTGAAATGTAGTTTTGTTTCATGAACCGTTTTGTTTTGTAAAATGTTGTTTTGTTTTCTAAAATGATCAAACATACCATGACACAAATATTTCAAAATTTTCGTTAAAGTTTTCAACAAAGTTATTTGCTTCTGCAGTTGATTCACTTCCTGTAAAGTCAACAAGTGAAAATACCGTACGTCAGTGCCACTCAGCGCACTTTGTATGTTGTATGGTTGTATTTTTCTTAAATCTTAAAATCCTTAAATCTCAAGCATTATGCTCCCACCTACCGTCTACAGTTATCAAGTGCAGCCCGCACTTAATCACACTTAATCATACCGTCACGGTGTTAAGCTATTCAGTGGCAGCAAGGGCATCAAATGGAACCAGTAACTTCTCTACCCTTTAATTTTACCTCTCACTTAAAAAATTAATCAAAGGAAACTTTAAGCTGAAGGCAATTAAAACAGTGATTATTCTCACCATCTTACTCATTAGATACATCATGTGACAAGGGCTTGGTTGCAAGTTAACATTTCTTAAGTAAAATAGGTTGTGAAGAACTGCCTTACTGTAGTTTTGTGTGTTTTCTTTCTTTCTGAGTGTCAACTGACTGAAATAAAGTCAAAAAATTGCATGTCGCTAATACAGTGGTTATTTGATTGGTAACTATTTTGATAATTGATCATTAATTTGATTATGATTAGTTAAACAAGAAAATGACAAAAAATTACCCAGTTTAATTTTCTCAGTTTTGGTTTTGCTGCTTTTTTTGCTTTATGTGACAATAAAGTGAATCTATTTTTGTTTGGGACAGTTGTTTTGACAAAACAAGCAATATAAAGACACCTTAGGCTTTAGAATTTTGTTGACTATTTTTTCTAACTTTATAGACCAAATCATCAATTGATTAATTGGAAAAATTAATTACTACAGCCCTAAATATTCTATTATGGGTTTGACCTTTTTCTATGCTATTCTGTTTCTCCATATTAATAATTATATTTTTATTTCTGTTTACTGTAGGACATGCTATTCTATTCATTCTACCGTCTTCTAGAAGAGGGAATCCTCTGCACCTCATGCTGCTTACTCTTTTTTTACTGGTAAAGGGTTTTTGTGAAATTATTTCTTCTTATCGCTTTCAAGGGTCAAAGCACAGAAATTCTCATTCTGTACAAATTGTTAAACCAGAGTTAGATTTGGATTAATCCCCCAACAAATCATTACTATTCGTAATAGTTGTTAATTATTATCATACCCCGTATACTTAATTTTTTGACAGCTGTTATGGTTTTATTGCACCAGTTGTAACACCATACTTAGATCTGTATCCCTATAGTATTTATTTTTAACATGACCAATGCATTTGTCATGCATAGTCAATGATTTCTCTTCGGGAAGGCACACATGGATACAAAGTCACACTTACCCATGTATCTTTAAGAGCAGACTGCGGTGGGGGCGGGTGGGGATGAACTCATTTAGCTGTGGAGTTCCCTTCAAGGCCGCTAGGCGCGTCTCTGCTCCACGAAAGCTGCTGAGAGAGACAGGGCTGGAGGAGAGGAGGAGGGGAGAAGAGGAGGGAGGAGGGAGGAGGAGGAGGAGGGAGGAGGAGGAGGAGGAGTGAGCAGAGAGAGAGGACGGCGTTTTGTCAGCCAAGTGCAGCCTGAATCGTGAGGAGCGGACGATGGGGGGAAAAATACCACTATGTTTCTTTTTCTCCAACATCACCGTCATTACCATCTAGACCGGTGCGTGTCAAAAGACACAGAGCCCTGTGGCATTTGTTGTCTAGGAGAATACAATTCTAATTATAGTTGTGAATAAAAACATTTGGGATTAACAGCGGACTTGTTTTTGGACTAAAGGGGTTTCCTTAATTTGTTGACGCGCCTGTGTCCCTGTTGGACCGCATTTAACCTGAGTTTCTACCCTCTGGAGTGAAAAGTGCGCCAGCCTTATTTCCCAGGCTTCTTTCCAACGCTTGAGCGTCGGTATTTTTTGGATGGGGGCTATGTGGCTTTTGGAAGGAATGCCCCTTATCCTAACGGGACGTAACGCAAAGAGGAATATTGTCTGAGGTGGAAAAAGCAGCGGACGGGATCCTGCCTTACCGGTAAATACACATTCAGACTTTCATTCTGGAAGCTGCATCATGCAATAATACATTATGTTGTGGGCTTTGACACTTTACCGGTAAATTTAAGCAACTGCGATGCAATGGGTTCATTTCTTAGTTCATGATTTACTCGGCAGAATTTTTTCTAAGGAGGTGGTGGTGGAGGACAAGTTGAAGTGGGTGTTGAGATAATTATTACCATTTTCTCCCTATGTCGTTATTCTGCTGAGTGAAATGGGTTAGTGATGAGAGCAACTGTGCATTGGACAGGTTGTTGAAAACATCCCCGTGCACAGCAGAAAGCAGCAGCTCCTCTGCTTCTGTCTGCCACTTTGGGCTCTCTCACTCTGTTCCAAGCGCATGGAAGCACAGAGCTGCGCATTCTCACCCAGCAAGATGCAAAATAGTCGGGTTCAAAAATAACGCTGTGGCTGAAATGGCTGCTTAGTGAATTTCTTCTCAGGAATATAACCCTGCTTTAGAAATGTATCAACTATCCGTCCGTCCGTGCGTGTTAATCAATTTAAACTGTCACTGTTCAGCATGATATTCTATTAATGAGAGAAAATCGTTTTTCTTCATTCTTAATCGAAATTAACAATCTGAATTAGTAGGTTTTGCAGATTGCTGCTATAATTATATTTATAAAAAAACTGCTGATTCCCTCTGGCTAATCAAATTAACGCAAACCTCTCAGGCTGAGTGCTGGGGGTCAGGATGGAGGGAAATTAAGAAGAACGGTGTGTGTGTGTTTTTGCGCGCGCGCGTATGGTGAATGGAGTCTCTCTATCCTTTCCTATCCAGGAGGAGGAGGAAAGTTGCGCCCGTCGGCCGCTGCGGGGGCACCATCACCATACAAACTGGATGAATGCGGTATTTGTGTGTGCGCGCTCCAATGGCTTGTCACACCAAAAATAAAGAGGAAGGAGACTTTTGATGTGATGTTGCCCTATTACCCCATCACCTCTCACACACATAGATAGCAGCAAGTATCCAGCTTTGATAGGCTGACAAGTAGCTCAGTTACAGAGATTTTAGTCATGGCTCCAGCTATGTGGGCATTAAAAAATCACCTTGCAGATGATCCTAATCAAGACTGAGAGATCATGCATATTTTTGTGTTTTATAGAGGCTGCTCAAACATATTTAAGATAAATAAATATCGTCAGGGAGGATGCAAGGAATTCTGGGTCTCCTATGTGATTTGCTTATGACCTTTAATGAAGTCCCTAGATTTTTTTTTACCCCTCTTTTCAGTTTCTCACTGGATTACTGTATTCTCATCATCCATGGTGTGTGTGTGTGTGTGTGTGTGTGTGTGTGTGTGTGTGTGGAGGGATGGCAAGGCAGGCTCCCATGGTTCACACCACTTAGTCCCAGGGGCTCTGATCTACATAGCTCAGCCCTCAAGGAAAACATCCACTCACCGCTCATCGTCTTTTCTCCATTCTCGTACTGCTCCCCTGGTTTATCTACATGCTCTTCTCCTCTCCTCCTAATGCCTAATCTTCTGTTTCTGTACATAGGAGGGAGCTAGTTCGTAAATTATAGATTACTTGTTGACTCATGCTGTGGCCCTGTTGTTTCTCTAGAAAGGCCATCTCACTTTTTGGTTACTTGTTTTGAATGGTTCTGTATGAGGCCTTTGAAATGTGATGTTGTGGTTTGAACTGCTTTAGTGCAGTGGTACATAATGCCAGTGGGACATTGGCTATTCTCCATCAGCTAATACAATTGAATAAGTAATTTAGCCATTCCAAGGTTAACAAAGATCTTACCTTTTGTGCTTGAAACACCAATAAAGCTTGGTGTTTTTGTGTGTGGAATAAAGCTTGAGAAAGTGATCTGCATGCAGCAGATTTTTAGGGCCCTAAATAATGTATGTTACTGAATGCTTTTACTTAGAGCTGCAATGATTTATCGAATAATTGATTAGTTTTAAACTATTGAATTAATTGCCCCTTATTTTTAAAATTGTTGAATCTGTTAGAGGCATTTTTATAAGAAAAAGTAAAACTCTGATTCCAGCGTCTTAAATGTAAAAACAAGCTTCTTCACTCCTCTGTGGCATCGTTGTGGACTAAACAACACATTTGAGGAGATCATGTTTGGGTTATTGTTAGGGTTTTTCACAAATAATTGATATCCAAACAACAGATTGAAAGACTATTAACAACGCAAAGAAAGTGCAAGGTAACAAACATCCGGCTGAAACAAGGACATACGGAAAGATTTCCAGTGGTAGCGGAGCAATCACGGAAGTGGAAGGACATGGATATAGACTAGTTGCAGCCCTACTTTTACCCTCAAAATGAAATTTTCCAAATTCATTAGGGCGGAGCGTTTAGGATGGGACAGGCATTAATGACATAATATGATCTATTTGATCTTGAAATGTGAAAAAAGCACCTACTTAAATCAGTTAGTGACTGAGTGAAATACAACAGAGCATTTGTAATGGTCAACAAAGCCAAGTAAAACATTCATCTTGCACATTGTTTCAACACTCAAAGTTTCTCTTGCTACTTTTGTTTAGATATGACTTGTTATAAAGGACATGTCATGTGTGTCTTTGTGTATTATTATTACTATTATAGTATTGTTGCTTGGCCGTTGGGCAGTAGCTCAGTCTGGATATGGAGGTCATCTAATTACTACAGTAGAAAGCTGCTGGTTTCATTCCTGGCAGCGTGAAGTGGAAATTCTGTGGTATTGGATAAATTGTGTAAAAACACTGCTGAACATACCACATTTTTTAAAGATCTAATTACACTGGAATCTGGCAACAAGGAAACGATTACAATATTTTAAATATTCATCTTTCTTTACTGAGACAGCAGAAAATAAATGAGGTATTGACAGAAATACAGAGAGGGCACAAGTGATTTCACCCAGCTCATCTACTTTTAGAAGAAAGTAGTTCAGTGTTCTACTTGGTTTCCTCAGACATGTTTTCTTCTTGCTTCTGATGAGAATCAAAAAGCAGTTCTTAAATACTGCTCTGGTTTTAGATAGATTACCAAAAAAACAAAACAACATTGAATTACATAGTTTAATTTAAATAACTATAACTATAATCTTCTGTCTTGTCTTGTTTTACTTCCTGCCTTGTGTTTTCCCGCCTTTTTTGAATGTGTGCCCCACCCTGATTTGTTTCACCTGTTCCCTGCCCTTGTGTGACCTGTCCCTTGTTAACCCTTGTTTACTTGTGTGTTTAGGCCCTGTGTTATCTTTTGTCTGGGTCAGGTCATTGTATTGTGTAGGGTGTTTGTGTGTGTAGTGTCTACCCCTGTGTTCCAGATTTTGGTATCCTGTTCTTTTTCTTCCTCTGTATTCTGGGATAGTTTTTGCCCGCTGCGTTCAGGACTCCTTTTGGTGGTATAGACTTTATGATATTAAGTCCTCAAGCTCAACTTCACCTGCTGTCTCTGCATTTAGGACCGACATTCTCTGAACCTTACAACATTTACAGTAACCAATACAAACTTATACGGAAACTACATTTAGATGTCTGGATAAGTACTGCTTTATTAGGGAACATACAGTAAAGATGGGCTGGACAAATGGGGAAAATATAGTTTGATTGTCACAAACGATGCCTGGTGCTGTGTTCAGTTCTCAGTTTATCATGCTTGAACCATGGTGTATTGCCTATTGGGTCCGGTTTGTTTAGGCTGGTGAGAATAGTGACAATGAAAACCTAGTGATGATAAAAGAAACCTCTAACAAAATGGACAAATGGTAGGATTATGCAATTTTATGTTATATTCACCATGGTGGGGCTGGCCACCTTATTTCCTATTCACTTGACTAGCTGTCAATCTTTATGACAGATGGGGTCATTGGGGCTTCTAATCTGCCAGGTTCATCACATTGAACTATTCAATAAATGTGTGTTTTTAGACATTTGGCATTTTTATTAATGAGGTAGGCAGATCAGTGTTTGTGGGTTTGTTGTGTTGTTGATGGTATTGATGATGCATGGCACACTATAAAGTGTGGTATCAGTAAAAAAATCTCTTACACATCCTAATTTTTAAATTTTTGGTTGGCAGATGTATAGAAAATATGTGCCAGCTAAGACAGAGTACATGGTGTTCTTCTAAATACAACACTTTGGTTTTGTAAATTGAATCTTATATTGAATTATTTTTGTATTTTTTGTATTTGTGGAACTGTATATTGTAGGGCTAGATAAAATCATTTTCTGATTCTAATCTATCTTGAATGATCCAATACTGATTCATGAAATCCAGAGATCAATCTTTTAAGAGGCTCTGTTTTAAAGCTACAGTATAAATATTGGTATCAGATGACATTAGACGATCTATGAATCCATGTCATGCTGAATAAGGCTCCAAAGTCAAGTTTAGTTCTGACAAAGGAAAAACTGGCATGTCAATTTTCACAGATGTATAGCTGTTTCTATACTGTCTTTGCGTTACATCCTTTGCACTAAAGAAAGCCCTCGTATAATTTTATTCTGTCTCTGTGTAATTGCTATGGAACCAGTTCTTAACAAAAACATTAATATGTTTAATAATGCACCAGCTTAGAGGGTTCCTTGTACAATTTACAGCATTAGTTCTCTGAAAATGTCTTTCATATCCAACCAAAAGTGGTATTTTAACTGAAATATCCCTAATCAAATCAATATTGAATCAATCGGATATCAAAATGGGGCCTTGTGTACTACCCAGTCCTAGTATATTGTCATTTGACATGCGATCATCTTAGATGTTGTTACTGTCGAGTGCAGGGGTGGACAATTAATTTTCCCAATGGGCCACATGAGAAACAGGGACTATTGTGGAAGTCCAGACCAATAGGCTAAACTCAATTTTCAAATTTATCTCTTTATAAAAAACAGTAAATTGTAAGGTCCTTGATAAGCTGCGACGGGTAAGGGAACAAATGTTATGATTAGGACATGAAAAAAGTGTAGCAGACATAGCACAAAATGTAATTATGTCACTATTTAATCAACATCCATGAATGCAATTGTGACCAAAATGTGCATGCATTTTCACCATTTTTTAAAGAACAGCATTTAATTAACTTTACTATTTTGTTTGTAGTCTAACTACATAATTAGCTTTTTTCACTTTTTTCTTAGAACATGAAAAAGTGAAGCAGACATAGTACAAAATGCCAACATTATGTCACTATTTGAACAGCATTCACAGAGCAATTGTGAACAAAATGTGCATATTGTTGCCATTTTGTAAAGGTCAGCCTTAAAGTAACTTCATACAAAGTGTTATTTTCTTCATGTTCTTAGTCTCATTTTCTTTTTTTGTTCAGTGAGAAAAATCTGTGCTGGGCCTGAACAATTGCACTAAAGTCAGATTCAGTGTCTAATGTGGATATGCAAAGGACAGCTGACCGGTGATCATCAGGGAGAGAAGATCTGGATTTACTTCATCACTGAAAATGTTTGTTCACATCCAAAGAGAACCAACATCTTCTGAGCATGCCGAGATATCAACCTCAGTAATTACCGGTAACAGCAATATTGATAACTGTTATCGTATCGAACACAATTTTCACATGGTGCGTCATCAGACGTTTTTCTCCAGACCCACATTACAGAGAAATTGGTAACACTTTATAATAACTACACACAATTCATAATGTATTAAGCATTAGTTACCTATTTGTTAATGTTTGTTTCATCACGAGTAATTTATTGTTCATACACACATCATCAGTAAAGCATTTGTTTGCACAGTTATAAATATTTGTTCACAGTAAATAAGCCTATCTAAAAAATTCTTGTAAGTACATAATTGATACTTAATAGATTAAATTATTTGATAGATTAAATGAAATGATGGTTAAATTAAAAAAAAAACAATTGCAAACTATTACAAAATGTTTGTTCATAATTTGTAAAGCATTGCTCCTATGTTAATTCTTATAAATAAAGCAATTGTATACACACTCATAAATTATTTGTTCATAGTAAATAAGGCTCTCACAGTATGTTTATAAATAGAAGTTTGACACTTAATAAATATTGCAAAAACTATTTGTAAATGAAATAATATTCCCTTTATAACTTTATATCCCTTTATAAAATAATCTACAAACTATTAGTAGTTTCTTTGTTTACCATTTGTAAAGCACAGTTGCTACATTCATTCTACTCAGTAAAGCGTTGGTAAATAGAGTTAGTAAATGGTTTGTCCATAGTAAGTTAGCCCATGTAAAACATTTATAAGTTGAGGTTTTTATATCATAAATGATGCATTAACCATTTGTAAATCAATTCATTCACCATTATTAACTAGGTACTCTGGAATGGATATGGTCAGTTAAAACTAGGAAGTTAATGTTTAACAGACTATCTAGACCTACATTTGTTCATGCCTTAAATAAAATGTTATGATTTAGAAATAGGCTTGAGCTAATAGCTGGCATGTTAATCCATCTGTTACAAATACTTACCATTAATGTAATCCATGACTAATTCAGGAGTTACTGCTGGTTAGTGAAGTATATTGTGTGAGCCCATCTAAAGTGAGCACTGTCCATGCTTTACAACGCATTTCTAAATGAGTTGCAAAGGCTACAAGAACCGCCTCCAGAAACGCCTCTTGGTTCTCTGGGCATATTAACGCAGCAGATTCCACCAAACACTTTAATTAACCTTCAGAAAATGGCTTACTGTTTTTGGCAATTTTGTGCAATGTCACAAAGGTCTTGACTGCTTCATCCCTGGATGTGAAACGCTTGGTAAAAAAGCCTTGTTGCTTGTGCAGTTTAACTAGCAAAGCTTCAGATGTATGTTCCCGCTCTGCATCAGTGAAGTTGTTGTATTTCTCTGTGTGTTTAGTATAGAAGTGGCGATTCAAATTGTAATCCTTTAACACAGTGATCTGTTCTCCGCAAACTAAGCACACGGCTTTACCTTTGACTTCAGTAAATAAATACTTAAAAGTCCATGTTTGGTTAAAAACTCTGCACTCTGTTTCGACCTTTCTTTTTTTCCCATGAGCTGACATTTTTTAGGGATAACAGCTCATTTGCGTCTATGCTAACGTCTTGGAGTGCAGTTTGCGGCTCTCCAACACATTGCAGTTCTTCTTCTACTTATTTTAAATTGCGACTTGCAGCCAGAGAAGAAGACGCTACATACGTTCCCACAAAAAAAACAACAGTCCCCTACAAAATAAAAGCAATGCAGTTGTATTCCATGCATGATGTACACTTATTTACGTTTGATTGTTAACTTCCAATTGACCTCACGCACGCCGGTTAGAGCCGCCCTATTTTAGGTATAATGTCCAGGTCTGGTCTAGTGTCTACCATTTGTTGCAGGGCACTACATATATTAATCAATCATGTGCTTGGATTGAATCAAGAGTCACAGATATTGATTGCTATTACTTTTCCCTTTAGGAAACTAACTCACCTTGCAAACTGTCTCATGCATGGAATCCCAACTTGAAACCCAAATCTAAGTGGGAAAATAGGGGTTTCAATTTTGATATACTGCCCACTTAAAGAAGACAAGAGTTGTGCATCCTCAGAGTCGATCAAACAGATACGTAAACAGAATGTCTAGCTCAGTCATTCATGGAAATCAAAACCTCATTCTGTGGTTATTACAACTAGAAAAACTTCTATTTGCAACTGGATGCTTTGCAATGTGGGGAACCTATGAACAATAGGATAAATAGTCCCTTAAAAAACATCGCTATTCTCCTGCTTTAATAGTCATACCAAAAATTGCGAACATTTCTGGAAGCACCTGGGATGTGAGATGGTGCACATGACCGCTCTGCTTACGCTGTTTCTTTTATTTGTCAGAATGTTTTAGTTGCTTAGAATGAAAATAAAACAGTTTGCATGCTTTAAATAATGCAAATGCCTTTTTTGGAAAGGAAACAGGCCGTTGTAAAAATTTATGAAAGAATGCATGTCATTAGAGGTGATCATCTAGATAGACATCACAGCAAGATATAACAGGGCGAATTTTAATAATCAAATTTTAATCACTCCCACGATAAAAATTTCCCCACTTCCCACGATCAAATTTACGTAATCAAGTGATATTTTAAACGTGTCATTCTGTTCATAGAACGCTTCAGGTTTTTTTGCAAAGCCAACCAACTGCTCCGTAAACTACTGTCTGATCATGAGCCAATCAGAGTTGTTCCCTTCACCACACTACTTAGTATCTAGATGTAGACAGTCACAGAGGACAGAGTAACGTAAGAAAAATTCCACAACAGATAGCAGTCGGTCATACCTCGGTCACAAGGTTCACCAGTTCACCAGTAAACGCAACATTTTGTCCAGAAATATTTTCCAGAAAACAGCAGTGCTAGTTAGTGTCTGTTAGCTCACAAGGCTCTAGGGTGCAACTAACCATTTTTCCTAGGTCGCACCGGTGCACCTAATGTCCTCCCATCCGCCGCCTCTCCACAAACGAAGCAATGTTTATATCGATATGGTTTAATTTTGCGTTACATGACCCCTTTCTTCTGTAAAGCCGTGCCTGTGTTTAGATCTCTACTCTTACGCTACTCTTAGCCCCGCCCCCGTTCACTCACACAAGGCTCCCCAGTAACATGGAGAGACACAGCGGCGACAGCGCCTGTCCACACTTCTGTTTGTCCACAATTTTAGTTGTTATTAACACAGCTCTATGCTGTTAAGCATGAGAGAAAAACTAACTAACTATGCAACTAACTTCAGGTCATTGAGTAACAGCGTGTGAGACGGAGCCTGCTAGACCTGGGCGAGAGATGTGACCCATGGCCAGAATATCATAGTACATAAAAATGCAGCGCAGTGACGATACAAACACACCACGTGTGCAACTCCGCTGAACCCCATTCGACCCGTGCTGGACCCATTCATTACAAATCATCCGTCACTCTGTGAGTAGCATACACATCAGTCCATCGCTTTCTCCCTCTCTCCTTAGCTCTTCTAATCAGTTATTGTTGAAAACAAGCAAAGGAGCTTTCACATTTTTTTTTTAAAATTATGTCTGGTCTATGTATTTCAGATAATTTTCATTTTCATGTGTTGCAGCTGTATGTAAGTACAACATAGAACTTCAACATAAGAGGAATGTAGCACAATATGGATGCGAATGCAGTTACAAATAGCCTATGTGACAATAAAATTAGTTTCGGTTAAAATCAACAAATAATCAAGATAATTAATCGTGATCTCAATATTGATCAAAAAATCGTGATTATCATTTTGGCCATAATCGTGCAGCCCTAAACAGGGGAGTCGTGATTCCACCAAAAGGTAAATCCAAATAAGAAATACAGAGATGGGGGACAGGGAGGTTGCTGCTCCTGCTCAAATAAAAATAGACCACAGGGTGCACTGATACCTGCAAGTTATCAGTGATGACAGACAGAGCTGATAAGAAACACAACAAGCATCAGAGACGGTAGAACACATTTTGTACTATTTTAGCGTAGTAACCTTGTTTATCACAGGTTTCTGCTGAAAATAACTTCATGTATTGAGAATTCAATTCAGATGTGCAACATTTATGCAGTCCAGGCCAGTTTTTTCAAGGGTGGGAGGACAACAAGTTCAACCAACAAGTCCTCCAAACAATACAGCGGTAGAGGTTGTTTATTCCTACTGTCTAATATGACCACAGGAACGTTTTCGGTCATCATATCTAAACAATAGAACGTAATGGTTGCGATTTGAAGGTGCCATGTCATTTCTCCAGCGCTCCATTGTTCTGACCTCTCAATAACCCGAAAAATTCCCTTTGGTCTTTCCTCCTACTACTCCAACGTCCCTTTGTTTCAAAAAAAATAAACCCTCTGATCTGACATCCCATTGTTACGACCAAATAGCTAGACTTTTGTGGATCACCTCCCATAATCTAAAATCTGAATCAATGATAACAATCGAAATAACTTTTCTCTAGCTTATTAATACATTTAACTGTTTATCCAGCCTAATCCACAAATCTGTGCACCAGTTTGCATGCAGCTAGTTAACTGTCAAGTTGTTTTTTCCGTCATGGTTTTCTCTTGTTATGACCAATGATGCTTTAGGGCTTGTTAATGGGATTTATTTCCTTTTGTCAAACATGTTTATAACATGAATCATCACACTAAAGTAACAGTTTGTCTCGGTAGGAAATAATGTAACAACGTTATGTTTTACATAACAGATGACGTTGTCAATGAACAAATTCTGTGCCGGAGTGTTGATTGATTGAAACTAGTTTTAGTTTTTTTTAAGGTTTGGCTTTAGTTTTTATAGATTTAGTTTGCTTCTGTTAGGGTCAGGTATTGGCTATATCTATATCCACGACGTTCCACAAGTGGACAGAGTGAATAGCTCTGTTGCCGATGTAAATTCCACCGGATATTACTTAATTTGGGTTCAAAACAACAATGATTGACAGATTGTTCATCCAATCTCCTGCCAGGTTTTCTTTTTTAAAGTACCTGTCCTTTTCCAGTTTCCAGTGATGACTTCACAGATGGTTGTGTGTAACAAACCATTTGGCTTTTCAGGTTAGTATGTCACACAAGTTGACTGAAAATTCATGCTGTCTCTTTTTTTTTGGAAATATTGAAAAGAATTTATGGTCGTTTTTTGTTGTTTTTTGTAGGTTTGTAGTTTTTATTTACTTTTTGTTTACCAAATATTTTGTACTGCTTATTTTTGTTTTTCAGTTTCAGTTTACTTTAATAACCCTGACTCATTGGTTTAGTGATGCTCAGCAAATGGCCCTGACACACCGCGGAGACGCTTGACCATCAAGCCAAGTTGGGCTGACGTTTTTTCAGAGTGTCCCACACTGTTGCCAGTGGTCAACCCTCTTTGACTTTTTTTAAGCAAACCACTAAAGTCAAGAGAGCACACACAGGTGGCTCATCTCTATTTCATCTGATCATTTCAATAAACAACAGCGTTGTCAAAAACTGTCAAAATGATTTGATTTACTTAAAAACACTTGCAACCACTGTGTACTTTCTTGACAAGTGACGTTATGTAGTTGTAAAAGTTATTACTGTCTAGGTTGCAAAGGAGGAAGTGTAAACTTACCATTGCAGACATAAATGGGAGAAGGTCGCAGTAGGGCTTTACAAAAAAGAAATTCTTTGAAAAAGAAAAAGAAAGTCTGCATATTATTTTATTCATTTGATTTATTTATTCTTTTGTTTTGTCAATAAAATGAAATATTAAAATTACAAATTCCTAAAACCAAGGTGAAGTCTTTAATTATTACATACCAGACAGAAAAGCAACAAATCCAGTAACTGTAGAAGATGTTACCAGAGATTGTTTTCCAATTTAGCTTTAAAATGACCTAGATAATTTATCATCAAAATAGTTACTGATTAATTTTATGCTATCATGGGACACTGTGGTTTGCATTTGGTTACCTACAAATGTTCAACTTTCCATCCATTTTCACCCATGCTAATCTTATCCTAACCTTAACCAAGTGGTTTAGTATTGAACACCTTAACTATACTGCAATTGTCAGTTGCAGATGTTCTATTAAAAAAAGAATAAAAAATGTTTAATTAAGCATAATGTTCCAACTGTCACCCACTGACAACAATATTCTACACATCAATGACACATTGATAGTGTCCAGCCTGTATTCAGTTAGGATAACCAAGCAAGCACATATATAGCAAATTGTCTTGTCTTTAGACAATCAGATTACATTCCTTTGAATAGAGGATATTATGCAAGGGGCTAAATGATTTTGATCATTGCCGATCCAAGGACATGTCAAGGTGTACTTGACCTTTACATTACAACAAAATAAATGTGGTGCATTTTGAAGGAGTCTTATGACGAGGGACCTATTGGACTATAATTTAGTAGTTCTTATGATTAGCTTATTGTCACCAAATTCACCTGCCCTAGCTCTTGTTATTGGGTTATGAGAGTATTTGGCTGTCATGCTGAGATGACTGAGTACAGGATATAGTGCCATGGTGAAAGCTATGAGTCACAGGCTGTGGTTGTTTTTTTTCCCCTTGTTTTTTTCCTAATGTAATCACTATGACTGACAATTTAAAAGGATTTACATAATTGCTAAATAATATAATCAGATATTTTGTCCAGGTTACATGCTGCAGAGTATGAAAGAGCCACAAGAAGATCGTTAGAGCAGAGGTCATTTTTTTAATTTATTATTTAAGGATCGTTATGTGACAAGGAAGAATACCAGCACCCACTTTGTGCATTTTTAGTTTGATGAATAAAGAATACTTGAATGGTGTACATGGGAAGGATGGTAGTCTAATATACAAGGAGATGATGGCTTTGTCCCCCCTCTTCTGTGTCTTGTGTACATCCCTCAGGGTGTCACTTTTAAAGGCTTCAAATCTTTTCACACATTTGTGTCATCTAAAAGCTCACCTGAGGATGGAGCTAAAAAGAACGAACTGTGCTGGCAGGCTAATAGCACTGTTAAGGTTACATGGCCAGGGAGTGTGACTCAGTGTGTGTGTGTGTGTGTGTGTGTGTGTTTACGTGGCTAGGATGTGTGACAGTGTATATGTGTGTTGATTTGTCTTGTGCAGGCAAGCATTGCAGGTATAGAGGTTCCTGGAAAAACAACACAAGTACAACTGGAGCAGCATTAATAGACAGTTCTGCTTCTATAAGACAGAGCTGCCTTCTCAGTCTTTTCTTCATGTAGAAGGTATCCATTTGTGTTTAATGCAGTTTGGGTTATTCATAATACCTTGTATTATATATTTTTTCCATGTTCAATGTCTTTAAGAATTACTTTTTAAGTTTTAACATTTTTAGCCCATATTGCATCAAAATGTGTGCTGTCTGGTGAAGATAAAGAAAAAACAGGATATGTTTTTCAGTATATTTGATGCCACAGTTTGTCTTTGGTTTCAATGTCCTGTAGGGGCAGGCCATGGTATTATTGGATCGTTGTAAAAATGCCCAAAAAATAATAACATAAAACGTTAATGGTTATTTGCTGTGTGATCAACATTTCACCAGATTTTTAATAAAATCATTTTGACATTTTGAAGATATGAGTAGGTTCACCCAGGCTTCTTTCTTCTGTATTTTACCGTATGATGCAGTACTCACAATCATTTTATTCCTTATGTACCTCCTGTTTCCATCTGACTTAATGTTGAATAGATTTCTGGTTCGATTTCTCAAACTCTGTTGTACAAGCAACATGCTGCTTTAGGGGCCATAATGTTAAACTCTCATCTTTTTTAAAGTCTGTTTGCCAAATTGCCTGGGCACTCAAACCTCTCTAGGTCTGGCTTTCAAAAGTGACACACCCATTCCTGGGCTCTTCACAAGAAACACTTCAAAGTCCTTGAATCCAAAAGTTGTATAAAAAGGCAAAAAAATCATGAAAACAAAACTCAGACAGTAGACCCAGCCGTTGCAGTCCCTGTAAAGCCTCTGGCCTCTTTTGTCTCCCTGTGGTGGCTCAGGGAGGCAGGTGTTCGGATGTACCTTATGCTAATTATGTCTTTAAAGCACACTTGAACTATGTGGAAAAGTCCAACATGCCCAGGTTTTCAGAGATTTGAGTGTACAATTGATTATTATTAGCTTTGATTGTGTTAACAATTGAATGTGTTAGTGTGTGTGTGTGTGTGTGTGTGTGTGTGTGTGTGTGTGTGAGAGTGTGTGTGTGTGTATGTGTGTGTGTGAGAGAGAGAGAGATAGAGAGCTTTCTGGAGAAGTTCAGTACTCACCTGTGCCTCTGTCCTGAAGGGATCCATCTCGTGCTGAGGCTGTCTGGTGGTGAGAAAAGCCAGTTTCACGCCAACCCACCTCTTCCCCATTGACCCTCATGGCGACCATGCTGTCTGCCAGGTGAACCAAACGGGGAAGGGAAAGCTCGGATCTACCACCACCCACACGGATAACCCCGGGCGCTTTCTGCTTTATCCATGCTATGGTACTCTTGGCACCAGCCTGCTTAGTATTGACGCCTACTGACAAGACTCTGTGACTTAGAGAAAATATCTATGCATCAATTCTGCTCAGTTGAGATGATAGAATTGAATATAGTGCAGGCAGATTAGCGCTTAATGCATTCATCCTTCGTGTGAGGTTAATAGGTTGCTCCTGTTGATGTAGCAACCATATTTAAAAGCATGTGTGTGTGTGTGTGTGTGTGTGTGTGTGTGTGTGTGTGTGTGCTGGATTGATGCCCAGTCTAGCTCTTCTGTCACAGCCAGTATATAAACTTGTATTGTTGATTTTGGTGTCTTGTTTTTATTACTAATAAAATAATAATAATGATAATTATCCTACTTTGATTTTGAGTAGATTGTGCAACCCCATATACTGCAAGCCAGAGGAGCAAGGAAAGGACAGGCAAGGAAAGAGGAGGATGATGAGAAGAAGGTGAGAGGATGAGGAGCAGAACAGGGGAAAAGTGAGCGAGTGTTCTTCGGACTCTTCTCGCTACTCATCATATATATATATATATATATATATATATATATATATATATATATATATATCCAGTATATATGTATATTAATACATATATTTATATGATTCATATGCATTGTGTATTGTAGCCTTTACAATGTTATTTATTTCTTTGCAGAACCATACGCACACACACCAATACACAGTCATAGCAGAGCTGCCCATTCCCATGTTAGTACTGTTGCTTGATTGTAGTGAAGCATCAAAAGGGAGAAGTTGTCTCCGTACGTGTTTTAACAGAAACTCCTGGGGTGAAGTTGAAAATATAATAATAGGGAATATACATTGCACTTGACGCCCCACTACAAGACGACTTGACAGATTTGGCGGCATTCATTTGCGGCAAATCATTGCAGCTTGATGGCGCTAACGTTAGCACATTGTAGTATGGACACCGACATGATTAGAAATGAAGAAAACGGTGATCCCAGAGATCGGTAGACAAGCAGGAAGACATTCCCGATCATCCTCGGCCTTATGTGAGAGAGATGTTTGCAATAGTAGGCATCAAGGATGACTCCTGGCCAATTTGCTGCGTAACTCTAAAAGTATGGGGAACTTCTTAATTAATTTCAGTTTATTAATTAACATTTTATCCTTTATTTTTTTTCCAGGAGCCATATTTGAGCACGCACAAATAGATGTACATTTCTTTAAATGTTAAGGAAGATTAAAAAAGAGAAACTGGATCTGAATTCTCACAGAATCACAACTGTTACTCAGTCAGAATCTTATTAACGTGCAGTCCCAGTCTCTGTCACAGTAATCATATATGTGAAGTTTTAGCCTATTCACAGACAACCATTTAAAATGTAGCCAATGTCATATAAAGAGCCTTTTTTCCATG
>NC_045741.1:25544182-25544291 GCF_008692095.1 Etheostoma spectabile
TTTCTCAGCTTGCACTCTAGTAACATTTGTGTCATTCGCAAGGCTACTTTTACTTTTATACTTTAAGTAAATTTCCAAGCCTATACTTTGTTAATTTTACTTGAGTAAA
>NC_045741.1:25544301-25556832 GCF_008692095.1 Etheostoma spectabile
CAGTACTTCTACTTTTACCAGAGTATATTTTTTACACAAGTATCTGTATTTCTACTTGAGTACGGGAAGTGAGTACTTTTGCCATCTCTGGAGGCTCTATGCTGGAATCTAACTCACTGGAGCCAAGGGCACACAGCAAAATTATCCACACTGACAGGACAGTATACAGGCTTCAATCTCATCTTAACGTCAACAGCCTGAACAACAGTCATCCAGCCTCCTCCACGAGCAGGCAGCCTCAAGACGGACAGCTAATAGTCTAAATGTGCCAACAATGCGCACAAAGGCACTTACTGGAAAAGAGAGAGACTTATAAGAGTTTACAGCTTATGCGATTTACTTTTGTGATTAGCAAGTTAATATGTATTACTTTCACCAAGGGCACAATACTTTGCACTATTTTTGTTTGTTTTTCATCTTACCATAACAGTATTTGTCTAAAACAGAAACATGCTTCAATTAGGATTTGTGTAATTTGGACCAAGATTGAATAATTGTTAGTGTGAATTTAGGATTCATTATTATTAATATTATTAATATTATTATAATTATTATAGCAGTCATTGTCAAAGTGTCCTTGGGCAAGACACTGAACCCCGAGTTGCCCCCGGTGCTGCGCATCGGAGTGTGAATGTGTGTGAATGTATATCTGATGAGCAGGTGGCACCTTGTACGGCAGCCCCGGCCACAGTGTATGAATGTGTGTGAATGGTGAGTGTTTCCTGTAGATGTAAAAGCGCTTTGAGCAGTTGTTAAGACTGGAAAAGCGCTATATAAATACAGCACATTTACATTTGTTATTATTATTAGTTGACTCTAGAGACAAACAGGAATCATAGGGAGATAGGAAGAGGTATAATATGCAGCAAACCCAACCAGGATTGAACAGTAAGGGATGTGACCACAAGCATAAGAATTATATAACTAAATATTTAACTGAGTAACAAGACCACAAATTACAGCCTTCTAAAACGTCCCGCACGCTTTGTGGTCTGTGAGCACAGGATGACATTATTTGTGAGTGCCTTCCAAAATCATTCTAATCAACTGTAAGCAAAATTGTGTATTAATGACCCAAAGAAAATAATATAGGTATATAAGTCTAAGGACCCAATGGCTTATTTCTGATAAATCATATATCCAAATCAAGAAGCAATGAGTTGAAGGTAAAACTATCAATATTACGGGCTGCAAAGCATGTTATTTTAAATGGCTGTGCGCAACTTCAGTGTGTTGCAAGTGTCCTTGTGCTGCTTGCCACCCTGCTGCACTATGACTTGAATACTCTGTTTTCCTCTAATCAGAATAAGTGCTTGTTGAATGTGGATGGCTGCAGTGCCATACAGTATGTTTGTGTGTTTGTGAGAGACAGATAACAGACACTTTACTTAAATGTGTTGCCTTAAGCTACAGTAACCCAATACCTTTTTCTTTTATGTTGCTCCTACAGTTTTGACCTGCAGCTGCGTAGTTACATACTGTATATTCCAGCCAAGATGATTCACATTGTGCTACTTTACTTAAGTATTTATTGGTCAGTTTTGTTCGTTGTTACTGCTTCAGTTTGCTTGTTTTACCACCTCTAGACATTGCTTGTTACCTTGTTTTTCTGTGGATATTCTAACACAAACCGAAAAGACGCTTTTGCCAGAACTCCATGCCACTCTGTGCTACTTTTCTTATTATCCTGCTAATGACCAAGCGCTATAAGACATTTTTGTTATGAACACAACAGGCTATGTCCTTGGAAAACTTTTGGCCAGAGGAAACCAGAGGAAATAAAGACAAAAAGACGTCCCGTCCCGTACCTCACACAAGATGAATAATGCTTTTTTGTGACCAAATGTTTTTTTTTAATTTAAAGATTACAAACAATTACAAACAATATCCTGGGGCATATGAGAACGTGCCCCAGGACCAATAACATTTAAAAAAAAAACAAGAGAAAGGAGAGAAATGCATCAAAAACACAACAGCAAGAGCGACGTCTGCAACTCACAAACAACACACACAAAAACAGAACGCAGCAGACACACAAACACAAGATTAGGGACAAAACACATGAATTAGAGGCAAGAAAGCCGCAGCACCAGTGCGGCCAGATATTACCAAAATCTGATAAAGCCTGGATACCATACCACAGGTTGTTGGGACCACCGTATGCCTTGAGTGGTGATCTTAATTGAAGGTAAAAGAAAGACTGACTGAATGCGTTTTGTAGGACGGAAAAAGGTAACAAGCCAGTCTCGCTAAAGATGTCTTTTTAGATAATGAACCCCCCTCTGCTGCCTTTGTGGGGCTGTTATAGGCCTCCCACCAATCAAGAGTGCTGCTTTGTTGAATAAAGGGGAAAGTGTGTGCCAGTGAGATGATATATGGCAATTTTTTTGTTTCAGCCAATCACCAAGTTTTGATAAGATAAGTGATAATGGAGCCAAAGCTTAGCTGGCACTGTTTATTAGAACCATTGGCAAAGAGAATGTCATGGAGTGACCAAGGCTCTGCACTCTCTAAGGTACGCCAGCAAACAGACACAACACAAAGGACCAAAAAATTGTTTGAAGTTGGGAACTGAAAGACCACCGTCCTCTTTCCTCCTCTGTAGAGTAGACATCTTAAGCCGTGGCCGTTTAACTTTCCAGATGAATTTAGACACTGCTAATTGGAATTTGTGCAAATAACCAGAAGGAGGGGAAAGAGGTAGCAAAGAGCTCACAAAGTTAATCCTGGGCAAAACATTAATTTCAACCACAAAGATACAAGCTTGAATCAACATTGGAGACCCGTCCATTTTCCATATCTTTCATAACCATGCTAAAAGCAACAGAATAATTATGCTTAACAGTCTGGTTTAAGCAAGGGAAAACCTCAATACCTAAATATCTAAACTGTTTAACAATGGGGATGTTAACAGGGATGATTGAGATGTGAGCAGAATCATTCAAATGAAGTAATGCAATCTTTGACCAGTTAAGTAAAGCCTAATAACCTACCATACTCCTTGCATAATGATATAAGGGGAGGAAGAGATTGAGAGGGGTTTTCTAAAAAGACCATAACTCAGCCAAGACTCGGGCTTAGAATACAAAACTTTAATATTACGACTGACCGTAATAATGACCACTCAAGTCTGTTAAAGGCTGTCATTGTGTCAATCGAAAGAAGTGACATTGGCGTCTTACTGTCGCCTGCATCATCCACAATGTGGAGAAGGCGTCTAACATTATCTGATGCCTTTCTCGTTTTTATGACTCCAGATTGGTTGGAGTTCACAAATTTTGACAAATGGGACTCTAAATGATGGGCTAGGAGCTTTGCAAAGATTTTTAAATCAGAGTTTAGCAGGCTCTGGGGTTGATAGCTAGAGCACTCAGTAGGATCCTTATCCTTTTTTAAGAGTAGGAAAATCAAGGCTGTGTTCACATGCCTTCAGAATTCACCCTTCTCAATAGAGAAGTGAATCATGTCAAGAAGGAATGGGCTCAGTTGTTCACAAAAAGTAACATAAAATTCAGGGGGAATCCAATCAGTGCACAAAGATGTTTCCTTTTGCATATTCTGTACTGCCAATATTAGTTCTTCTATAGTAATCAATTTGTCTAAATCAGCTGTTTCCTCTGCTGACAATTAAGGATAGTCAAACGGATTTAACCACCCGTCAACGTGGGTTTTATCCAAAGTGACCTCTGATTCATACAGATTGTGATAAAATGTCTGAAAGAATTTATTTATTTCAACAGGGTCAGTTCTAACATTACCATCTGAATATTAATTAGCGAGAATATCTGCTAAATGGTCACTGGACCTAATTCTCATGGCAAGTAAATGAGCAGGTCTTGCGCCCTGGAAATAATAGCTCTGTCTCGTTCTATGGATGAGAAATTCAGATTCCTGTTTTAGAATGTTGTTCATTTCTTTCTTGAGTAGTGATCGTTCTACAGCTATTTGATCAGTAAAAATATTTTGCAACATTGAATCTAGGGGTGATCCGAGTATCCGGCTGAAACGAGTATCCGGTACGGATAAAGCACTTTTGCCGAGTACAAGTATTATACGAGTAATATGAGTCAATACCCGTGCTCGGATTGAATACAACTCCTCAACTGGCCGCGCAGCGCTCTGTGATAGTCACAGCGCCCCCCCCGCCTACAAACCCGCTTGGATCAATTTTTTTTTTTTTACTGTCAGCTTCTTAACTAATTCTTATTCCCGTTCTCATCATTGTTCGTTGTATGAACTGGTAGGCTGGCCGTCCCTAAGTCTACGTAGACAACTTCATTTGTATATTTTTCTATACAAGGCCATGTTGGGTAAACTGCCAGCATATTTATGCAATCTCCTCAAGCTGAACTCCAGCCATTTTCATCTCCGTTCCACCAGGTGGCGATCTTACAGGGTTCCAAGGGTTTTTACTGAGCTGGGAAAGAAAGCCTCCTCTTACTGGGGACGGCTGTGGCTCAGTGGTAGAGCAGTTGCCAGCCAATCAGAAGGTTGGTGGTTCGATCCCTGGCCCTGCAGTCCCACGTCTAAGTGTCTTTGAGTATCCTGTATGATGTAAAAGCGCTTTGAGTAGTCGTTAAGACTAGAAAAGCACTATATAAATACAGCACATTTACTTCGCTCCATGGTCTTGGAATAACTTGCTCTATCTAAATGAGCTAGTCCTATTAAATGAGTTTAAGGCCATGTTAAAATGTCATTTAATTCAAAAATGTAACTGCCACATGTGACCTGTCCTTCCTATGTATGATTTTGTTTATGCTGTATTTTTGTTTGTATTGTAATCTGGTGTGACGTCTTGGCCAGGTCTCCCTCGAAAAAGAGATCTCAATCTCAAGGGACTTCCTGGTTAAATAAAGGTTAAATAAATAAAATAAAAAATAAAAATAGTTTTCAAATCAGCAATAAATATAACAATTTTTGATCAACTCATATCAATTGCATGCTTAAATAACATACCGGTTAAAGCCTCGCACATTTTAAGAGAACCCGACCCACTTCCGGGTTAAATATGACCACTTCCGGTTCAGGCCCGCCCAGTCCGAGTACGGATACGGATACAAATAATTAATGTGGTAAACAGATACAGATACAGATACAGATAATGCTGTACTCGCTCATCCCCAATAATGCTAAATTGCAAATGAGTTGGGTGGGGCACATCTTTGCTACCTCAGATTCATATTCTGATACTTGCTCTCCTGGAGGGTTGGGTCACTGATAGTAAGCACGGGAAACTTTTCAATATATTGACTTTTGCTGCTACAAAGAACATTCTACTCTTCTGGATCAAACCTGCTGCTCCAACTAGACAATCATTATACAACCTTGTTATGGACTGCATTCCTAGTGAATACATCACGTGCATGCTTCACTCCAAAATGGATGCTTTTTCTAAGGTCTGGACCCTTACTTGCAGCATATGGGGCCCACAATGACATCCTCCTTGCTTCGTGGATTTCCTAGACCAGCCTAGCCTGTCTTTCTGACTTAGGTTTTAAGTGCCCACTATCTGTCGAGCGCCTTGTAGCCTTGCTATGTTTATATCCTCTGTATCGATTCTCATCTGGATACCGCTTTGCCTTGCTGCAGAATACTGTGAGGGGGAAGCTGGATGGAAATTGCTCTGTTATTCATTTTTACTTTCATAAAAATTTCTATACCCACATGCCCACATTTGGCTGTTTTTTCCTTTCCTTGAGCTGTTCTGTGTTTAAAAAAGAATGCAATAAAAATATTTTACAAAACAAAAAAAAAAACAAAAAAAATATTTACACACACATACACACGTATGCACACATCAAATTCTCAGGCTGACTGGTTCTCTTAGACCGCCGAGAGGTTGAAGCTGGACTAACCTGCTAGCTAAGCACATCCCTCAAATAGTCATAAGCACCTCTTCAATAAATCCCTTCCACGAGCCCTGCGTTTGTGTGTGTGTGTGCATGTAAGTGTGTGAGTGTGTGCATGTATCACAAAGGGGGAAATGAGATGCTTAAAATAGGACAAACAAAGGGATGGCTAAAATGCTGTGATGTTGTGAGGATTTATCACACGACAGTGGCAAGTGGAGAGATGGATGGATGGATGATGGGAAATAGGAGGAGGATATGGATGAGACTGACTAAAGCGCAGGCTGATGGAGTGTTTAGCTGGGTGACTGACTAAGCCATAAGTCTCCTGTGAGCCCTTATGCTCGCTCTCTCTCTCTCTCTCTCTCTCTCTCTCTCTCCTATCCCCCTCTTGGCCTCTCTTTAAAATAACACTATGTTCTGTGTGGTGACAAGCCAGGATAAAATGATTGGCCCTTAGTTTTCCCCTGACTGCCCTCTCAGATAATCACTACACCTACTGGCTGCCTCTACATGCTGACTCTACTTTATTAAAGCAGTCTCTCAATATGTTATGTTACTGTGGTTAAGCTTCACTGCTTTGACTTGGATGGGTTTGAAAACTGTAACAGTGTAGTTACTTAAATCTTTGTGTCATAAATGTATAGCTCTGGTCCGTCACTCAATCAGGGCTAAGACAATTAACTCACCTATACCTGGACACTATTTAACCATAATATTTGCTGTTGGAGTTATACCGACAACCTAGGGGAGGAAGAAATGGAAATTATAATTTCCTGTGACAAAAACTCAAACAGAATCTGGAAGAAACACTGCTGTAATGTTTGGATGCAAATGCTCTAATTCTCAAATATCAGTACAAAACATATTCCATATCCACATAATAAATAAATAAATTTAAGACCTTGAAAACCCCAAATGAAAGCTGCATTTAATTTAAATGATAAAAAGTTGTGTACAACTTTAACATACTGATGACTATTAACTCTGGTTTAATCCGGTAGAACAGCGGTTGCACAAAAGTATGCTAGTGAGACAGAGAACATATATTCAGATCTTCCATGGGTCTCCCCATGGGTTTAAGATCTAGTTAGGGTACGGTGTGTTCTGTGTCACTAAGTGTGTTTCTGAATTCATGATGAGGATTGCTCTCACTGATTTCACATTCAACATCTGGCGGCTTGTTACTGAGCTGTGAGTTGGGTCTTGGTGGAAATGCATGTGGAGTCTGCTGTGTTTAACTTTAATATGTCAAGTACAAACCCTACTACAGGCTTCTGGTGAACTGTGACTTGTTATACTAATGCAACAAAACTTAAGTAAAGCCTTTTTGAAAGTTCTAAAAAGTCTATGCTTTTGATTTAAAGTTATAATATATATCTTTTCACTACGGCTCCACTGCAAAAGCTTCAGAGCCAGATTGCCAATTCTTTGGCAGACCCATTTAAGATGTAATTAATTATTTGGATTTTCTGTTTTACAAGCATCTTTGCCGATCATTTCGATGTGATATTTGATGTTTTGTCGCTGAACTTGAATATTACAACCTTTTTTTGCTGCTGTCATTGACCTGCAATTTTGTTTATTTTGTCCAAAGATGTTGCAATAGTAAAATAATGATTTGACTGACTGCTGGTTAACTGTGGAGGATATATTTACTCATAATTCAAATTGAAAGTCCTAAGAGAAAACAAAAAGAGATCAAATTAAAAATATAATTTTACTACGCTACTAGGAATAATCATGCCATAACTACTTTGTTTTCAAATTTTCAAATATTTGAAAAAATATATATTTAGACACTATCAACAGACACAAACAACCACAAACAATACACTGAGACATCAGAATGCGTCCCAGAGCAAAAAATAAAGGGAGGATATCTGGGAGTGAGACAAAACAACACATGCAGAAACACACACACACAAACATATACATAAAGAGACACACACACACACACACACACACACACACACACACAAGAAACAGTACCAATCACATGCGCAGGTTGAGAGCAAGGCAGTAGGACAAGGCTACAGCCCAGACCTCCAGGGGTCGGCAATGTTACGCCAAGTGTCCAGTGTCTTTTCTGGTGCTCCATGGATGAGTGCCGTAGATAGTTCCATATAGACTACATCTGAGAAAGAAAGGGTCAATGCACGGATAGAAAGGTCATGAGGTGGTTTCCAATGGGTTGCAATCATTTTCTTTGCAGCTGGAAGTCCGGCAAATACAGCACGCCTTTGAGTTCTAGAGAGCTGAAAGGCTGGCAGCGAATCTCCATACTTGATAAGATGTGAGATAATGGGGCCAAAGCGTAGCACTGTTTGTTAGAAACATTGCCAAAAAGAACGTCATGGAGTGACCAAGGCTCTGTCATATCATCTTCTAAGGTACGCCATCAAATAGATGGATCTGGATTAAACCAGATCCATCAAGTAGCTCAGTCCGTAGGGAGTTGGGTTAGAATAGAGAATTTCTATTTACGTCCAAGTTAATCATCTGTAAAATTATTTAAAAAAAACCACTGTAAGCATATTACTATAAATAGTACCCTCGCCACATGTCTCAACTTAAAACAGAAAAAATCCAAAAATATTTGACTCATAAAATGGATTTTATATAAATTTATTTCCACAGATCTGTCTCTGCGTTTTTCCTATTTCTTATTTCCAAAAAAAAAAAAGTGCAAAATACAAAACTTCTCAAACACAAAAACACATTCACATCACTCACACACATACCTGAAATAACTACATACATACATTTATAGGAATAAGTTATTATAAATTGATGAAATGGTGAAATGCAATGAGAAGGCCTTATTTTTGCTTTGACACATCTGGAGCCATCACAGGGTTAAAATGTTCTGGTCATGTTTGGTATTAATGAACTCGTCTTCTTATTGGCTACAAAGGGAGGCCGGTTTATTAACTTTTGGTTCTAAGTGGAAGGTAAAACTGTCAATCTTTCCCACCTGGGCCCAATGGGGACTGTGGGATATGATTGGCTTGTCTCAGGGACAGCTTGGGTTAGACTGAAGCAATTGGCTGGGAACAAAGTTCAGTGAAATCTGCGGAAGCCAGAGAGTCTGGTAGTGTACAGATTGACTTTGTATCCCGAGGGGATAAGATACAAGCAATCAAAACCCAGAAATGATGAACTATCTAGATTTCTCCACGTCGAAACTTGGCCAGAAACTACAAGATTGTGCGGGGACCAGGTAAATTTGGATTACAAGGCTTGGATATTCTAACACCTTGGAGTGTTGGCGATGTAGGAAAAAAAAGTTTTGGGGCGATCTTTTACCACACAAGGAAACAGGTAGGAAAACACACTCAACTTAGACTCAAATCTTTCTGTGTTTCTTTACTTCAGAACATGATTATAACCGCTGTAAGTCACCTTATGCTTTGTGTATGGGCTTAATGGAATCATGAGACTTTAAGCTTTCAAATTATGTGCTGCATGAGCGTGTTTATGACGATATAATGCTTGCAATTTATGAGTGAAGAAAACATTTTCTCAAATAAGCTTCCATACTCCTCTCATAGTGGTAGAAGTTGAAGAAGAGACTGAGATGGTTTTCTAAAAAGACCAAAACATTGTTCGCAAGTAATGATACGTGATGCTGTGTATTGCGAATGTGTATTAGTGACACCATAATCGATTGGCGAATGGCTTGAGCCAGCGGCTCTAGAGCGAGGACAAATAAAGCAAGACTCAATGGGTACCCTTGGCGTGAGGATCTACAAACTGGAAACAAAGAGGAGGAGGTGAGTCCAGTTAAGACTTGAGTTGAGGGATTAGAGTACAAAGCTTTAATCTTGCAAAGAAAGTTTTTCCAAAGCCCATCACCTCTAAGACTAACCATAAAAATGGCCACTCAAGTCTGTCAAAGGCTTTCATTGCATCAAGAGAGAGAAGTGACATTGGGGTCTTACTGTCCTCTGCTGCATCAACAATTTGGAAATGGCGCCTAACATGGTCTGCTGCTAGTCTCGTTTTTATGAATCCTGTTCGGTCAGGGTTCACTAATTTAGACATATGGGATCAAGAGCACACTCCGTACTTTGGTCCGTATGGGGGAGTTGAACCAGCATATACATATATATGTAATGGTTTGTATACCCTATTTCAATGAGGAGAGACTTTGTTGCAGATATACAAAGACACATTGTACATATGCATAATGTAAAATGTACAGAGTTTTTGGGGATTAGACTTCATTGTTAAAAAGTATTTTAAAGGGGTACAGAAGCCAAACATATCCACCCCAATGGAGCCTAGACACTGGTGATGGTGGAGAAGGAACCCGGGGGCCGAACGAAGGAGCAATCTGTCGGAAAGGGCCTGAAGAGAAAGGCAAGAGAGAGCACATTTAAAGCAGGATGTAGTGCTGGGATTGGATCATGCATTTTGTGGCCAATTGTGGTTGGTTTACTGAAAAGTCAACGCCTCTTAACAGCTGAATAGTTTTAAGACGAGATAGTTGTGATTGAAGTTAATTAGAAGTCTTCCTGAAAGAATTTGCGCTGAGCTCTATTAGATTGTGTGTTTCACTGTGAGGTCTGTACGATTCAGGGAAAAATATGAATCACAATTTTTTAAGCTTAGAATTGATAACACGATTCTCTGCCAGGATTTTTTTTCACATAAAGTATAATGTTTAATGCACACATGAACCATGACAAAATAAAACAAATTGGCAGTACCAGACATAGATTTTTTTTATTTGTCCTGCCTACTGTAAAGCACTGTGTGCTCTTTGCGATTATGGATGTATAGGCTACTACTTGCACATGCCTGCGTGCGTGAGTGTGTGTAGGTAGAGGATGGACCTGTGGTCATGATAATTCGTCCCTGCCTGCAGGGCATAGCAGCAACAAAAAATAGTAAAACACACAGACTGTCAAAATGACAAACGGGTTGGATGGATGAAGCTTTTGTGTCTGAATGGAAAGCTAATGCCTTAAAAACTGCGTTCTATCTCATTTCCAGCAGGGACGGCTCCACTGGTTGCAAAAATAAGCCGGCATGTATAGAAGTCTATGAGGAAATGACCCTGCTTCTAACTTGAAGTATTACCTCAGTAAACATTTTCATAATAAGTTTATGGCTTCAATCGCTAGTTTCAAGTCTTGTTCAATACAGCATGAGGTACATTTTGTAAATTATGGTACCATTTGAAATAGACTGTAAAGCAGGGGATGCTTTGGAGCTTGGCTACACGCCAACCTGTTAATCATGACAGAATCTTAGCGATGCTAACCATGATACTGTAACTTGTTTGGGTGTTTTCATCTGTCTTCATGTGTCTTCTACTTGTGTAGCCGAGGGTTATGCGCCTAAACTTGTGCAGATAAAAAGTCAAGTGTAGACCTACAGTAAGACTTTCAACATCTGTGTTCCTTCTTATGTGTTGCTTCTGGTACCTGGTTTTAAACATGGATTTAGGAATTTGATATTGTTGGCAGTTTCGTTATGCTCCCTCTCCTTCCTTTTCTGAATCCCCTTTCTTTTTTTTGGCATTGTGCTGCATGACTAAAATGAATTGTTTAAGTATATTTTGTTTCACAAGCAAGATAACGTTCAGTTTCACACAGCCAAGAAACAAAATACTGAATTGCCTGAATACACAATTAATGTATAGATGCAATACATTTTTATTATTATTATTAATATTATTTATATTATTATTACACTTAACACACACACACAGACACACACACACAGACAAAATAACTCGTGGTGAAAAGGACTTTGTTTCATATTTCAGGGAGGGCTGTTTGTATTATGTAAAGATCAATTAGCATACAACAAACTGATCGATTTGTTAGATGAGGAGGGTATGATCAACATTATACATAACATTATACATAAAATTATAAGTTACTGTTTAATGCAGGATACTTTTGTCCATGTTGTGGTTAATTTTGAGATTTGGTTGCTTTTGCTTTCATGTCTTCTTTTACTCTAATGGTAAGAAAACTTCCAGAATACATATTTACGTGGTGTCTGTTTTAGGCCTGTTACTTTCTACATTTACTAAATAAGATAATCTGCATATTTGAACATACTATCTCAGGGGAAAATACCCTTGATGTAAGTCATTAACTGTGAAAGTTCTGTGGTGATACGTTTTAATTATTTTGTTTATCTTATTTACCTGCAGTGCCTTGTCAAATGTATGCAAATTAGTGCATTTTAAATTTAAACAAATTGTACCGTATTCACCATAGTGTCTCCATTAAGTACAGTGCTTTAGCCTGTATGGCCATGATATATTGCTAACTTATTACATTAGCTAGTAGCTCATGCAAGTTAGCTTAGTTATAAACTATAATTGTTTTTGTCTTTTGGCTTGGTTGTAAACTTGAGGCACTGGTTGCTATAGTCTTTTGCTCATCACAAATCACCTCCACACAAAACAACAAAAACACAGCTGGGAAGTGCTGCTGCAACCTGCCTCTCTGTGTGTTTGTGTGTGCTGATATGTGCTGCTTGCTGCTGCAGGGATATATGCATGGATATGATGGAAAGGGAGACTGGCATCGGAACTTGACAAAGTCTCATCTCCAGAACTCCCAATAATTTTAGAAAATAAATATATTTGTGTAACAGGGAAGCTGTGTGCAAACATGAATATATATATATATATATATATATATATATATAT
>NC_045741.1:25556845-25557938 GCF_008692095.1 Etheostoma spectabile
TATATATAT
Source organism: Etheostoma spectabile (assembly GCF_008692095.1). NCBI lineage: Eukaryota > Metazoa > Chordata > Actinopteri > Perciformes > Percidae > Etheostoma > Etheostoma spectabile. The sequence goes on from NC_045741.1 coordinate 25,556,855, forward strand.
ATATATATATATATATTCATAAAAAATAAAGAAAAAAGCATCCTCTCAATGACAAAAAGTGCAGGTGCTCAAGACCCCATTGATGTGATGTATGTGTGCATGTGCCTGCCTAGGACTTAACAGCGCAATGGGAGATGAAACGATGGACCTCCATTTCTAAAGCTTCCTTGTTGGAAAGCCCCATCACCAGCGTGGCTACACTATGTCTTTAACCACAGCAACCCAAGCAGATAGTTTGGTGATATCTAGACACACAAATCTGATCTGATCACTTGGAAATAACAGTGTGGACAATCTGTTTTAACACTGTGTTTACACTTCATCAACGGTAATTGGTACATTTTGCTTGCTTAGAAATGTCTTGGTTAGCATTTGGTGGTACATAGAAAACTAAGCTAGCTGGTACCTGCCGTACATGCAGATGAATGGCAGCAGTACCTGGAAATGAAGTCCACATTTACTTGCCGGTAAAACTCTAGTGGTTGACAAGTTTAGCTTACCGTTTTTTTTCGATTGCTAAATGTTGTCACAACCAAAGCCACGTGCAAAACTCGTTGACTCAACCACAGTCTGCTTTGCCAATAGTCACCTGAGCTGAGTCCTCTGAACGGTTCAAATTACCTGCAAAAGTCATTCCAAACAACACAATTCTTCACACTCAGTGCACTCAGGCTCAGTGCAGCGAACAATCAATTTTCGTTATTATAATTTAATGAATATCCAACCCAGTCTCATTGCAGTTTGTGAAATGGTGAAGTTATTTAATCTATTGATTCGTGTACAGGGTCATTTCCCTGGTGTGGAGCAGCCCAGTGTCATGGCAGTTGTTGCCGGCATGTGGCGTTTAATTTCCACGTTGCGTCCCCCGGAGACCGCGAATTGTGTCCCAGCGGCCATTATTTATTTTGTGGTGACCACCACGAAGTAAATGAGAAAATCGTGTCCCTCTTGACGATCAAAATAGATCCAAATAATGTGACCAGGGGCGGCCTCTAGCCCACCCGATAAGAGTGTTCTCCCCATGTTGGCTGAGTACTGCAGCGGCCCTGGTTTGAATCAGACCTGCAGCCCTTTGTTGTGTGTC
>NC_045741.1:25557948-25573896 GCF_008692095.1 Etheostoma spectabile
CCCCCCTCTCTCCCCTTTTTCTGTCTATTCACTGTCACTAATAAAGGGAAAAAGATCCCCAAAAAATAATAAAAAAATAAAAACAACGTGACCATTTCACAAACTGCCGTGAGACCGGGTTGGAATATTATATATTATATTTTCTTTAAAGAAGAATACATTTTTTTTACATGATATTATTTTATTTTATAACATAATCACAAGAAGGGATGAAAATCAGCAGTTTGTTACAATAGTTATATATTTTTGTTTTGTCTGTAGTAATTTACATAATTACTGGAAAAAAGTTACAAACTAAAGCTACGTAATAGTAATAAAAATGTAAGGAGTAGAAAGTACCGATATTCGTCAAGCAGGGTAAGGGTTAACAGAAACACAGCTTTGGCCAATCCGAGGTGGTTGTGCCAGAAACCCGCCTTTGGCTGAGCGTTGCTTTTTGACATGCTGGGAGTGAGAATGTGTTGTAGTTTTCTAGTCTTTGGTAAAACACAGCAGAATATAGCTATGTATAAGAGGAAATATGAGTCTATAAACAAATACCAATCACAACTTTATAACCTGGGCGTGTCTTGTCATGCAGAAATAAATGAATAAAAAAAGCATTGTATGAGATACCAACAGCAGATATTATCATTAAAATTAATGTCAGCTTCTGAATGCACTTTATTGCAGAGAGGAACATGAGTGTGAGATAAAAGGAAATACGTGGAAGATATGACTTTTTTAATGTGCTGCTATTCACATTAAAAGGTCTACCAAGGGTTAAGCAAGGATGCAGAAAGGAGAGGAGGAAATGATGCTGAGGAGAAAAATAACCGGACAGAAATGAAGGGGTACGTGAGTAGAGAATAGAAACAAGAGGACAGGGAGGAAATGGAATGAAGATGCCAGGTGAAGATTGAAGAGGGATTTTCCAGTTGGTTACCCGGTCGCGACCACGTGTGAAATTCTCTGAGCACCCAGTGGCGTTCAATCACCAGTCAAGTGAAGCAACAAGTAAATTAACGGCGTAGAAGAAAGGGAGACATAGAAAGAAATAAAGAAAAATAACAAAAAGGCATTTTGCATTTTTTATTCTTTGGTTTCAACAATGCATTATGTAACACGTAGCTAATCAAGTCAACTTTAATTCTAAAATTATTTATTTGTGAATATATATGCAATATTCAGCCAATACGGTGAGGCCATTTTATTTTTTTCAAATTCAAATGAATCACGTCTGATAGTAGTGTTGTAATTAGTATTTTTCTGCCTTGTTTTCAAGTATGTCTTCAAATGTTAATTCCCCATTGACGACAACTGTAACTGCTCACATGTAGTGCGTTTTCATGATGCATAAACTATCATTTCATTTGAAACACTGTGAGGGGTAGAAATCAATTTCACATAATCTAGCCTGCTTAAACTACATTCAAGGATTAAGCTGGTGCTATTTGATCATATTCATAGTTTATATGATGAACAGATCCCCTGAAGTGATTACAACCAACAATGAATGGATCCCTTAATTTGCCTGTTGTATATTTCACCCATAGCTTTACTGATTAAGTGCATGCCATTTTCTGTCATTACCATAAACATGGCAAGCGTTTACCTCACTGTATTTGTGGTAACAGTGGAAAGGCTGCAGCGCAAAGTGTAAGCAATTATCATAAAAACTGTTTGGTGGACTACATTGGGTCCCAAATAATTACCAAACTATTCTGTCACAAATTCCCTCATTTCATTTGAATATGAGAAGTGGGAATAAATCATTTTATTTCCAGATGTATTTCATGGGTATATTTATTTATTTATTGGTGTATTTGATATGGAATAAAAAAGCATTCCGTGAGTAGAGAAATGCTGTCAAAGCATTTATGGTTATAGCAAGACAGAGAACATTGCCTGGTGAGAATACAATATGTGTGGTGTCCCAAACCAAATACTACTACTAACATGACATTTGTATGTTGTTGAAAAAATACACAACTGTAAATATTGCATGAACATGAATTCAACTTATAACACTAATAACTTAAAATGTGGGACTAAAATAACAAGAAACCAAAGAGAAGTGGGCATTTTATTTAAAAAAAGCTAGATAAACCGAGAGAGTGCGTTTTATTTGATGAGAGGCAGAGGGGGAGCAACAAAATCTATTGGCAGCAGTTCACACACAACAAGATGTAAGAGCGTATATGTTAGTGTATATGTTGGGCTTGGGCCAGGTATCATTGGACTCCCGTAGTAGGTGGAGAGTGGGGTTAAGCCCAGATAGCACTTGTTGGAAATGTTTGTCTAATAAAAGGGTATTAGTTGTTATGGGTGTTAGGGTAGGGTTATTTTTCAATACAAACATGTAGTTACACTATCACTTGCTACAGGAAAGTAGCATGCTCAGAGACTAAACCCCCTATTTATTTTTCTTTCTCTAAGTTATGTAATTTTTCTTTTTTGCTGTTTTTTGTTTTCTGCTTTTTTTTGGTTTTATCTTTTCTGTTTGGTAAAAACACTGTTGTTTGCTTATTAGTTTGTCTGATTAGTTATTTGGACTTGCCTGATTTGCCTGTAGAAGATATTATACTGTACGCATATTTCTGCTCCGTCTGATTTTTGTTCGTGTTTGTCAAAAAAAAAAAGATGGAGATTTGTCGCTGTGGATGTGAACATTCAAACACCTTCATCAGTTAGCGTTAGCGTTACTGGCGCTCCCCCTTCGCTTTTAGCCATCTTTACAGTGAGCTAAATTAAGCAGACAAAACAGTAATAAGGCACCAAAAGTACTGATACTAAAAGTAATTTATAGATGTGGTAGCACTAGATCTGGAAGAGAAGGATAACTCTGGAGTTGGAAGGGTGGTGTCATGATTCTGCCTTCTCACTCTGCGACACAGGTTTGTAGAGCTGAGTGCTGCGATTTTGGGTTTATTTTCCATATCGTTACAGCACTAACAGACACTGATGTTTACTGCAGCAGAATGCATGCGTTTATGGCTTAAATTCCTGTTTTTTTCTGACACCTTCCCAAGGCTATTTGCAAAGGCACTGGGGATCCGTCCCACGCTTAGTGCTGCCCAAGATGATTGTGATTGGTTTAAAGAAATGCTAATAAATCAGAGCACGTTGTGGAGGTACAGTAGGTCTGGCAGTGCAAGTCTACTAAGTCTCTACCCTGACGCTCAGTGTTCGAAACACCCATCAATATTCTAGGGGTTGTCCTGATTGTTGCTCAATACTGATCTAAATGTTCTCAATATGCAGTAGGCCTATAACATTGCAATATTTCACGGATGCAAGGCAAGACAATCCTTCTATAGACTACATGACAACACACTCACGCACACACAACAATTTTTGATAATCCAATATGTTATAATATTCGTAAAGCAACACTGACATAGGAGGTTGCATTGGCTAAAGTTTTTTGGATGCACATTGTTTTATAACGAGAGGCAAAGTTGTGCTTTACAATGCATGCAATCAGTGCACTTGCAAATGAGAGCCTGCAGTATGACCGATTGTGTGACATTATTTAACTATCCATCTACAGCAAATAAGATCAGACAGATACATCATTAAACACATACACAAAGCACATTCGCCTAACCAAGTAAACAGACCATCTCTCATATTGAAAAAAACACGACAGTGGATGCAAAAAGCCAAACATCACCACAGTGGGTGCTCTCTCTCTCTCTTTCTCTCTCTCTCTCTCTCTCTCACACACACACACACACACACACACCAATTTCTCCCACTCCAAAACTACGCTGCTTCACTAAGACCACAACCAACCACAAGGCCTACATAACCAGTCGTCTTCATGGCCGTCAAAACATTGACAGTTTGTTGGTTGGCGAGACTGGACGAGTTCTGGAGTTTACGCAGGATATGTTTCATCAAGTTCAGGTTCAGGTTACTTTATTGATACCCGTAGGTAAACTAGGTTTACAGTCTAATGGGCAGGACATCCTTAAACCTTCAAAGGCCACCACATCACATGCAACATGCCAAAGGGAGGAGGAGGAGAGGGAGGGAGGAGGAGTATCGGAGTCTGGTGGGGGACTTTGCTCTCTGGTGTCGCACTAACTGCCTACAGCTCAACACCTCTAAGACGAAGGAGCTGGTCATTGACTTTGGGAGGTCCAGACCAAGACCACGACCGGTCCTGCTAGAGGGAGTTAGGTGGAGGCAGTTCAGTCGTACAAATCCTCGGGCTGTGGCTGACAGCAAACTGGACTGGACAACACACAGCAGCCACCTGTACAGGAAGCACAGAGCCGGCTGTTCTTCCTGAGGAGGCTGCGCTCCTTTAACATCTCAGCAAACTGCTGTGGATGTTCTACCGTCTGTGGTCACCAGTGCCTCTTCTACACTGTGGTGTGCTGGGGGCAGCATATCAAAGAAGGACACCCAAGGCTGGCAAACTGATCAGGCGGGCCGGCTCTGTGGTCGGCATGAAGCTGGACTCACTGGTGACGGTGGCAGGAGGAGGACATTGACAACGCGTGGACATTACTGACAATGCCAGCCACCCCCTGCACACCGTCATCAGCACCAGAGGAGCCGGTTCAGTGGAAGCTGCTCCTTCCCAAGTGCCGGACCAACAACTCAAGGACTCCTTTGTCCCTCATGCCATCAGACTCTACAACTCCTCCTAGGGGGGAGGAGGAAATAGCAGAGAGGAACATATACATACATACATACAACATACTACATACATACAAACAAACATCAATACATACATACATACATACATACATACATACATACATACTACATACATACAACACACACACACACAACATACATACATGCACACCTGGACTTAAATTCACACCTGGTCAATTTATTTATATCATTTTTAACACTGGACTAAACACTGACCTTATAAATTTATGGTCTTTTCTTTGTTTACTTGACAAATGTTCTTATAGTTGTTATAATTTTATTGGTATTTTGTTGATTTTGTTGTCTTTATACTGTCTTTTTATCTATTTTTTATTTCTTTGTTCTTGCTAAAAACTGCTGCTGGAACTTTCAATTTCCTGCGGGAGTCATCCCAAAGGATCAATAAAGAGAAGTCTAAGTCTAAGTCTAAGTCTAAGTCTAAGTCTAAACATTAAAACATATAAAACAGACAATAAAACAAGGATAAAAAGGAATAGAAAACAGTAAATGACCAAAGTGCTTGTGCGTTTTGTGCCTCAGTTTGTTCAAGAGAGTGATTGCCGCTGGGACACAACTGTTTTTCAATCTTGTAGTTCCACAACCGGGGACTTTCAGCCTCCCTCCAGAAGGGAGATACTGGAATTCTCTATTCAGAGGGTGTAGGTTGTCCTCTAAGATGGCCAAGGTGTAGCATAGAGCGTTGTGGGGTGCAGCTGGGACTCCCCAGTCAGCTCACTTGAGCGTCTTACAATTTGATGTAGGTGATTCTTGTGCTGAAACACAACAAACTGAAACATACGGAAACCATGACGCAGAGGAGAAAGATATGATGGATTTGATGAAGGCATGATAAAATAATGTCATCATGGTCTTGTCTATATGAAAATGGTACAATTTCATGGCAGCCAAATCTTACACAAATCCTGAGTTAGCAAGGTACTTCAGAAGTCCCTTGTATTTTTGCCTCTCAAGATTATTGTGTAATGTGTCCTCACTGGCTGTTTTGAAATGGAGTGCTCGTGCGGGGAAATCTTTCCATACTGCTTTTGACAGCCAGTTCTAAATCCATGCGCCGGGCAGTGAACAGACTTCACGTTCAGAAACTTTTCTTTGCCCACTGGCCCACTGGCTTTTCTTGTGAGCACCGCAGCTCCATCAGTGGAAATGCTTATCAGGTGCGTCTTCAAAAAGTCATCATCCAATCCAGCTTTATGTAGACTCACCATCATCAAGTTATGAATGGATTCAGCATCACCACCATCTGTACGTTCCACTAGATACTGGGAAACATTGTCTACATCCCCCTTACTGCTGACATCCCATCTTACGTAGATTATTAGACTTGTGATTGACACCCGTGTCTCCATTTCTTTTACATTGCAGACAAATTTGCGGCACATTTCCTTGGCAACATGACTGATTATTTCTGCGCAAGCATGGTCAGATTTGTGGACATTACCAACTTTGCCTCCATTAAGCTCCTGCATTGTCATGAGTGGGTTTATCTTTTTGTACAATGGCCTTTCCTTTGCCACAGTGTAAGCTGTTCTGAACAAGACTATTTCATCTGGGCTATTTCCACTAACCTTGTGTGGGCCTGGCTGTCCCTGTGTGTGTGTGTATATCTTCTTTTGTAGCCTCTTTGCTTTCATGCTAGTAACATCACCGTTCTATTCCACTGCGAGGTGTAAACCCGGTAGGTTTTCTGAGAGTAGCAACGTTTTTGCTTTTCTACACACAAAACCGGCCAATTTTCCTGACTTGATGTCAAGCCAAGGGTTGCGGTCTTTCCATTCACAGATCTGCTTTGTCACTTGTGCTCGCTGCCTCTTCGGAGCACGCAGCCTCAACTAAACGTTGTTCTTCTGGGGAGTCACTGGGTGGGAGAGGTTCCTCTGTTCTGGTAGTGAGTGGGCCCACTGCCATCGTCTTTGGATGCCTCTTCATCTCTGAGTGCCACCTTTTTGGATGTGAGCCCAAAGTGTGTGAGGGATACACTTTGGTTTAGCTTTTGTTTGCTAGCCATTTTTAGTATGACTTCTCAACATTTCTTCTGTTTGGCACAGATGGCTAATTTGCATACATGCACAGGACTGACTGGCTCCGCTTGGCCAAGAAATTTAACATATTTGTGAATAAATGTTTTGAATTCTGAATACGGAATGGACATGGTAACCTTAAAAACCTTTTATTGACCATTAGTCGATATTTTATTTTTTTGACAAAATTTGAGACTTTTTAAATTTCCTTTTGAGGCTTTCAGGGGGTCTCATGAGTTAATTGGGGGGGTTGAGCCCCCCGGCTGCAGCTGTATTTTGCACACTGCTGATGATATCAGGGCAACCTGTCAATCAAAAGTTAGCTATGCCCTAAAGCAGACCCTGTCTTATCATCTGTATTACTCTAAATGGGACCATAATTTACTAAATGAACATGATGCTGTGTTGAAGAATAGTAAACTCAAAAGGACAATGTTAGAAGTTTTAAATCAAGTCAATCAATCATTTTCTCAATCAGACTTCTTTTTGGCACCAGTGGAGTCACCCTCTACTGGGCATTAGGAAGAATGCATTTTTAAGGCACTTCAGTATTTGCTTCACTTTTTAGACTTGGAAACCACATGCGTTCACTTCTTTTATACAGTTTATTATTACAACACAAATTATCATTATGAAATTAAGACCGTGTAAAGTGTAAGTATTCTGTACAGGCCCGGCAGACAATTTAACAGAGTGCTGTGACTCTTTTCCAAAGACTTATGGTCATCACAGCACTATCTTCTGTATGTCACCTGCCATCTGCCTTTGCTTCGGCCATAATTACTACTACTAGAGGCCATTTGAGGTTGCTGCCTAACAATAAATGTAAATATGGGTCGTGATAAGCTTTTTTAAATTTCACCTTTATTTTTACAGACAAGTCATGAGAAACAAGTTCTTATTTACAATGGTGGCTTGACAAGCAACAAAAGCCACTTAGGGGAAGGGAAGAAGGGCTAGGAGATAAAATATATTTGCCATACATACTGCTTGCACAGACTAGTATTTGGTGGGGACGGTCAACAGGAAACACAGCCTTGAATTAGTCAGTCACATATGCTTCAGTTGAAGCAAATAGGAATATTTACAGAGACTGCTGCTTATGTGAACAGTGAGATGCAACTTTTTCCATGTATTGTCCAGCGTTCGATTTGTTGAATGGTTTATGTCCCTCTCTCAGCAGTGCATGTGTCCCTGATGACAAAGAACAGGATGTCATTTTTTCCTCCATAGCCTTGCTGTAAAAACACTTGCAGTCACTTTTATGGACTCATTAACAAAACTGTGGAATAATCAATGAAAACAGCTTCCTTTTCAGCAGACTCTCTCTCTCTCTTGTTGTATGTCTTCTATCATTCTGCAAGTGCTGGCTTCCTGTTCTGCATTTGTTTGTGTGCATATCATTTTTTTGTGTGCCGTTGTCAATAATCAGTTGTTTGTTTGGAAATAAGGTTGCTTGCAGGAGGGGTAGGAGTGCTTCTGTCGACCGGTATGGCTGTTTAGGCTGGGTGTATGGAGGATGTGACTGTCAGCTTCATGTGCCTTAAGTTAACAATCACTGCTCCTCTGCGTGATTTGAGTGGAGAGAAGCACAGTGTCTGGGACTACTTAGTCTAACTCAACAGATGTTTCACAGGGTAAAATGGGGATTTCAACACCTGTTTCTGAGTTGGCAGATAGAAACCTTAAATTGTTTGCTCCCTTATTGTGGTACCGTCTCTCCCAAATTGTTGCAACTTAACTGACTGCTGTCTGCATTCCCTGAGGCCTCAGAAAAAATAACATCAGGAGATACAAACTGTCACATTCCCGGGTTTAAAGTGAAACACATTGACCAGATTAGAGGCACATTAGCTCCTATATTGTGTCAAATTAATTTACATATTTTCAATGTAGTTTCACACATTTTATATGTCTGTATATATATATATATATACACACACTATATACACATACACACACACATACATACATACATACATACAGTGGTGTGAAAAAGTGTTTGCCCCCTTCCTCTTTTCCTGTTCATTTGATGTGTGTACACTTAAGTGTTTTGGAACATCAAACCAATTTAAACAATAGTCAAGAACAACACAAGTAAACACAAAATGCATTTGTAAATGAAGGTGTTTATTAAAGGTGAAAAAAAAATCCAAACCATCATGGCCCTGGGTGAAAAAGTGATTGCCCAAACCTAATAACTGGTTGGGCCACCCTTAGCAGCAACAAATGCAACCAAGCGTTTGCGATAACGTGCATGAGGCTTTTACAGGTCCTGGAGGAATTTTGGCCCACTCATCTTGCAGAATTGTCCTAATTCAGTTACATTAGAGGGTTTTTGAGCATGAACGGCCTTAAGGTCATACCACAACATCTCAATAGGATTCAGGTCAGGATTTGGCTAGGCCACTCCAAAGTCTTCATTTTGTTTTTCTTCAGCCATTCGGTGGTGGACTTGCTGGTGTGTTTTTGGAATGTCCTGCTGCAGAACCCAAGTTCGTTTCAGCTTGAGTACACAAACAGAAGGTCGGACATTCTCCTTCAGGATCTCTTGGTAGACAGCAGAATTCATAGTTCCTTTTATCACGGCAAGTCTTCCAGGTCGAAGCAGCAAAACAGCCCAGACCATCACACTACCACCACCATATTTAGTTGGTATAATGTAAAATGCTTTTTATAAAATGCTGTGTTCCTTCTACGCCAGATATACTTGGACACACACCTTCCAAAGGTTCCACTTTGTCTCATCGGTCCACAGAATGGTGTCCCAAAGTCTTGGGGATCATCAAGATATGTTGTGGACAAATTGAGAGAGCCTTTGATGTTCTTTTTGCTCAGCAGTGGTTTCCTTGGAACTCTGCATGCAGGCCATTTTTGCCCAGTTTTCCTGGGTGGAGGATAGAACGTGACTTAACTGAGGCAAGTGAGGCCTGCAGTTCTTTGGACGTGTGTGGGGCTTTTGTGACCTCTGGATGAGTCGTTGCTGCGCTCTTGGGGTAATTTTGGGCGGCCGGCCACTCCTGGGAAGGTTCACCACTGTTCGATGTCTTCGCCATTTGTGGATAATGGCTCCACTGTGGTTCAATGGATTCCCAAAGCTTGGAAATGGCTTTATAACCCTTTCCAGACTGATAGATCTCAATTACTTTCTTTCTCAATTGTTCCTGAATTTCTTTGGGTCTCGCATGATGTGTAGCTTTAAGGATCTTCTGTGGACCTTACTGTGTCAAGCAGCTCCTATTTAAGTGATGCCGATTGTGAACAAGTGTGGCAATAACAGGCCTGGGTGTGGCTAGAGAAATTGAACTCAGGTGTGGACAACCACAGTTATAGTATGTTTTAACAAGGGGGGCAATCACTTTTCACACAGGGCATGATGGTTTGGATTTTTTTTCACCTTTAATCTTAAACATTCATTTACAAATTGCATTTTGTGTTTACTTGTGTTGTCCTTGACTATTGTTTAATTGTTTGAGTTCCGAAACACTTAAGTGTGACAACATGCCAAAGGAACAGGAAATGAGGAAGGGGGCAAACACTTTTTCACACCACTGTACATACATTGACCAAAATTATAAACTCAACACTTTTGTTTTTGACCCCATTTTTCATGAGCTGAACTCAAAGGCCTATTTCTCTTAAATGTTTTTCACAAATCTGGCTAAATCTGTGTTAGGGAGCACTTCTCCTTTGCCGAGAAAATTCATCCACCTCACAGGTGTGGCATATCAAGAAGTGCTGTTTTACTGTATTGAGGGATCCAGGGGGTCAGTATCTGGTGTGACCACCATTTTCCTCTCACAGTATGCAAGAACGGTGATGTTTTCAGCTTCCAAGAATTGTGTACTGATCCTTGCAACATGGGGGCTGCGCTATATCTTGCTGCAACATGGTCATAGATGAAGGGCACAACCATTGGCCTCAGGATCTGGTCATGGTATCATTGTGCATTCAAAATGCATCAAGAAAATGCACCTGTGTGTCCATAACATACGCCTGCCCATACCATAACCACATCGCCACCATGGGCCACTCAATCGCCACCATGGGCCACTTGACATTAGCAAACCACTCACCCACATGATGCCTTACACACAGTCTGCCCTGTACAGCAAAAACCGTGATTCATCCGTGAAGAGAACACCTCTCCTAAGTGCCAGACACGTGTGAGCATGAGTGAGCATTTGCCCACTCAATGAACTGCAGTCAGGTCAAGACCCCAATGAGGACGACGAGCATGCAGATGAGCTTCTCTGAGACGGTTTCTGATAGTTTGTGCAGAAATTCTTTGGTTATGCAAACCGATTGTTGCATCAGCAGCAGCTGTCCGGGTGGCTGGTCTCAGACGATCTTGGAGATGTAAATGCTGGATGTTGAGATCTTGGGCTGGTTTGGTTACACATGGTCTGGGGTTGTGAGGCCGGTTGGATTTACTGCAAAATTCTCTGAAACTCGTTTGAATGCGGCTTATGGTGGAGTAACGAACATTCAAATTACAGGCAACAGCTCTGGTGGACATTCCTGCAGTCAGCATGCCAATTGCATGCTCCCTCAAATCTTGCAACATCTGTGGCATTGTGCTTTGTGATAAAACTACACATTTTTGAGTGGCATTTTATTGTGGCCAGCTCAAGTCACACCTGTGCAGTAATCATGCTGTCTAATCAGCATCTTAATATGCCACACCTGTGAGGTGGATGGATTTTCTCGGCAAAGGAGAGGTGCTCAACAACACAGATTTAGACAGATTTGTGAACAATGTTTGAGAGAAAAAAGCCTTTTGTGTTTGTAAAAAAAAAAGCTATTTTTTAGATCTTTAAGTTCATAAAACATGGGGGCAAAAACAAAAGTGTTGCGTTATACAATACATATACAGTATACTGACCAAAAGTATATTATATTAAAATTGTACTATATTGGGTCACTTACAAATTTCCATTCCACTACATTATAGACAGAATACCAGCTAAACTGAGTGGGAGGCTGATCTTTATTGCAATATCTACGTTGCCCATTATAAGCAACCATTCATCCAATGTTCCAAAGGCACATTCTGTTTACTAATCTGATATCATTTTACAAAACTGACTAAGAAAACATTGGAGAACCCTATATATATGTGTGTATATATGTATACTCTATATATATGTGTATATATTTGTGTTTATACTGTATGTGTAAATATATACTGTATGTATGTATAATAATAATACAAATTATGATTTTAATATAATTTAATGAAGGGCAAACCATTCATTTTGCTTTACCAAGCAATTACTAATCAATTACTAACTATGAAAAAACATCAGTCGCAACTTTACAATAGCATCCAGATAATGTTTAAAGATGGTTTACTAAGTATTTATTAACTATTTAACAATATATTATAGTGATCTGTTGCAACTTCATAATAACCATGTAGACACTGTTTATAGATGGTTTGCAAACCAACTAGTACCCAGTGACACCGTGTTAGGAATATAAGATTATTCAAAAACAATTTTTTTTTTGAATCCTTAACCAATACCTAATATAGTATATGAGGGATATAATGTGTGTAACAAACTGTTAATTTACAGCACTACTAATAATAAGTAAACATTATTAATTAAAATGTCATTGTTTCTAAACAGTAAAATAACTGTTAAATTAACAAAAGATTACTTAACTATCAATTTACCATCAATTAATAATGTTATTATACAGTGTTACCCTTTTTAAACCTTTAGTTATTACATTATTTTACAGCACCAGTCCTTCGTCTGTATTTGGATTCTTCTCCTGCTGCCTGTTCTGGAACAGTGACAGCGTGAATATCTTTACTGGTGATTTTCAGTTCCAACAGTGTTTGTAATTTTCTATCAAGATACAGCAAATGTGGGTATATTCCGCTAGTTTCCTCATTTGACATGATCCAAAGGGACCATTTAACATGCTTCAATTTACTAAAAGTAAAAGGTTTAGTAGGCATTAATTCTGTGTCCCTTAAACAAATAACAAAATACTGCTGACTTTTAAAGGTTTATTCTCTGGTATCAAAATGGCAGCTAACAGGATTTTACGCAAACAATATGGATTGTATAATACTCTCATTAATGCAATTAAAGGACATTATTACAAGTTGCATACATTTCACATCATTTTTTACATGTGGTCAATGTGGATGACATTACAAAAGCTATAGGTCAAACTATATATTTTATTTTTTAAGATTTTTCTTTTTACCCAAGAGTGCAGATGTATAGATTCTCCAGCCTTCAGCAAGAAATCATTTAAAAGAGATGACTGGAGCTACAAACTGATACAATAAGGGCACTTTCACACCTGCCTTGTTTAGTTTGGTTGAATCAAATTAGTTTGTTTGCCTCATTGGTGGAGTTCGTTTGGGCAGGTGAGAATATGACAATCAAACTCTGGTTTGCACCAAAAGCAGACCAAACAAGCTTACCGAGACCTGCTTGAAAAGGTGGTCTCAGTACACTTTTAATCAAACTCTGGAGTGGTTTGTTTGTGGTGAGAACTGATCCGTACTCGAACCGCGTAAACTATACACAGTCCGCCCGTCTGAGCTAATGTCTCCTGTAAGTCAGGTGTGTTTAGCAGTCTGAGATGCAGCAGAGCAGCAAATTGTAGCAGCTTGCAGTGTTTCTATCACAGAAATAGACTTGCCGTCCGTCACTCGCATCTTCGTGGTCAAACCAGCTGCTGCTAAAGTTGGAAACAGATGCCGGCAGAGCAGACCGAAGTCTCAGTGAGCAGGACACAGGACCTTTGTCCAGTATTTACTTTCTTGCTCCCGCCCCCAGGCACATCCGACCAAAGGGAGGAGTGGACGTTCTTTCGTAATTTGTAATGATGCATTTTGGATTTTTCCAGGTGTGAAACCAAACCAAACCGAACAGGGGGTTGAGTTTACAAACTTATTCGGACCAAAGCAAACAAACTACAGGTGTGAAAACGCCCTAATAGCACTAGGAAAAAATTACTGGCGGTTTTTAGCATCATTGAGTGTGTGTGTTAATGTGTCAGCAGGTTTGAAACCTTGTACATCCATTTATAAAATGAAAATTGTCGTTGAAATATTAGCAAACCAAAACTCTTTCTAGCACTTGTATTGAGAGGCAGAGCCTAACCTGTCAGTGGTGTTATCGATGTCTCGGAAGAAAAAAGGAAGTGACTCAGAGCTAGAGCTGGCTGCACAATGTGTATGACATCATTGACATTTTAAAAGGCTTTTTAGAAAGAAAAAAGCGACTTTAAAACAAGTTAACATCCAGCAGTTTGTATTTTCTTTGCCTCCCTTTCAAATGCAACTTTAAAATTACTGGACAAAAAAAGTGGATTTTGAGGGGTATAGCTCCATAGACCTCCATTCAGTCTGCACTTGCCCGTGAGCCCCCTTATATGGAACCAGAGTGGAACTGCAACCAGTTCAGAAGCTAGAAATGTTTCCAGAGAGTGGAGGTTCTCCACTTATTAGACATTCTCTGATGATATCTCATGAAGTTATGGTGAACGGTTATGTGACATTTAAGTTTAGCCACAAAACTGTGACATGAAACGGCAATGTCACAGTTAAGTTTAGGCACCAAAAGGACAAGTTGAGATTAGAAAAAAGGTTGTAGTTTGAGTTAAAAAATTGACCCCTTTAATTAGTACTTTGGGGACATGAACATCACTCCCACACTTCAAAGCCCTGTTCACCCATTCAACCCCCTGACCTCCTCCCTTCATGGATTTTCATTGTTTTATAGTCATAAGCCACTAGCGGTCTCTGGCCTACAGCAGCGGTCAATGTGGGGCTTACAGTAATAGATATGTGCAATACATAGCAATTTACAGTGTAGTACTTTTCGTAGCTATGTCAAGTTGAGTCCATTATCAAATTGCTGCTAAAATTAGGCACATCAAGTTGATTGGACTAGATGTACTTAACTTTAGCAGGTAAACATGTCAGTGTTTGTGTCAGTTGCAAATCAAAGTTAAAGACTCTGGTATAGTGCTTAACAGAACTAAAGCATTGAGAAGGGGAGACATAAATTTACCTGGCCATGAAATACAACATGAATCTCCTCCTTACATATAAAAATGGATCACTGATTGTACCTGTTACTGATAGTCATGCACTGAGAGTGTATTTCCCTGGCAGTTGAGTTGGAATCATGTTTAAGAAACCATCTGTAAAAATAGTCTTATGTGTGTCCACAAATAGGCTACTGTTTATGTAATTAATGGTACAATCAGACGTGTGTATTCCTCCTGAATGTAGTTGGTATGTTAGGTATTAAAAATGAATGGTTTTCTCTATCTGTAGCGACTTTGTTCTAAAATATTTTATTTCACTGTACAGTCTGATAATGCAGCCATGTTTCTCATTAAAACCACTACTCCCTTGACTTCAAACAGAAATAGAACATGTGAGCAACGCTTATAAAATTAGGTCTTTGAGACAATATAGCTGGCATATTCGTAGACACAAATAGACCATCTAAACACGGCAAGGAGTAGGAATCATTCAGTTTAGTTGAGTAGAAAGAGTAAAGGACAGGTTTGTAATAAGAATGCACAAAAATACAATATAGTGACAAGGGTAGTATGGGTTTAGTTTCAGGAGTGAGAGAGTGGAGGGGTGGGGGGACTACAAAGCAGTACAAAAATGTAACTGTTCAATCATAAAAATGTTGCTTTCGAACATAATCTTCATAAAACATTGTATAAACGTCATTTCTATGAGACCGGATTGTTGCTAGTCACCCAAAGTGAAAAGTTTTTTTAAGTTTGAGGCATTAAAGGTGCCCTGCCACACAAAACCTTTTTTACTTGCATTGGCTAGCTGTTAGCCAGAGAGCCTGAGAGAGTCAAGCACCTTAGCTCGTTGAATATTAATGAGAACTGGCACAAATCGAGCAGAGTCTTCTTGCAGGCTTTGTATACCACACTAGAATGGCTTAAAACAAGGTAACTAAGACTTTTCCACAAAAAATGTTACAGAGTCCATGGTAGAACTTCAGAAATGACCACAAAGTGATGAAATATGTCTGGCAGAAGAAGAAAGTTTAAGAAAGTTTGAGAGCCACTGGTTTAGAAAGATTTTGGTAACTTAATTAAACTGTAACTGTAAAAGACTTTGAAATATGTATGACTCTGCAATTAGAAACTCTATGAACACCAATTAGATGAGTCTTTTTGTATTTCTTGAAGTGTGACTGTGTGTGTGTGTGTGTGTGTGTGTGTGTGTGTGTGTGTGTGTGTGTGT
>NC_045741.1:25574748-25591047 GCF_008692095.1 Etheostoma spectabile
TTTTTATTCCTTCTTTGTACAATATTTGCAGGGACTAACTTTTGTATGCCTAAGGAAAAATTCCGGTCTCCTGAAAGAAAATCTAAAATGCTACACACGCATCTAACACCTTGATCTGACATTCTGCATTGCTACATAAAGGGCACACTACTTCTTACATTGGCACTGAGCGGTGGCATTCAACCTGTCACAATATCCTCTTTTATTCCTAATGCTTGCCAGTCTTACTGCTTCTGGCAGTATGCATCCAAGTCTATGGCTCTCACCCAAAACTATCTACCCTCAATACTACGGAGTGTCACACTGAAAGCTCTGGAGGGTACTCCATATTAAGGGTAGGGTATAAAATTGAACTGTAAGACAAACTCCAGCATAACCAGGATACATTTGTCAACAAGCAAACTTGCTTGTTAAAGGTCCCATGGCATAAAAATTTCACTTTATGAGGTTTCTTAACATGAATATGAGTTCCCCCAGCCTGCATATGGTCCCCCAGTGGCTAAAAATGGCAATACGTGTAAACCAAGCCCTGGGTATCCTGCTCTTCCTTTGAGAAAATGAAAACTCAGATGGGCCGATCTGGAATCATACCTCCCCTTTGTCTGCTTTGCCTGCCCAGAGAATTTGGCCTAGCCATGAGAGAGAGACATCATGGCTTTCAAACGAACAAAGTGGCAGTTGGTCAAGGCCATACCCCCAGCCTCCTCCTCAAAAGCTACAGACTCAGAAATAGCACATACTAAGGAAAGCCCATTGTGGGACAAACTCTAGTGGCTGGAATTCTGCACGAAGGCTGAGTTTTGGAAAAGTATTAGGGGACCACTAAGGTGTATATAAAAGAGACTTCAGATATGGTATTAGGGGACCACTAAGGTCTATATAATAGCATCCAAAGAGCACCATGTCATGGGACCTTTTAAGCTGTTGAGTAATATAACCTACTGTCATGTGCTATAAAGATGTTATGTTCCTTTTAAATTGATTGATATCTGTGCATATCATTAGTTTAGAATATAATTTACTCTCTTCCTGTGAATGTTGACTGTAGCTTTGTTTTTGTGTTGCAGTGGACCGCCTTTGGATCAGACCGAAGTACTCCAAGTAAAACCACCTCAACCCCTGCAGCACTACTCCTGCTTTTGCTGCTGTACATGGCATGTCATCTCAAAATGATGTAAATCCTTATCACTGACCGACTTGTCTACCTTCTGAGAAGTGGAGCTTAAAGATGATATCTTTGCTGTTTCCTTCTTCATTTCAGTGGTTGTTGGCAGGACCCTTTTGAGGAATATTTTCCAGATCATGAGGAATATATCTCAGTTTACCAAGCTGTAGGAAACTGATGGCTGCTACAGGATGGTTTGCCCTGACTGGATTTAAAAAAAGGATCATAAGCAACCACAAACTATTCTGCTCCCACTTTCTTATGCCTGTGTGTGAATGTGATTTTAGTGTGATTGTTTGTTTGTGTTTGCATCTGCATGGCTTAAGTGAGAGATAGAAAATAAGGCATTTGTACAAAGTAAGGACAAGAAAGGAAGCAGCAGAAAAGCTGTAAACAAGGTGTGGCAGCTATGTCACAGTGGAGGCACTCTTCAAGGACTGGGAGTCAGCTACTTCAGACAGTCAAGAGTGGGAGCAGGATGATGGGATACATAAGGCTCGAAGGTTCCTTTAACAGTGGACGGTGGGTCTCCTCTCTAATATGGCTGGGACTGCTGCTTCTGCAGCCATCTCCGGCTGCTGTGTCGGCTCAGAAACTTGACGAGAACGACCCGGTGGTCACCACCACGTACGGAAAGCTGCGTGGTGTTAAGAAGGAGCTCAACAACGAGATCCTGGGTCCCGTCGTTCAATTTCTGGGCGTCCCGTATGCTGCTCCGCCCACAGGCGAGCGCCGCTTTCAGCCAACTGAGCCACCGGCGTCGTGGCAGGAAATCCGCAATGCCACACACTTTGCCCCGGTGTGCCCTCAGAGCATTGTGGAGGGCCGCCTGCCAGATGTGATGCTGCCGGTGTGGTTCACCAACAGCATTGACGTTGTGTCCACATATGTCCAGGACCAGAGTGAAGACTGCCTCTATATTAACATCTACGTCCCCACTGAGGATGGTGAGTTAGCCTGCGGGCACAGGGCAGGATGATTGTGGGGACAGCGGGTGGCAGGGCGGAGGGTATTTAACCCACAACATTCTGGTAGAGAGAAGGGTGTGTTGTTTCTGTCTCTGTCTCTGCCTCTGTCCCTGTCTGTCTGCTTGTCTGTCTGTCTGTCTGTCTGTCTGTCTGTCTGTCTGTCTGTCAGTAAAGGAAAAAGCATGACCTTTTGCATGTTTAATGTGCATGACACTTATAGTACATATGTTTGTTAGAGTTGTTTTGTGAAAGAGAAAACAGTGTTTATGTGTGTCTGTGTGGCATCCATTGAGACCAGTTAATCCCATTTTCATTCCACTTAATAGCTTTCTTGATCTTTGTCCTTCCATTTTCCATCCTATCCAAACTTTCCTCCTCTTATACCTTCCCGGGGCACCTATTACTCTTTCTCCCCTTGTCCCCCACTCCTCTTTCTCCTCATTGCCTTATTTGACCTCCTCTACAGACTCCTTCCCCTACCTGATGTCTGTCGCTCATCATAGCCTATTGTGCTCCACCACAATAGCTACAGTTCATTAAACAAGACAGTCATTGTCATGATCATCACCGATTGTTTTGGCTGACTGGCTGAATGACTGGCTGGCTGACTGAATACGGCGCTGATTGAGCTGGTGTGTGTGTTTCATTCTTCCCCTGTCTTTATTTCTCCCTTATCCCATTCTTTTCTTATTCAGTCAGTCAGCTTTGTGTGTGTGTGTGTGTGTGTGTGTGTGTGTGTGTGTGCACGTGTGTGCGTGCGTGCGTGCGTGTGTGCGTACCAGCTCCTGTGTGCGTTGCACGTCCAGGGGCTCCATGTTATTCTTTAGTTTTTTATTCATTTTACAG
Source organism: Etheostoma spectabile (assembly GCF_008692095.1). Classification (NCBI taxonomy): domain Eukaryota; kingdom Metazoa; phylum Chordata; class Actinopteri; order Perciformes; family Percidae; genus Etheostoma; species Etheostoma spectabile. The sequence continues at coordinate 25,577,728 of NC_045741.1, forward strand.
TCAAAAGAATATCCAAGGAATGTGCCAGGAAACCGGGCAAGAAAATATGTAGACAAGGAGGTATGTATGATCTGAACGCAACCTATACAATGCCACAGAAGAAAGAAACACAGCAGAGAACAATATTGAGATCAAGGTCTACGAATTATTCAGGTCTTTACTCAGGGCATCTGTAGGTTTTCTGAATGCTAAATTTAAGAGCCAAGACCTTTTAAACGCTACCTGGAAGTAAATTTAAGGCAGAAAGTAAGAAAACCAAGCTGTCAGAACCAGTCTTTCTCTGACTAAACATACATAATGCACTTCAATGAGCAGAGTACTACAACCCTGAATCAGCTATGCAATTTGTAGACCTTGTGATGGCTGGGTAATGGCAAGGTAGTGTGCACCACATTCCCTACTCAACTGATATGTGCTCTCATTGGTCAGCAAGATTTGGAGATCTGATTGGGTGGCAGATCAGGGGTCATAAGGTGTTTAGTAATGATGGTTGATGTGTGAAGAGATAACAGCAAATTATATCAGGCACACCTACACACACACACACACACACACACACACACACACACACACACACACACACACACACACACACACACACACACACACACACACACACACACACACACACACACACACACACACACACACACACTCTCACTCACTCACAGTGATGTACTGTAGTTGTATGCAGTGTTAAACAAGATGAGCTCAGGCTAGAGCTTGACTGTGTAATCTCCATTAAAAGAAAGCTGAGCTGTGTTCAGGTTGGCTCAGGCTACTGTATCAAGCACTGTTTCATCAAGATAATGCTATTCTCCTCACCTCTGTCTCTCTCTCCCTGTCTCCCGGCCTATCCCTCTCTGTTTGTGTGCACATTTTTATGTGTTCGTTTGTGTGTGTGCGTGTGTGTGTGTGTGTGTGTGTGTGTGTGTGTGTGTGTGTTTGTGTGTGTGAGAGAGAGAGAGAGAGAGAGAACGCGATACAGAGAGAGAGCGAGAGAGAGGTCTTGATAAGGTCTGGGTGTTAATGTCATTTTCTTGGCAGCAGCCGGCATTACCACTTTGTATACATTCGTCCTCTTCTTACAACACAGATACATGAAACTCTCTCCTCTCCTCAAATGTGTTGAACAATCAGACACACAGAGGGGAAATACATTTCAACTGGGAGATTAGAGAGGCTTGCATATTAGTCACACAGCATGGGGAATCTTGACCCAGACAATATGTATTGGATTTTTTTAAAGGGAGCTTAACAATGTATCTTGCACAAAGATGAGCAAGATGGTGGATGCACCTTGTTACACTAGAAGCTAATTTGCTTAGTTGTTTTTTTGGTTTTAGCTTACTACCCACTAGCTATGTACTGAGCAAAAAATTATGTATTCCTGTGAAATTTTAGGAAACCACACACAATATATATGTCATTAGGCAAAGCTCTGTATAGTTGGTCTGCTCTTCTAGACAATATTCATAGTTAATTAAATTGTACATATTACTTTACACTTCATTTAGCTGACGCTTTTATCCAACCAAAAAGTGCATTCAGCCATGAAAGTAAGAACTCCAAACAGCAAGAATCAAGTACATTAACGTCAAGTAAGCCAAACTACAAAGAACCACATGTAAGTGCAACATGGAAGTGCAGTTTTTTTCCTTAGCTAAGGTGCAGTCGGAAGAGGTGTGTTTTTAGCTTGGGGCAGAAGATGTGTAGATTTTCAGCTGTCCTGATCTCAATGGGGAGCTCGTTCCACTATTTAGTAGCCAAGACAGCCAACAGTCGGGATTTCAGTGAGTGAGTAGGTTTCCCTTGCAGTGAGGGAGCAGCAAGCAGAGCGGAGTAGACAGGCTGGGGTGAAAGGTTTAACTGTGTCCTGGATGTTCACAACACGGTACACAAGTACTAGTGTCTTGAAGAGGATGCAGGCAGCAACTGGTAACCAGTGAAGGTAGCAGAGGAGCGGTGTAAAGTGAGAGAACTTGCGTAAGTTGAAGACCAATTGAGCTGCTGCTCTCTGGTAAAGCTGCAGAGATTGGGTGTCACTTGCAGGCAGACCAGCCAGGAGGGGTTTGCAGTAGTCTACACATGAGCTAAGAAAAGAGCCTCAACAAGAACCTCAACGGCCTTATGGGTTAAGGGGACGTATTCTTCTGATTTTGTGGAGTATGTATCTATACAATTGGGTTGCAATGTTGGCAGTAAAAAAAAGAGTTAGTCATTGAGTGTCTAACCCAGGTCCGTAGCAGTCTGGGTGGGGACTACAACAGAGTTCTCAATGGTGATAGTGGGGGAGCCTTTCCAAGTGGTGTGTGGCATCCAATAAGAGATATCAGTCAGTGTGCTGCTAACTGTGTTTCAGACTGTGGAAAGGGAAAATTAGTTGTGTTGTCTGTTGTGGTAAGAAAAGTCATTTGAGTGAATAACAGAACCAAGAGAATTGCTGTTTAGAGAGAAGAGGAGGGGACCCAGGACGGAACCATGAGGGACCCTGGCTGTGAGTGGACAAGGTTCTAATGAAGATCCTCTTCAATAGGTGGGGTCTTTGAAGTAAGATTTGAGTAAAGGGCGTGCAGAGCCTGAGACACCCAGATCCTGGTGGGGGGAGTAAGGATCTGGTGGTTTACTGTGTCAAAGGCAGCAGAAAGGTCCAGAAGGTTGACCGCAGAGGTGAGAAAGGCAGCTCCAGCAGTGTGAAGTTGCTCACGCTCAGTGACAGCAATGAGGGCTGTTTCAGTTGAGTGGCCAACCATGAAAGCAGACTGGTGCAGATCAAAAGCATTGTTTTTGTAAAGATAAGAACAAAATTTATTGAAGAAAGCAGGCTCAAGTGTTTTGGATAGAAATGTAAGAGAGATAAGTCTGTAGTTGTTTACTTCAGAGGGGTTGAGGGTGGGTTTCTTGAGGAGATGCTCTTGCTTCTTTGAGAGAGTTTGGGAAACAGCAAGGAGGTGTTAATGAGATGGGTGAGAAAAGAAAGGTTGGGAGCATTAGACTGGAGAAGGTGAGAAGGGATGGGGTAAAGGGGGCATGTGGTTGGGCTGTTGGATTTTTGCAAGTAAAAGTTCCTTATTTTCTATCTCTCTCTCACCATACAGGTGCAAAAACAAACACACAATCATATTAATATCACATTCACACACATAATAAAAAAACGTCATAATGGGTAACTCGGAGCCAAAGAGGTTATAGTTTCTAATTATTCTTTTTCTTAGATCCAGGCATTACAAACCGTTCAGTGGAAATGTAGCATCCATCTGTTTCCTACAGCTTGGTGAAGGGAAATCTGAGAAATATTCATCACAATAATTTAAAATAAAAGTTTAAAAAAAAACTTGTCTTCTGTTCGCAGCCTTAAAAATAACAGATATATAACGGCTATTTATCTGGACTTTTGCTAACTAGCTATAGGATCCTAGATAGCTGCAGTGCAGAGGTGAGCACACATTTTTTGAGACAGGCAGTCATCTCAGAACAGGTATATAAGCTGCTACTTTCTGGTAAGCTGTTACCTAAAGGCCATGTTTTGATAAAATGTTAGTTTTGATAAATGTTAATCAGGAACAAAAATTAAATGCAATCCCATTTGTAGAATCATGTAATATTGACCTTTTTGTCTGCTGAGTTGTGCAGGGTATGAAGTGTTTTTATATGCTCCAATGTATGCATAATACCTCATTTAAATATGTGCAACTAACACAAGATCACAGCTGACATGACTGTCTAGTTGTATCCGTTCTGCTGCATCAAATGTGTGCTGATAATCATACAGTTTTGAAATCTACAGTCCAAAGTTTTCTTTACAGTGGCAGAGCCCATTTCTGTGGACACTTTTAGTTCAGTCATTATTAGTAACACAGTAGCACCAAGTGTGTTCAGTGGTGCATGGTGTAAGTGGACAGATCATGGTGAGTTACTGGGTAATTTCATGGCTATATACGACTGGGTTAGATTGGAAGAAATATATTAGTGTGGTTGGGACTCAAATAAGTCATGATAAATCAAATCAACTGTTCTCAGTTTTCCAAAAGTAGCACACATAGTGCCACAACACTAACTGTTTTGTGATGAAGAGAACAGTTCAGAACTGATAATAAGACTGATAATATGGCAGCAAAAAAGCTTTGTCCAAACAGAAACTGATGTCCCTGAGCTGCAGGTGAAAAATCATTATGAATTATGAATATGTGTAACCTTAGAAAGGCTTAGAAATTATGTACAATGTTCCCAAAGATGTTGAAGACACATTGATCAAATCTTGAAAAGTTAAGCAAAGATTTGGACTGACAACTGGGATTGACCACTTACATATACATTTTGTCGGAAGAGCTTTTGTTAGTGTCAGTCTGCACACTAACCTTGGTCAGCCCGTTTTACTTTCCAACTCGTCAAATATGACAGCTTGGTCAGCGGCCCTCAACATCTGATACTGATGCACAAAGCACCCTTTCAGTGTCTGTATGGGACACACCGGGCTCTCACAGCAACTGCTCGACCATGGCACTATAAAATGAAATAAATGAAGAGTGACAATGGTAGGTAGTAGTAGCTAAGATGCTCTTAACAGTCTCTAGTAGTCTTAAAAGTAAAAAAAAGTCAAACTCAACGTAAGAAGGAAGGTTAGGTGGTTGATGGGTCAAACAAACACAGGACTTCCACCCAGGGGACTAGTGTTCGCGTCCCATGTGAAAACCAAAAGTCAATGTAACTTATGTGGTTAACTTTGTTATGTAATGTTCTTTACGTAACTTATGTGTTATGTAACAAAAGTGTTATGTAACTAAACCAAACCAAGATCTTTTTCCAAACTTCAACCAAGTAGTTTTGTTGCCTAAACCTTACCAATTAGTTTTGTTTTAAATTAACAACGGGTCTACCCTGCACATTAAAAAATTAAGCCAACAGGTTGCCCAGAACGTTAAAAAGTGACGGCAAAGGGTCTTGACCAAGGGTTTTATTTGACGAGTTGGGTTCACAATGAACAAATACAAACAAGGTTAGAAAGGGCAACAGGAAGAGAGCCAGATACGGGCCGTAATGAAGAGCAGCGAAAAAGGCAGACATGGAGTAATATTGGAATCAGAAGGACAAAAAAGAAAGAATAGGACATAGAGAGTCAAACAAGAGCAGTTGTGAAAGTGAATGAGACAGAGTGTAATTGCTGTGGGACTCATCTATCCCATCCTGTCCCATGCTGGTTCACAGAAGTCTTCTGTGGTTAAAAGTAAGGTTTTTGATGTGTCTAGGATGGAGTCCGGTCATTAAGTTATCACATGCTGGGATAGTGGTCTCTGTAATTTGATCAGAGGTAGCAGCGCTGCGGTTGGTCTTCTCTTTCCCTGCAGCATACATTCACAATTCATTTTTAAATTGAAGTAAATGCAGTAGAACCTCACTTCTCACAGATGACAGCTTACGCAACAAAACATTTAAAAAATAACAAAGTGTGACTGACACAGAAACAGGCTTTACAAGAGAAAAAAGGCGTTTATTTTTTGAGATCATAGACACAATCTGACACACATATAAGTTTAAAATCATTGCTTCACATATGTAATGGCTCTTTGTTTTCCATGTTCTTTTTCAAGGAAAATATTGAAAACGAAAAAAGATGTAGTTTGTACTTTGGTAGGGGGAAAAAAAGTCTAAGGACGCTACAGCTTGTTGAATGCCATAAGCCATTTTCACATATGAACTCTGGACAATGTCTGATAAATCAGGTCCAGACAGTCTGGAGTTTTCCTTTCACACATAGCAAAAAACAGGAGATTGTCTGTGTCAAAGGCATTCTCACTCACTGGAAGTAGTTTATTTGGTTGAGGCGAGGGGTGGTGCTGGGTAGAGCGCGCAGCAGATTAAACTCAGCCGGTTCATATTTTGGTCATATACAACCTAATCTCTTGCCGTTCTTGAAATTTTGTTACAATTTCGGGCAAGGCCTGTCCCAATAGAAGTTTCTAAAGTCGTCTCTCCAGTTAAATTGTCATTGCCGTCTTTGTATAAATCACCCTTCTTCTTAGAGGTTTGTTTTCTTCCAATTTTGCGCCAACTGCATGACACATCATCAACACGTCTTCTCGCTCGCTTTAAATTCTCACTCTTTGTAGCTTAATCAGAGATTGAACAAACTTTTGAACTAGAGAGCTGACCGTTTGTATCTGATACAACTGAATCTGACTATGTGTTCTCACATACAGCTCCGCTATGTAATCTCTAGATAATTTCAGGTTTGCAGTGAATGTGTGAAAGGGGTTTTATTAACTTTGAATTCCATTCTGTAGCTGGTAGTGATGCAAAAAAGTACATATTTACAAATGCTTTCATGAATTTCAGAGCTTTTTTAAAAATCTAGTATTGATAAAGAGACTGTAAAGACAGTACATTCATACATTGACAACTTATATTTAACATAATACACAAAAAAACAGGGAACAAAAGATAAGTAGTTCTAAATAGTTATTTGTGGTTTATTTTGCATTTTGGGATTTTTATCTTCTTATAGCCCATTTTGTACTGTGCTAACTCTGTCTCCACCTATAGTGACAACTGACTGCAGGCATGTTCATGCATCAACCCTGCAGGTTGTCAAAAGGCATTATGGGTAACAGAAAAACACAAGCTGAAGCAGAAGTGCATGCAAGAGGGTGATGGAAAGTTCACATAGTACAAATTGTAACACTTTAAATAACAACAGAAAATATCCTAAGATTATTACATATATCAAGATAAAGATAATCCCAAACTGATAATGTCAGAACAGAACAGTGTCAGGTTATCAGTTGTTTTGTCTTACGAGGTAGTTTAGCTGCTTGTTGTAAGGCTGTTCTTTGTTTAATCATCCTTTTTTTGATTTTTAGTTTTGTAGAGTTTGTGGTTGTTTCAGGGTCTATGCACCTTATAGTCAATGGCATTTTAGCAGCTAGTGTCAAAAGTCAGTACTACTAACAACTTTCTATTTTCTGGAAACAAGCAGGGAAATTAGGAACTTTCTTAACACATTCTTGAAACAGTTTTAAAGAAAGCAACAAGTCAAAAACCGTTTTAGAACGTTGCAGAACTGGCTTGTCTCAGCCCGACTCAGGCCAGCTGATGATGGCGCCTCAGCCCAGTGGCAGGTTTTTGAACGTAAGGGACCTAACCTGTTTGAACAGCCAATCAGCTTAAAAGAGAGAAACAAATACACTCAAACACACACATAAACACACGCGTGCGCTATATTTTACATATAATCAATATACTGTGCATAAAGCAGGACAAACGGCCTTCAACCATATTTACACATTCCGAATCAAAAGGTGATCATTGCTGTCATCATTGCTTTTCTCATGAACCCTTAGTATATATAGCTACAAAAAGTAATGTCAGTTATTTGTATGTATTTCATGTATTTATTACTGTAAGCCCCACTGTGACTGTAACTGTGTAAGACCTCAAACATCCAGGTAGGGAGGAGGTGGAGGCTGGAGCAGGCAGGGGAGTGAAGTGAAGAGTGAACCTAACCCTAACTGTCACTTTGCCTAATGACAGTCACGTTTTTGTGGCTAAAGTTAACTCTAACAGCCACTGTTACAACATACCTGGCTCCCAGTTGCCTTTTTTGGTTTACTCGTAAATGTAGGCTAACTGTCACTTGACTAATTGGCCATCGCCATAATTTTGTAAGATATCAATTGAATTGTTGTGCATGAGTTTGAACTTTACAAGCTACTAGGACTTGAATAAGAAAAACACTTTCACAAAGAAGGTTTCTTTAGAAATGACTATTTTGTTGTGTGCCAATATAGTGAACGCATGAGACGATAACTAGCTAGTTGGAGGTGAGTTTATAAATTACAGACACCAAGCTAAACTAACTAAAGCCAGAATTAGCAAGACACTTTGAGTCCATGTGTGTGAAGACAGATTTAAAGGAATAGTTTGAAAATTTGGGAAATACACTGTGAGTGTTATATGAGATTGACACCACTCTTGTGTCTGTTTGATATATGAAGGAATATAAGGAGATAGTTAGCTTGGCTAGCTGGCCTGGCCTTTGTCCAAAGGAAAAAAAACTGCCATCACTTCTAAACTTCACTTATTAACAAATTATTTCTCCTTTGTTTAATCTGTAATGAAAACTCAAAATGACAAGTTGTACTTTTACTGTGGGTTATGGCTGGGCTCTTGGCCAGGCACAGTGAATGAGGACAAAAAAAATAACTGGGACAAAGTTTCCGACCCCCAAGGTAGGTTTAACTAGCAACAAAGTTGATTTACATTTTTGAATCCAACTTTACACAGATCAGTTTGTGAACCCAATTTAGTTAGAAAGCATTGGAAGTCATAATTGATTAACATAGACTATTGATTACCTAAAAAATGTCTGCATTAATTATGATGTACCACCTGACCAGAGGTAATTCTCAATATACTCTGATCTATTTTGATTTAAATTAGTCACACAGACCCAAGTTTTAAAAGGTGAAACAATCCGATTAGAGTTTAATTTAGCACTGGACCTAGGTGGACCTGTATAAGGCTCCACTCTAATGTGTGGAATAACGACACCCTTCATTTGCTGTGTAGTAGTTGTAGTCACTTTTATTGTCTATGCCAGCTGCTGGCTGAGTAGTGGGGTCCTACAACAAACTGCTGGTGCGCTTAATGGAATCAACTGCTCACCCTTTATTTCTGTCAGACCTTGTAAAACAAAGGAGGAAAAAAAACTGTCTTTAGGTGTCTCCGTGGTGGGTTGGAATTCCCTTTATGTTTACTTTATGTTGACTTAAGCACTGGGCTTTTAAAACCCAAACTAGGACATTTAACTGCAAACTAGGCCATTTCCCAGTGCATGCACAAAGCTGTTTAATATCTCAAATAGTTCCGGAAATACAGTATTTCAACATGTTGCATTATTCTGAAATTTCTGTGCGCTGTCTCCACTCCGGAGGGGTTTAGAATAGAAGCTCCACTGTTGATGTGAATTTCGTCAAGATGCAGGCAACTTCACAGAAGGTGAATTTTTTACTGTTTTCCTTCTCCCTTATCTTTTTTTTCTCCTTGTGTCTCTTGCTTTCCATATGATCTTCCCTTGCGTCTGTCTCTGTCTTTCTATCTGTCCTGACCTATTCACCCTCCCACATCTCACTTTCCCTCTCCGTCCTTTTCTCTGGCTCCTGTCTTTTTCTCTTTTATTCCTCGGGCTTTGTCCCCGTTTTGTAGTTGTTGAAGGAGGATCCTGTGGGAGGGGGCGCAAACACATTCATACAAAGATACACAAACAGAGTGGAGCAAATCTAAGGCAGGAATAGGCATGGCCCGTCTTGTGTTTGAGTTTCTTGAGGGGCTCTGTCACCTTCACTCACAACTTAACTTCTCCGTGCTGGTGGTGTTTCTTCTTATGTTAGTGCATTGTGATGTGTGTGTGTGTGTGTGTGTGTGTCTATCTTGATCTATCCATGGATATGGGTATCTGTGTATGTCAGGATAATTTTAAGTTCTGTCCTCTCTGACAGGGTTTAGTGTCTAAGCTTGGCTGACTGTCTGTGCTAGCTGCGGTGAAGGTGGTGGATTCGTCATTTTCAGCTAACTTAGAAACAAAAAGATAGATAGATACGGAGTGTGAAAGAATGAATACATACAATATGGGCCTCTCATTTTGTTGACTTTGACTTGGCCATGATGTGACAAAGGTGGATCCCACCCAACCGAGACAAACTTGGCTAATACTAAATACCTATGAACATGTTCTTTGAGTAATAGTGACATAAATAATTACAGCCTGCTACTTTAAGTATTATTGATAATTTACTTATTGGAAAATCTGATAAAATGATTCCAGGTTAATATTTGATTTTGTCACCAAGCTTTGAATGGACACATTCCGTTGGGTTAACCAACTTTATGTTTTCTTTCCATTTATCTTTTTACTTTACAAGTGGAAGCATACTCTAATGAGACTTTAGCTTAAAAGTTGATTATCGACCTGGAAACAAGTAGTTTGACCAAAAAAGTTTGACTCAAGGTGAATTGTTTTTTCCAATGTTTTCAACTGCATCTTATTCAGCACATGCTTGTCATACTAAGTGATGTTTAACTGTGTTGCAGATTGATTTTAAGATTTCCGATTTGAGACCGTTAAATTGCAAGTTGCCAAACAACTTTTACATTTTTACAAGGAGTATCTAACTCTGTGTTGGTAATAATTGTAACTTGACAGTGAGTGATGTGTTGGTAGAGAACGAGTCTGCTCTATAGACCACCTGGATGACATCTAACAGCTGGAACACACCGCACGCGTAAGCGTCTTTTATAGCAGCGTAGGGCAGCTATTTTCATTTCGCCGCCCATGTTATCCAATCTGTCTGGGCCACATGGGGCGGGTAGCGTCTGCAAATGCCCATGTGCGTCAAGCCTGACAGGTAATAACAAACAGGAAGACCACAATGCAGCTGCAAATAAACACATTTCAAAATAAAACAGCCAGGTTTATGGTGATTTTTGCTGTCTTGACTCATGATCAGGCACAGAGAGTGAGAGACTGACAGATGGACAGAGAGAGAGAGAGACACACACACACACACACACACACACTGACAAGATGGAATTTAGTGTGATTCTCCTAGGATCTTGTGATATCTGAGAATCCAGCCGTGTTTTTTTAAATTTAGGCACAACGTAACAGCTATCTATACTGCTCTAATTGTCAGTAGAAAAGGTTCAAAGAATGATTGACTTTTTTATTTTTGTGTCAGGTCAATTACATGGCCCATCTCTCAAAGGATTATTATGTTAATTAACAATAAACCCAACATTCTAACATCTAACAACACCATATATAAATATCAACCGAACATAAATATACACATTAGCCATACTTAAGCATAAATCACCCACAAATCATGCCCCAGAGATATCCCACAATGGGTTTTAATCATGTCCTGTCTAATTAAATCTTCATGTGTTGTATGGGCTTCCAAGAGTTGAATTCAGAGAGAATTACTGAATAATGGCACAACAAACTGCGTTCCAAGCAAATATTACAGTAAACCAAATCATTAAAAAAGCAAAGAAACCAATTTACAGTTTTTGATAAAACATCTCTCTGCACTGAACAAGTACATGTTTCAAAGACCAGCAATTCACGTGCCAACATGTTTTATTTACTCTATTTAAATCAGTTTAAATAGCTTTGAAAACATTTTTTTAAAGTTCAGTTTTGCAAATGAATCACACATTTTTAATCAATTCTAAATGTACTAATGTAACACTTAAATAAAATATTTTAAAGTCTATCCACAGAACTTTAAAGAAAACCATCTAGTTTATCTGTTACTCTCATTGTTTCCTTCTTCCATAACAGCCAGGAGTTGAGTTCTAATTAAAACTAAATTATGACAGATGTGTTAACTGCATGCCTAATTATTAGAGCAGAGAGTACAATGTTTTTCTCTGATGTAGAAGTATCCAGAAAGTCAGCAGTATATAGTCTGAGTAAGTCCTTCTGTAAGATATTTCTGGGTACAATAGTTCTGGAGAAAGCAACAAGCAGCAATACCACAGGCCAAGCAAAAAACACCCATCACTAAACATAATTAAATAATGGCATAAATCAAAAGTCAAATGCCAGTGGCCAGTTTGGTTCAGTGGTAGAGGAGGCACAAATATACTGAGAGGTTTATGCCTCGACGCAGAGGTCCAGGGTTTGAATCTGACTTGTGATGATTTCCTGCATGTCTTCCCCCTTTCTCACTTAGCTGTCCTGTCAAAAATTAAAGGTGGAAAAGCCAAAAAAATGAATCTTAAAAAAAGTCAAAATGCCAGATATGATGGACATGACATCTATATCCAGCTTAAATGCATTTATTGATCATCTGCACAAATAAACAACATGCTTAGTGTGCCCAGCATAAAAGCAAAGTACATCTGCAATGGCTGCACGGTATGAGAAAAAGAAATGTGTGATATGCGATAAAAATCCACTATGAAATACAACACACAACATGTCAAATAGCTCTAGTAATAGGAATATTGTCTGAATTAAACAAGTCACTCTGGTTAAAAACATTCATTAAATGTGGTATCTGTCCAGGGCTGTTTGAATAGTCTTGTAGCCTGGTCAGGGAAGTGTCAAAAATAAGAGAAGAGTATGACCTTGGGTGGTTGTGTAAACTGATTTTCCAAATAGTTACACACACATCAGTATCCACCCACACAAGCGCGCGCACACATGCACACATGCACACACGCACACACACGTGCATGCAACACTGCTCAAGGTGACAGCATTGATAGCTGCTCATACATATTCATGACACTTGCATTACAATAAATAAATAAGCAGCTTATTTTTTTCTTTCCTGAATATTAAATGAAGGACATTTGAACACCGCAAATACTAGCCATGATAGTTCTCCAAATTACAGCAACAGCAACAGCACCAAGAGGCAGGGATACAAATGTCATAACGTTGCCCCATTTCTAAGATTCATCTCACAACGAATCTTTTATTCTCCGCTCCTGCTATTGTTTGGTGTTCTGTTGCTGCAGCCATAGCGGGGACACATTTTTGCCTCATGTATATTTCAGACGCAGCACATTGTGAACAGTGCAGATAGACACGGCGTGGTGGCAAGTAACAGCTTTCCCCATAGTTTCATTTTCACTCAGTCATTATTTATGGGGACCCTTTCCAAAACGGCCGTACAACTATGTAATGCATGAAGCTATTTGTTTCAATGATGATGGAAAGGCAGCTGTACACTATCAGTAAACAATAATGGTAGCCTGTGCAACAGCAGGAGAAAGGAAATGAGAGTTATTAAATTAATTATAATGTTGTTTTTCTTGTACCGCATCCTTATTTAGATCATTATAGTTGTAAGGTATCTGTTTGTTACAATCAGCCAGTCAGGCAGCAATGCACTGTAGTGGCAAACCAGGTACACCTTGAATTGAAAAAGACACGGGGAAGACAATTGAAAAGTAAATAAGAGATGAGTAAACAATTTTTTGCGTGAAAATGAGCACGGCACAAAAATGTTTTTATTGCTGTTCTAATAACACCCAACAGTAGCCTGTTTATATAACACTTTCCACCTGGATCTCCAAATTTCTGAAAGGAATACTACCCCCTCAAATGGACCTTTAACATATGTATTACTCACCAAGTGTTGCCTTGAATGCACAGACCTCCATTGCGAACGAAGAATCCAAAAACTTGAATCAGTGAAGAAACAGCAGAACTATATCAAAACATCTGTTTACAAACTCTCACACGACATCAATTGTGTGTGTTTATATATACAATATACACACACACACACACACACACACACACAC
>NC_045741.1:25591057-25603671 GCF_008692095.1 Etheostoma spectabile
ACACACACACACACACACACACACACACACAACACACTACCGCCAAAAGAAATTTCCCAGTACTGGAAAGATGTTGATTTGACAGTAGTGACCAAGTAGCAGCAAATAAGTCAAGAAAATGCATTAACAAAGGAATCCCCGTCAAGTAAGGCCACGCAAATGATGATTTTCACCCCTAAATGGATTCAGTGTCTTTTGATTGAGTTATTTTGGGAGGCAAGAGAACTTATTTTGCTGGCTAGTGTGCATGCCAATGATTTAGCGTTTTGGGTTTGTTGAGGTCATGCAGAGCAAGCTTTGCATCATCTTAGAAGCATTAAGTACTCTTAATGCTGTCTAAACACAGCTGAAACAGCTAGCGATGGTCTGCCCATGCCACAGTAACTAGACCAAAGTATTACTGGTAAGACAGTCTGCATATTTAAGATTTACTCCAAGAAAGTCTTAAAGGCTTGAGCAAGTTGAAGCAAATGCTGATGTGCAGTGGTGCAATCCACTTGCTACGTCTAACGTATAATTCTCTTCTGTACCTATTTTCACTGTGAGCTGTTTTTGCTCAGGACATGTGACTGTTGTCATTACATTAGTATGGCATGTGAACTTCTAGTGAGATCTTGAGAAGATAAGGTTAACGTTATTAACGGAATAACTATTAATTGTTAATTTATTTATTTATGGAAACAGAAAGCCATCCTTACATGTTGGTGGGAGATTGTGTGCTACATGGGATCCAGCAGTCCCCTTCAACAACCCCTAGTCTAGTGCAGGGGACTATGAAATAAGCTGTTAGGGGGCTGCCAAGTTCCCTTAATTATGCTGTGATGTTAAATTGGGTATGGAGAAATAGAGCAGGCTACACACTGTAATGCTGGCCTCATGCCCAGGCCCATGTACCCATAGATACATATAGACTACCAATGCTACCCAGTTCTTCACATGGCTTGTTGGCATGGTGAAGTCATCTCAACTTAGTATTTTACAGTGTGGTGCCAGCAAAATGTCACAACAGACATATATGTACGAAAGCTGACATTATTACAGGTTAGCAAAAATAAATCCATAGTAATGAGGATCTGGCTTAACCATATGCCTGTTTGTACAGTGCAGTGTTTTTCTTTCTGTGCAAGTTTTTGGTGTTTGTGTGTGTGCATGCTAAAGTAAATGGACAAGGTGATGCTCGGCCAGATGGTGTGTTTGTTGGATGCTCAACACCGGAGCCAAGGTGTCACCCTGGCTTGGTAATGAGACACAGCGTGGTGTGGATAGGGCAGTGGGGTGGTTATAGACATACAAAAGAAATAATGAGTTGTGAATGCACACTTTTGTTTGCTTACATGGCTGGAGTTCTTCTTCTTCTACATTGTGAAGGGTTTTACAGTTTGTTTGTTGTTTTAGGAGTGGATGGGGGGGGGGGGTAGAGAAGAATTTATAACCCCTCCGGTTGTGTAAGACATTCTATAATTTGGGAATAGCATGCTGGTGAATATGTAAGGGATAATGTAGAGCAAGCTGATCATTATTGCGAATTAGAAGCCCAACAGGGTGATGCAGGACGTGGCTAATACTTTATCTGGGTTATCACACAACTACTCATACAAAGGTTATCCTCTTATGATGTCTGCGTCCCAGGTGAGTGAGTTAACCATGGCACTAACTAATGCACTGTAGTTTGCCTTGTTGCCAGTAGCACTGTTAGTGATACCTGTTTTGTCCACTTTCTTTCTCCCTTTGTGATCTGCAGAACAGCGATATGAGCTCCGTGTGGGCACAAATGAATTTTTTTTTATTGATTTAAAAATCCGCCAGAGTCTATGATAAAAACTCTGTCCATGGCAAAAGTCTGTTATACAGAAAATGCACACGGCATAATCCCTTCTGACCAATCAGAATCAAATATTCTATCACTGTAATAATGAATGGTACTGATATGGTCATATGGACTCACGCAAGCAGTCTTCACATATTTTTGCCTGAATGATATTGAAACTGAAAATGGACTACAGTAACCTTTTTAATTTTTATGTCACCGTGCCAACGCCAACTGTGGCTGGAGGCATTATGCATTATGTTTTTGGGTTGTCCGTCAGTCCTATTCTTGGGAATTCGGTGATATCTCAGGACCTCCTGGATGGAAGTTTCTTGAAACATGGCACAAACGTCCACTTGGACTCCAAGATAAACTGATTAGATTTTGGAGGTTAAAGGTCAAGATAACAGTGACTTCACATCTGTCCCATTCTAGTGAATGTGATATCTAAAGAAACAACCTTAAGGGGAATAACTCAACATTTGGCACTAGGTGACACAGGTGAGCTACCTAGGTACCCACAAAATGCACATGCTAATTTTGTACACAAATATATAATAGGATAAAAGTATGACATTTTATATCAAAGGTCAACTTACATGTTACATCATAATGTTTTCTTATCATTATTCAATGTCATTATATAGGAACACAACGGGAGACATTTAGTCGGATACTGAATTGGTGACATTAATCTTTAATCTATAGTGATTGTTTAGATTTTCTGTGCTGCTGGGCAGAAGATGTGAATGCAGCATCCATGTTTTGCCAAAAAATACACTTAATACCTACATTTTTGTAGTAAATTTTTTTTACTATACACAGACATGGACATTAACTGCAACTTGACAGGTTGGTGGAGGCATCCAACCGCAAGGCTGTAATTCTGGTTTTAATTCCATATGCAGATTACTTGAATGTGTTAGGTGAATACTGTAGGTTTTTGAGTTAATTTTTTTATTTAAGATTATCTTTTGGGCTTTTATGGCCTTTAATTGACAGGATAGCTTGAAGACAGGAAAAATGATAGAGATGTGGTCCAACATGCAGCAAAGGGCCACGGGTCAGTTTTGAAAGCCAGGCCGCTGCCTACATGGGAAGCACACTGTACTTGGGAAGCTGGAGGTTGCCCAGTTTTTGGAGTTCATATTAGAGACTAAAAGTCTGAATATATCTGCCTCTGCTGCTTCTAAATGCAAAAGTAAGAATAATAGGTGATAAAACAAGTTTTTTTGCCTTTGTAAATTTGGCTTTTTCACTTTAACACTTTGATAGTAAACTCCACAAGAGTTTTGAGAAGAGAGCTTTATTATGTCTGTAATCAAAGTTGAAGTTATGTACATGCTATTCTGATGTTTATACAGTAAAGCTGTCTTATACAGGATAAACCTTCAGTTTGCGTGAACATGAATGAGTTAAAATGCTGTCAAAATGTCCTTCATTAGTATCATTGCCATACAAATAAGCCCTTTTGAAAACAGATTAGTTTAGCTGGAGGAGGCTCAACAGCATCCATTCTGCGGAATCACACAGCATGTCACATCTTACTGTCTGGTTATCTTGATTTCATATTTAAGTATTTTTTCTTTTGAAATGTATGAATCTCAGCCACGTCCACCTTCAGTCTCCACCCTCCACTCTCTGTTTGCTGTTTACACATGAGCAGATGAAAAGTCATTAGCTCGAACCCAAATTGCTACCTAGTGTCTCATCTATAATATTTATGTGCTGCACTAACAAATACAAAAGAATGACACAACAGCTTATTGCCACAATGAGAAGTAATGAGATATGTAATTTGCTCTTGCACGACTACATAAATCACTTAAAGTCCTGCAGTCATATTTACTCCAAAGGTGCTCTGGTATGAACCAGCCTTGGCATTAATCGATTTTTTTCAGTCTCTCTGTTGCTCTCTGTCTGTATACTCTATATATTCAAACTCACTTGTAACATAATTTTTAATTCAGGTTTGTGATCTAGTAACCTTTTTCTATTTTTTATTTTTGTGCCACCGCTACAGCAAAGCTGAGGCCAGAGTCATTGTGTTTCAGTCCCATTCTTAGGAACGTGATATCTCAGGCCCCCCTGGATGGAAATTTCTTATAATTTGGCACAAATGTCCACTTGGACTCCAAGATAAACTTTGGAGGATTAAAGGTCAATATCACAGTGACCTCCCACCCGTCCCATTTTCGTGAATGTGATATCTCAGGAACACCATGAAGGAATCTCTTAACATTTGGCACTAACATCCACTTGGACTCAATGATGCCAATGCTTTAACAGCTCCAAAACAAAAAAAAACATTATTGATTTGTCAGCTGCATCAGGCCCATTCAAACTCCCCAGATTTCCCTTTTTATACATTTTCAAATATAAAATATTGTCTGTAGTACACTATAGCTTGGCTGAATGTAACAATCAAAAATAAAATAAATCACCTTTTAAACACGGAATAAATACCATTGCTTATATTTATACTTGCAGTTTTGTAAGACGGAGTCACAGAACACTGGAAGTGAATGCAAGCAAGCAAGACACACAGGTCAACAAACAGAGAGAGATGCACTGCAAACTTAAATTGTCATTTGTTGACCTAAGTTTACCTGATTGCTGTTCCTGGATTTCACTCTAATGTATTTTCTTTTTATAGTTCCGCTTCACTCTCATCTAAGTTGTAAATATTGACACACAAAGGGGATGCAAAGCCCTTACATAATTTGTGTGGGCTTGCGCAAATTGTGCAGTCAGCGTACACATTTGAAATTATTTGGTTCAAAAGGAAATATTAATCCCTGGCTGTATTGCAGGGGCATGCTGCAACAGCCTAAAGTATATTGATACTATAAATGCAGAACTCTCTCTGAGGGAGTCCATCTGGCTGTCTGCCACACCCAGCATGCTGTTGTCCGGCCACTGTAGTCAGCTGCAAGCCGTCTGCAGCAGGCTACAGACACAGAAACGAATACCTCCGCTGTGTATTTCACCATGTATTTTTCTGATTGTGGATGCTGAATGTACAGATCTTAGAACCAAACTCTTCTTCATTTCCCTAACTTTACAACCAAACTTTTCATTTCCATGGAGGCAATGAGCATGGGCGTAGTATATCCTACAGGAGCACAGTGGCAACTCAAATTGTGTAAGTTTGTCATACTAACCTATACTGAACTGTAACACTAATATAATAATGTTATCTCTGCTAATATAGCCATGCTTTAACATTAGCACCGCGAGACACTTTTGGGGTAATATAACCACTCTAAAGCGTCTCTATCTCTTTGTTTGGCTGATTGGCCACATCAACACATCACCCTCCCCAAACTCTATAGAGCTGTGTTAATCTCTATAGCAACCAGGACACACAGCCACCACATACAATAGAAAGCCAGATAGTCTATCTAACATTTCAAACTATGGTGTTAAAACAGACTCATAAGTATTTGTAACTTGTTCACAAGTTAATGCAGAGTGATTTGTATCAGTAAATCTGTGTTGTATCCGTGCCTCTAATTTGTGACTTGTGAAACACAATGCAGAAATAAATGCAGAGCGATTTGTATCCGCAAACACAATTCACTAATGAATGGTGTGATTTGTATCTGCAAATGCGTATCTGTGTCTGTGCGTCTGATTTGTATCTCGTATTTCATCATTTGTAAATGAACTTAGTATTTTTCACTGTAAATGTATTTGTAAACCTCCTTCTTTTTGTGTGGGTACTTTTGAGACTGTTTTTCCGCACCGTCATTACAAACAAGGCGGTAATGCATGGATGCCATTATTATGCCGCTGTTAAACTACATGAAGACTATGAAAAGCTTTGTCAAATGTTTCAGAGACAGTTGGCAGAATCAACTTGACGTTCCTCTGGGTAAGTTGATATTATTAGGACTTTGTCATCAAATTAATTACATTTATGTTTTTAGGATTACTGTTGCAGTGCATTTACAATTTGCTTTGTGTTGTTGGAGGCAGTGACAGTTGGCTAATTTTTGGATTTAATTTTTAAAATTGTTAAAGTCATCCCTGTAACATGGACTTTGCCTGGTCTTTGTATGGAATTGGCAGTCTGAAATGTTACTAAGCGCTGCTTGAATCCGTCGGCGAGCTGGTGAATATATATGGTATCAAATGAAACTAAGGAAACGATCTAAGGAATCCATTGATACCAACCATGCTTGTCTATAACAGTGATATGTAAAATAAGGTTCCAAACTTAAGTCATTTTTAATGGTCTCTCTCACCTCAAGTTATCAGAATAAAAATGGATTTATCATGTTTTACACTGTAGCTGTTGCCATAACTACAGATTTCAGATGGTGTTGTTAAGTTAAACTATAAAGAATACAAATGTAACATTTGCTCACATATTGTAAACATGTTTATTAGTACAGTAATTGCCACGCACCGGGTTAAATATATGCGTAAATG
Organism: Etheostoma spectabile; assembly: GCF_008692095.1. NCBI lineage: Eukaryota > Metazoa > Chordata > Actinopteri > Perciformes > Percidae > Etheostoma > Etheostoma spectabile. Next base: position 25,597,302 of record NC_045741.1, read on the forward strand.
TAAGTTAGCATCGCTGTTCAAGCTGTACAGGAAGGTAAACGTTAGCAAAATGTAGCAAACTGTCACTGTGTATAACGACATAAAGGAAAATTGTAAATATACTGCAACAATGATGCTGAGAACATGATGTAATTTTTTTGACAAAGTCCTAATAATATCAATTTACCCAGAAAAACGTCAAGTAGATTCTGCCAACCATAATTGTTGCATTATCGCCATCTACTGGAGCGCGCTGGGATCATAACTTGAGACGCAAATTGTTTGTGACAACAGGGCTGAAAAACAGTCTGAATACCCACACAAATAGAAGATTTACAAATATGTTTACACTGAAAAATACTAATTAATAAATACTTAATTACAAATGATGAAATATGAGTTACAAATTAGATGCATGGACACAGATACATATTTGCGGATACAAATTGCTCTTTATTAATTTCTGCATTGTGTTTCACAAGTTACAAATTAGAGGCACAGATACAACACAGATTTATGGATACAAGTCACTCTGCATTCATTTGTGCATTAAGTTTTACAAGTTGCAAATTCTTATCAGACTGTTTCAGCACCATGTTAAACCCACACAAAACTGATTCTTCTGACTCTTAGCAGTGTAAAATATGTTGTTTTGCTATCTATTTTTAGAAAAAAAATGTCATGCTGCCACCCGATAAAGTAATAGTCTGGAAATGGTCATTTGCAACGTATGTCATTGAGTTCAGTACACACAAAGTTTTTCAACTATTACTTTTTTAACAACTAAAATGACTAAATTATTGGTTGGATTGTTTAATATAATCTCATAAGATATATGACACAAATAAAACTAAATAGAAAAATAGCTGACAAAATTTAGGGAGGAAAACATTTTCACCAAAAGGAATAACCAACACTGGATTGGTTTTGAGTTGTTGATTTTGGTATACGCAGTTGTAGAGTACTCAAAACATTTTCTTTCTTTCTTTACTGAACTACAAACCGTGTAATAGTAGACTAAAACTGTTAAAATGGCACAGTGAAGAGTGAAAGAGAGGCATTATCAGCCTAATGTACTAAAATTGACTTATCATGTTCAAGATGGAGCTTTCAACTCTACAATGTAATGTTGGATTGTTTTATGTTTAATAATGAATCATATTTTGTGAGTAAAATCAGTAGCATTTCTCTGTCAGGTAAATGTAGTTGTACAATGTTTTCTTGGAAGTAGAAGTACACAGTAATTTAATACACAGTAATTCAGTAGTTTACAGTTGATTTGCATATTAGGTGTTTTGGATGTTATTTCAGGTATAATGGAGGAATACCAATGGAGAAATATTATTTTGAATTGGCACTGCACTAGTTATTTAAATCCACCAACACATGTAGACAGAGTGATGACAAAGGTGACTGTAGTGTGGGTGGAGGTCAGTTCAGTAGACTGATGCTGAGCTTCAGCTGCCTGAAAGTGTTGGAATCCTGTTTTAACTCTTATCTTAGTCCCACAGATATTTTCCTCTGTTTTGCCCTCTCGTCCCAGCGCTTTTTGAAAACAACTTAGGGGGTGCAATTTCCTAATAACGTAGAATGGGATTAATGCAACTGTTATAATCTTTTAGAGGCTAGAAACTCTTTCTCAATGACAATTTCATTGATTAAATAAACATGCTGCTGTGGCTGTAGCAAGCAGATGGTTGATGGCAGAGTCATGACACAGTATCATATCAAATCAAACCAAGATTATTTATAGCATGTTTATAAACAACCAGAGTAAACTCTCTCTCTCTCCTTTACCCACTGGCCTTGATTGTGAAAAAAAAAAAGAATTGTTATGATGGAAGAGGCAGAGATTTGGAGACGGGTAATGTACATAGGGTAATGTTATGAAATGTACAGGGGGACCATCCTATGTATGGCTTTAAAATGAAAATAACCTTAACATTAATCTTGTATTGTGACAGGTATATAGGGAATGTAGTGAAGGGCTGTTCATAATGCTGAAGTTTTTGCGATTGAATTCCCAACAGTGATTGGTTCAGTGTAGCCTATTGCACTCATATTGCATCACTGTGCAACATGAGGCTACTTTGTAAATAGAAAATAGACTCACTGAGATCACGAAAAAACATATCCACTGGCCCTTTATGATGGGCAGTAAAAATATATTATAAAGCTGAATGTGCTGCTTTCTGGCTCTGTACAGAGGTAGAGCAGTCTCTGCTCCGCCTAGGTTGCAAAATGTAGATACATATGTATTCAGGCCTTTATATTGGGCATTAACCTCACATCCAGGTGCATATAAAAAAAAAAAAGACTTTCACGCTTTCATGCCCAAGATGTGCCTGAGACGTGAGCCTGACAGAGCCGGTGCAGACAGCTGTATAGACAGGCTGTTCTCATGAATCATTTGTACATAAAAGCTACGAAAAATAATATACTGTAATTCATATGTATTACACATATTTATTAGTTTGTTGTAAGGCAGCGCAAGTCCGTAGTAATTATAACTGGAGCAGCTAGGCTGCAATAACCAGTGTATGGTGGACGCTTGGGTGGTGGGTGTGTCCCAAAACACAGGACTTTTAACCGGGGAGTTTGTGTCTCAGAAGTAATAGATAAGGGACTGGTGTTTTAACCCAAACCACAATCTTTTTTTTGACCTTAACTAGTATTTTTAGTGCCTAAACTTAACTGTCATGTCAACTTTCACAGAAACTTTTGCCAGCTAATCATAACAGTCACGGCTCGTGTCACGACTGTCACCTCGCGGTGATCTGTACCAGTCTCACAGTGACCTTCTGTTGGCTAATCTTAACTGTCATGGCTGTCACGACCCTGACGACCGTCACGACCAGTCCCTCACGGTGACCGTTACCTGTCTCACAGTGACTTTTTGTTGGCTAAACTGTAATGCCCACTAAAAATATAGCATGCAAAATTTCTTTAAAAGTGGTGGGCTTTGGGGCGACGTCTAGCTCACCCAGTAGAGGTAGCGCCCCATGTAGGCTGAGTTCTTTGCAGCGGCCTGGGTTCCAATCCGAGTGCTGTATCATCACCTTTCTCCCCACTTTCTTGTTTACCCACTATCTAAAAGAGGGAAAAGCCCCAAAAAATAATAATAATAATAATAAAATAATTGGTGTGCTTTTATGCATCTATATCATAGACACCTTTTGTCGTAAGATATGATGCAAAGTGTTGTGCTTATCTTTTGGTACAATATTATACAAACCCATTGATGAGAATACGTTGGTATAAATGTATGTGTTGGATGAGATGTGAAAGTCTAAATGTGAGTCACAGAGTGTCTAGCGTGGCTGTAGACTCTTTACAGTATATCTGCATTACACACTGGGGTAAGATCCAGGAATTTTGGAGCTTGACTCAAAGACTCAATCTCTGTTGCATCATATGTGTCTAAACTTAAACAGTCTTAGTTAACATTCCCTAGGTTAAGATTTATGAAGAGGCAGGTGCTCAAAGATTAAAAGGGGCACATGGCACCTAATTTTAAAACACCATAGCGTTAGAGCTGTGTATGGCCACAGTATTGGCGATGACAGGGATTTTACTGTTTCATATATTATGACGTATCACACAACTGTAAGCAAGGAGATAAAGGTGAAGCATGTCATAGTATAAAGAACACAACACGATATGCATAAAAAGAGTTTTTTTTTTAAACAATCATAACAGCAAGCTCTAGAATATGTGGGATTCCTAAGTTATGGAGAAGAGAGAGTCAAAAATTGCTGCCCCTGCTAAGATGTGACTCACTGTGACTGACCTGATGTAATGTTCAGCTTACAGGTTAAAGCCGAGGCAGAGGGACGTGCTTCCAGGAGACATGCACAAGATTCAGAAAGCAAGTGCGGGAAAATAAACTGAAGATTGGACATTAGTAGGGGAAGGGATGGGGATGAATGGCTGTGGTAAGAGTTAGAGAAAAGATCTACATAGATTAACATAACACACTTTTAACAGTTTGGACTTTGTCGTTTGCTCTACTCACAGAGCTGCGGAGGTGAAGATACTGTCTTTAGTGGCCCGGCTAAAGGAAGGGACTCAATGTGACTAATCTGATGTAGTGCAGGGCTGACTGGCAGGAGAGCAGTCACGATTCAATATGTTGATATATATCCCAATATATTAAATACTGAAATGTATTGACTTTTTTATGATAACATGCTTTAACATAAAACATTCTTTCTCACTACAAACAATACTCGACCACTGGTACATTTGAAACTTGACAGTGGCATACAAAAGCATACAATAAACATTAATGTAGCAGTAGGCTAACTTAATTCCAAAATATCGTGATAAACTACTGAAAGGCAACATTTTACTTCACTGTGTAGGCTAGAACCTAAATATATTTTGCTGATAATAATTCAACTACTAATCAGGATCCTATAGCCTAATTCTCCAAAAACGTGTGATATGAAGGTTTAGGTCGTTTAGGACGATTTTTAAATTAATTTATTTAAATGGGAAGCATGTTTCGTGGTCACAGCAGGACTATGGTAGCAAGTATTGTTAAATGCCGAAAATCTGCGTAAGGAGGTTGGCTGGGGTGGTTATGGGTCAAATACCACAGGACTTTCAACAAGGAATGTGGCGTGTCCTTTCACCGTTCTTATTTCCCAGCGTGTAGCGTGTCTTTTTCCCGGTGTGTCATTTGTAAATTGTATTTCCCCACTGGGGATCAAAATACAGTGTAAATTATTATTTTTATGTCCCCATTGTTCTTTTCCTAAACCCAACCGGTGCGTCCCCCAGAGACCACGGCTTATGTCCCGGCGTGTGGCGTGTCGTTTCCCATGTCTTCTTTTCCAAAATTGATGCTTCCCATTATGTAGTGACCAGCACGAATACATTACGTTCTCAGCAACACGGAAAAAAAGAACGAAAATCGTGTACATGAATCAATAGATTAAAAATAATGTGACAATTTCAGGAACTGCTGTGAGACCGTGTTGAAGATGACCACCACTAGATCCTCCAGACTTCAGTCACGTTTAGTCACTGTGGATCTTCTGTTGTTCAGGGTTTTAATCACTTTGCCCAGCCTCTGTGTATTATATACACTCCGACTTTGTTTCCTCTCTTGACCTGTCTTTCTGTCTTTATCTGTTTCTCAAGATAAAATTATTAGGAAGTTGACACCATTCAGCAACTGGGTTTTAATGTTTAATTTCACCGCAAACAAAGGGGGGACAAGGAAGAGGAGGAGGAGGAGGAGGAGGAGGAGGAGGGAATGGTGGAAGGAAGAGAGGGAAAAGGGTAGAGTATTACAGGGGTGGATATGTTTGTTAATTTTATGTGGGTGTGGGTGTGTGTGGGTGTCACAAACTCAACCATAACGCCTTCATTGCTCGTTCTCTCAGACAGCAGCACCAGTCAGATCTGTGTGTGTGTCTGTGTGTGTGGGTTTGCAATTTTGTACATGCTCATTTTTGTAAATCCAGTAATTAGCCTCACTGGTGCATTATGTCAGTGGCTCTAATTGGACCCTAAAATCTACTGCCACTCAAAGCATGTACGCACACAGACTAGTCTATGTTAGCCTAGTCTGCCTGACTCAATAATCCTTTATCTGACTGAGTTTTGTTAGAATCTATGGCCTCAACCAGGGCTCTGAAATATCAGTAGCCTTAAGGGCCGTCCACACCAAGAACTGTAACTATGACAATAACTATAACGACAACGATGTGAGCATCCACACTGATTAAGATACTTTATTGATCCCGCAAGGGGAAGTTACATTTGTACCTCAGTAATGGAGAGATGTTCGGTGCCTTGCTGAAGGGCACTTTGGAGTTTCCCAGAAGGACAAAAGACGAGTCCAATTGAACACACTCAAAAAGTGATATTACAATATTTCATTTAAGACATTTATTTACTATTATATTCATATATTACGCTACTTTTGTGAACCCAAGACTTTTGAAAATTCATTTTAACACAGAGGCTCAATACACGAGGTCACAAGCAAACAGGACAAACAAGTCAAACTAGACAAGGCTAGACAGAAAACCAGACTATCAAAATAAAGCAGGAAAACGAACATACAGACACTCACGGGAAGACACAAGACAGGAACTACAACTAGACAAGACAAGGGAGGAAACACAGGCTACAACAGAAAAGAGAACAAATACACAATAATCAATAAACAAAACAGGATACAGAAACATAAATGTACAAAGAGACAACAGAGATATCCACAACCACAACAAGCATAGAGCTCATAAAATTAATCCTGGGTAAAGCCACAAAGAAACGCGCTTGAATACACAATTTTTCCATATCTTCAGATTAACAGAATGGTTATGCTTAACAATCTGGTTTAAGCATGGGAAAACCTCAATGCCTAAATATTTAA
>NC_045741.1:25603681-25609091 GCF_008692095.1 Etheostoma spectabile
AATGGGGATGTTAGCAGGGATGATTGATTTGCGAGCATAATAATTTAAAGTAAGTAGTGCAGATGTTGACCAGTAAATTTTAAAGCCTGATAAGCTTCCATACTCCTCGCATAATAATAGAGGGTGAGGAAGAGACTGAGAAGGGATTTATAAAAAAACAAAACATCATCCGCAATGCATATTGGTGACACACTTATTGATTGGAAAATAGCTTGAGCCAGGGCCGGCAAAGCTATAGGCGACCTAGGTGTTTGCCTAGGGCGTCAAATGTGTTAGGTCTACTTCCTTTTAATAATAGAATTAGAATGACAAGCGTAATAAAACATGTTCATCCTTGGACGCCCCTTCAACCTGATTATTAGATTGAATTGATGAGTGTTGTCAAGCATTTCCTAATTGGGGGAAAACTTCAAACTAATGATTTAGTTTGAAGTTACTGTGATGTGACGTGTCCAGTCCATGGGTCATACTCAAACACATGGCCCTGAAGCAGATCTGTGTATCTCTTAGTGTCCACTCTGGCTGTAAAAATAGAGACGAGCAGCGGCACAGACCACGGAGCTGCTGTATCGCGCCTTTCGTGGTCTGTGCAGCTTCAGGTTTATAATGGACACGCTCTGCTGTGGCCATGTTCGGCAGATGCATCCCCCCTTCTGCTGTAGTTTTGCGTTTCCACCTCTGATATAGAGCAGCGTACAGCCACGTCCCTGAATTGTCTTTTTCAGAGACCAGTGTCTCAAACAGGGCTCATTGTCTGTCAGGAAGTCTGAGATCTACCGGATCAGCAGAGCAATCACATAATGCAGGTGGATTATTTTCTGAAATTATGTTTACTTTATTCTTGTAATAGCCTATGGTGTTATCACTTTATTTTTCTCAAAATATCACGACTCCATATCTCAGAGAACATAGATGAGATATTCTTTGAATGTGCAAGTTTTGAGCATGAACAGAAATCCTGCTCAAAATCATCTGAGATATTACAGTCTAGGGGTTTATTAATAAATTAAAATTAATTCATGTATCATTCAGGGGAATAATTGTCATATTTAAGGAGGTTACTTCCTCAACAAAACACGCAAAAAAGGAAGAGTAAATGATGCCTAGGCTACAAGTGTGCTGACTCAGATATAATTAGAAAAGTCAAACTGCGGGAAAATAAATTGATGAAAGCAATACAGAATGCCTGAGAGCCTTACTGCAATATATTCCATTATGTTTTCACATTTGGATTGTAATCTATGTTTCCTTTTACATAAAGATATTTTCAGCATAAATAGATTCAGAAAAAGGTAAAAAAAAGAAAGAAAAGAAAATAGGTGCATATAAATTCACCATAATGCAGGAAATGAAGTATTTAATGCTCAAAACGTTTAGGGGGTGGGCCCCCAGACCCTCACATCATAAGTCACCTTGCACACAAATGCGGAAACAACTTAACTTAAATGCAAGCTAAAAACTAAAATAAATATACATTGCTACTCTATTGCTGACACAATGTTGTGGAGATCTGGCAATGCGAGACCACGGGGGGGGGAGGGGAACTCAATCTCACCTAGGGCAACCAAAGGGCTAGAACTGGCCCTGGAGAGACAAAGAGAGGACAAATAGTGCAGGACTCAAGGGGCAGCCTTAGCGTGAAGATCTAGAAACTGGAAACACAATATTGCGTCCCACAATATCCTGGGGACTTCTACAGAGCCAACATTAATTCTGCAGATATCTGGAATTCTGCTATAAACTGAGTGATGTAGGATTAATTTTAAAGCGCCATCTAGCAGCACGTTGAGATAGACGGTTTAGGGTGGTGATGCAGAGGAACCCTTTATGGTCAGACAATGCCATTGGGAGTAACACCGCTTAATCAATTTAATGAAATAATCAAGGGGACGTAAAAAGAAAATCTATTCTGGAAAAAGTTTAAGTCTACCTGAGAAAGAGGAATAATCCTTACGGCTGGTAACTGCACGCCAAACATATATAAGACCCAAACTGCTGGCCCATGATATCAAAGCATTTGTGGCTTGCGCCTGAACCCCAGTGACCTTTGCCTTTTGTAACAAGCCAGAAGGCTAAAGCTCAAAATAAATCTGTGATCATGGTTTGACACAAGGCAGCAAAAAGAAACAGCAGCCCAAAGTTACCTGGTTGGTCAACAAAAGGCACAAAAAAGCACCTTGGAAAGGAATTCATATTATATCATATTATCATCATATTACACAACTATTTGGCAAAATTGTGCCAAAAGCTAAACCTTAAGCTGCCATCTCTGTCGAGCCAATCACGTGACTCCCTAGTAAGAATTACTTTTAAAACTAAACATTTATAGTTACGTTACAGTTATCATTCATGGTGCTGACATCCCTTTACTGTGCTATGTATTGATAAATCTATGGCGCTGTCTATGGTGCTGAAGTAGCAGACGGATTTGCATTTGCCACTTTCTTTTCAGAGTCCCACCCCATTGTTAGTTTGGTCTTGAATCTTGGATATTCTCTAAACTACTTAACTTGATTAAAAAATATAGAACTGAAAAGTCGCGGGTGACTGAAATGAACCGCCCCCTTCTCCAATTGCTTATTGCGCACACACTCTGTGTGTTTGTTTGTGTGTCAGCACATTGGCAGCAATAGACACCTCAGCAGCTTTAGATACCCAGCAGCTGTCAATAACTCATCACGTCTTTCATTAAGCGTATTGGGAACTGGTCAAATAGGCTGTGTGTGTGCATGTGTGTGTGTGCATGTATGTGTGTGTGTGTGTGTGTTTGAGTCCTCTTATGTTCCTGCTTGTTCACTAACTTCACTGTGTTTTGTTAATTCAAGGTCCATTTAACCAGTAAACTACTGTGTGTGTGTGTGTGTGTGTGTGTGTGAGTGAGTGCGTTTTGTAAAGGGCCACGCAGATTGATATGTAACACCTAGGAATGAGTCTCAGGATGCAGTGTGTGCATGTCCGTGCTGACAAGTAAAAGCAAAGGTGATGGATTGTGTGTGTGCAGAGAGGAGATTGACGTAGGCGGAGATGGTGTATTAAGAGACCATCGGTAAACACGTTGACTCTGCTGAGAGAGAAGAAGTGTGGGGGAGGAAACTGAACATAAGCTAAAAACCATGAACAAGAGATGAACTGTGAGGTAGCAGCAAATAATTTAATGAGCTCTTTTGTATGGCATTCCGAAGAAAGTCTCTTTTCGTGTTTAAAATGTACATAGAGGGCTCTATTTCTGTGGTGGCCCTATGACCATCCCACGCAGCACTCCAACAGTAATTTCCTGAGCTTGAAATTGGCTTTGCCCATCTGTGTATTTTGGGGACCAGCGCATGGTGTGAGTGCAACCTTAGAATAGAGCCCAGGCTAGTTCTGCACAAAATATTGAAATTAGATCTTTAATATTAAACCCCACTGGGCATAAAAATCAGTTCTATCCTCCCTGAGTACTGACAAGGCCTGTTGTCTGCTGCAAGTGTAATAATAGCCCAAAATCAGCTGCTTTGGTCATTGCATAAGGTCTAAAAGTCACAGTCCAAACACAAAGCAAGTTTCTCCTTATCGCTGAAACACTGATACTTTATCAGAGCCTCAAGGTTTTTCTCTGATTCTAGCGATATGTTGATGCCACAAGGGAAATACTGCAGATGGACAGGCGCTGCAGTGGCTGTCAGCAACTCAGGGACTGTCAGCTAGGTAGCACAAATAGAAAAAAGGGGCTGGATGGTGTTGATTAAAGAAATAGTCCCAAGAGGTTGAGAGACATGCTAACTCAACCTACTTGCTGCAGCGCAATATATCCAATTTGATGGCTGATACCTTTATTTAGTTAATGTGCTAAGGACATTTTGCCTAAATAGGTGTTGAGTGGCATACTTTTATTCAAACCATGCTTTAATTCAAACCAACAGTCCCTGCTATTATAATCGTACATAAAAGCACATACAAATCCCCCCAAATCCTCCCAGCTCACCACTTGCACACGGATGGAAGTGTTTTTCCCCACACAGTTCACTCAGATAGGATGTATTAAAAGAAAGGCTGACAGACAATTTAGAACTAGGGGTGCCACTATTTTGAATCTAAATTGAAAATGTATTAAAATCCAAAGCAGGATCAGCAATTCTCCAGTTTCTTTTGTGGCCAAAGTTAAAAAAAAACACACACATAGACAACAAAGCGTAGCATGCAGTCAAAGACTAAGCCTTACATTAGCTTACTAGAAGCATGCAGCTGCTCTTTTTGAGACAACAAAACTGGACAATTCTCCGGCATTGCTGAACATTTTATGAACAAAGTTGTGTGGGCGTTCAGGACATCATAATGAATTCAGGTGCAACTCAAATTGAAACAAACTGTGATCATAAAATGAAGATTCAAATCAACTCAGGATTTTGGACAACACTCACACCCCCTAATTTGAGCATGTGTTTGTGTGTGTGCTCTCATCCCCTCCCATGTGCAACCTATTTCTAGTTTTTCCCAATGTGGTCCTAGATTAGAAGTTTTTTTGGGATCAAATTTCTTTTTTTTATATTTAGAAAACATAATATAGGAAACATAATATTCACTAACAGTTAAAAACAACAAACTGGGACATAGGAACGCTTCCTAGGGCCACAAAAACACAGAGAGGAAAAACGGGAGGGAGGGAGACAAAAAAATGTGCAGAAACAAACACACACACACACACACACACACACAAACACACACACACACACACACACACACACACACACACACACACACACACACACACACACACACACACAAGACAAGGGACCAATCACACACACAAACAAAAGAAAACAGCATTGGCTACAGCATTGACCTTAAGGATTCAAAAATGCTGTGCCAAGTCTCCAAAGTCTTCCCTGTGGCTCCACCCACACGAGCCGTCGAGAGTTCCATGTATGTGACATCCAAAGAAGAGTGGATCCATTAACAAACAGATAAGTCATGAGATGGCTTCCAACGGGTCGCAATCATCCTCTTAGCAGCTGTAAGTCCAGCAAACACAGCACGTCAAAGGCTGACAGGTCATTCATAATCAAAACATTGAAAGTAACGGGTACAGTAAGATTAATCAAGGTGGACATCTTGGAAGCAATATTGTTCCAGAACTGACCAACAGGAGAGCACTCCCAGAACATATGTAGAAATGTTCCTTGAGCTTTAAGTGGGCAGAAAGTGCATAAAGGGCTGTTAATTATTTTCATGTGGTGCATTTTCATCAGCAGTTTGTAGTGAATCATTTGCTAATGGTCTTGATTGCGTGATACATATGGAATGTTAGACCATACACATTTTGCGAGTCAAGATCGACACTCAGTCTTGGGCAATCACGTGTTTAGATCCTCTCAATAGGATGGTCAGTGTGGCCAGATATCACTAAGAACTGATACAGCCTGGATACCAT
>NC_045741.1:25609101-25609979 GCF_008692095.1 Etheostoma spectabile
TTAGGCTGCACAGTAAATAACTTCCGAAAAGGATGGATGGGAAAAGGCCTCTGCCAAGGGACACCGTGTGCCTTGAGTGCCGACCATAACTAAAGGTAAAAGAAAAAAGAGCAAGAAACAAAAAGCACAAACACATTGGAAAGGAAACTCTAGCCTAGCAGTGGCCCAACTAACCTCTGGAGAGTAGACCCTATTAAACTAGGTCGACATAGCATTCAGAAACATAGTCTCTGTAATCACATCAAACGATAAAAATCAGGATGCATTAAGAGAACAAGACTAAACAAAGATCCATGTTCTTCAGGCAGTTGTTTCAGTCCTGATCCTCCTCCCTTGCGCCCTCCATGATAGAATCCGAAGCGTCGGCTCTCCCCTCAGCAGCAGCAGGAGGAGATTGGAGCAGTTCACGTAGTCCTCAGCCTCCCTAGCGGAGGTGAAAGCTCTGTACTGTGCACTGTCTCTGATCTTCACTGTTGCCGGATAAAGCAGGAAAAAATCCATACCCTTGACTCACGCTGAATCCATGGTTTGATAGAAGGCTTTCCACTGCTTGACCATATAGTTGCTCTAATTTAGGGAGAAGCAAATTTTCAGGCCCTGAATGACAAGCAGAGATCTCCGCGCAGCTTGTAGGATTGCCTGCCTGGTTTTGTAGCGGAGGACGTTAAAAATCAATGTGCGATTAGTAGTGGTGTTCTTCTTTGGGCTATCACTGTATCATTGTTTGGTGGGATCTCATAATCTCTATCTGAACATCTGCTAGATTTGGAAACCACTTAGGCAGTGAGCGTGAGAGATACCGGATAGCATTAGCACCTTCTAGCCCCCCTTTCAGCCCGACGATGTGGATTTTGCATCTCCGGTTTCTGTCCTCCATG
>NC_045741.1:25609989-25627326 GCF_008692095.1 Etheostoma spectabile
TCACCTCCAGCTCTTGTAAAGCGTGGCAATGACTGTCAAGATTACTTGAGTTGTTTTCCACGGTGGTTTTTAGGTTGTTCACATCAGATATGATAGAGCCAAGGCTTGCAGTCAGAGATACTAGCTGAGCATGGATAGCAGTTAGCTTCTTATCGTTGAAAAACATGGCTTGAGGTAGCTTTTCTGTTTCTCCAGCAATGCCTCTGCAATAGCGTCCGTATTGCTGCGTTGGACTTTGTTCTTGTTTGCCATTCTGCTTCAAGTAACTCTAACATGCACAAAGTGGTAAAATACTGAAGCTGGAATCATATAAAACACCTATTTGACAAATTTGGACCAGTAGCTACACCTTAAGCCGCCATCTCTGTCCAGCCGATCACGTGACTCTCAGGTGCTTCCACCAGTTAATGTACCTTATCAATAATTATAAATGGGGGAATGCAGAAAGCAAAGGGAGTGGGACAAGATGAAGGCGATGGAGTATGACAGCAGAGAAAGAAAGCATTGATCGATTAAGTCTGACACCATTTACCACCAAAACCTTTGACGCCTTCAAATTCTCTGATTCTAGAATTTTATTATTGCTATTTACTGCTTGTTCTCCTCATGTCCTCATATCTACTTCTTTTTTTTTTAAATCAACATATTCAATACTGTTTGTAATGAACCTGGAGCTCATCAATGCACTAATTTTGTGATAATAGGCTAATACATGTTTAAACAACTAGAACGTCTCCGTACCCTTATTTTCTATTATCTAGAATACTGCGACCCGTTACCGGATAAGCAGATGAAGATGGATGGATGTATGATGCCCATGAAGAATAAAGGTTGAAAAAGACTCAAAGTAGGTGAAAATGAGAGACGGAGAGTAGAGTGGGTAAAAAAAAAAAAAAAAAAACAGACCGACAAGAGACGTGAGAGAAAATGCATCCCCCTCAGCACAGCTGTGCTCTCTGTCATGTCGGCCTGTCACATGGGATCTGGCTAGAAATACTAGTTCTCTATGTCGGCCTGTCACATGGGATCTGGCTAGAAATACTAGTTCTCTCTGTCTCCTCCAAACAAAAAATAGGCCACATCCTGTTCAGCACAACCACTGCATGGCACTATTTCACAGTAGAACACAAATACAGATTATAGGACATGACAAAGAGTGTATAGGGATTGAAAGTGAAAATAACCGGTTACACTGTTTGTTATTAAGATGTAGTTGTTAGTATGGATCATGGATATGATGCAGTTTGTTTAATCCTTTAATGGTCCTTTCATTTGAGCCAGTTTACCAAAGCCCAAAGTTTCTAATTATAAGCTGTTGTCAATATGATAACTTAGTGATATTGATATGTGTTACTGTGGACTATTAGACCATGACAATGGAATTAAAAAATGCACTACATGGAAGCACTACTCTTTTTGTTTTGTTTTTCTTCTTTACTTGCAGCATTAAGGGGCTTCAGTTGCTGTGTACCTTGTGTTGTACAATGGCAATAAATGAAACCCAAACCTTGTAAGTGGACGGACAGTGGTGAACAACTTTATGTTCACTTCAATGAGGACAAATCTGTGAAAAGTAAAAGCTCACTTTTGTCATAATAACAATAATACTAATACTATTTTCCTCTATGGGTTTTCCTGGGTGGTACCATTAAAGGGTTAATTCACATACAGTACATTAATCAAATTCTTTGATACACTGTAGTACTATGAATTGTACTGAATATAGTATAACTCACTTGTACTTGCATGCATTGCAGTATGCAGAAAATATTGAAATACAACGTAGCCCTGACTGGAAAACTAGCATGTGGTGAAAAGTCTTAAATCTCACCTTGCTGTATGTCTTAATACTCTGACCTAAGAAGAGCTCTCATCTGAAAAATCGAGAGAGGGAATCAAGAGAAGGATTCTTGGACCCGAGACTAAGAATGACAGCGAGGGAGGAAGGCTCAGTCACATGAAGTAAAAGTCAAGTATGTCTTTACCTGATATTCATATAAGCTGATATCAGCTTATCAAAGCCCATCACCTGGCTGAAGTCTTGTCTCAGCTTTCCAAAAGGAATGTCAGACATGAAAGAGAGAGTGTTTGAAGAGTTAAGGAAGAGCTGAGCACAAATGCCATTTCCTTTTAAGTTGTCATTTAAGATGGTAGAACCTTCTGAAATCATGAGAGTTGATAAGTTGCCTTGAAGTGATGAAATGCTGCCATAACCATGCATTCAAACTAAAAGAAAGTCACTGCTGTCATTGATCAGAACCGGTGTGTATGAATCTGTGTGTGCTCTGTTGTACTCTTTCCATGTCCAAAACTCTGGTGCAATACAAAAGCCTTTATACAGTAGTTGCAGGACCCTCTGTACTACAAAATGCAAACTATTGCCTTTCTCATTACATTGCACCATAACCAATTATTCAGATATCCCTGTTTTAATGTCTCTCGTTATTTACTTGGACACATTAATCCTGACATTTAGATGTGTATTGAATGTAATAGGAATACCTGTTATCAGACAGCATCATTGGATTAAAGTCTTAAACATGCTCTGGAGATCCAATCATGCAGTTACCTTTTGGAAATATAAATAAATACACTTCAGGTCAGAGATGCAGTAACCATGAAAGTCCAATAGCAGCTATGGAGGTAGGATGTCAACATCTTTATGAGTGATGCATGGCCATGATATTGGAAAAAGGAAAGATGTCACAAATTTTTGCATCTTGCCCTGTACCTAAGTCAACCAGTCTTCTTTTCTGCCTTTAATTCTTGACAAAAAGATTATTTTTTTAAAATAATTGGTAATTGGTCACAAACATGTTGAATTTCTATTAAACCTTCAATGTAAGGATGTAACCAAATTATTCAATTGTTCGGATATGAACCGATAACATGTTCTGACCAGATGTAAACTGTTTCTGATTTTTTTCCTCTAAATGTGAATGGACTGTTCTTAAATACCGCTTTTCTAGTCTTAACAACTACTAAAAGCGCTTTTACGTAGTACAGAAACCATTTACACACATTCATACACTGTGACCAATGCTGCTGTACAAGGTGCCCCCTGCTCATCAGATAAACATTCACACACATTTACACCCCAGTGGTGCAGCATTGGGGGCCACTCTGGGTTTAGTGTGGGCCAAGGACACTTCCACATTGGACTGCAGACCCAGGGATCAAACTGGCAGGCGACCCTTCTACCACTGAGACACAGCCGCCCAATAATAATCCTAATATTCAGTTTTTCTTCTTCTTTTGGCCTCAAACTTGCAGGTAAATGGGGTGGAGCAGGAAAGATGGCGAAGCCACCAATAGCTTCCCACTTTGATCTTCATATTCGAACAGTCAATGGCTTAATGTTAGGCGCCGCTCTCTAGTGGCCATAATTATTATGAAGCAATTGCAACTACTCAAAACAATGCTTGTGATTCCCCAGCCGCTCTCTGCAAAAAATTTGCACTAGGTCTAATTTTGACAAACCCCATTTAACTATGTACACTACTTACTTTTGTTGTAGAACGAGCACACTTGATGATCATATCTTGGGCTTAATAGTCAGTAATCAATAATCAATGCATTGCTATGTGGACGTGGATGATTCTGCATAGATGCATTGACAGACAAAAAATGTAATATATATAGTAGTAGTGAGGAGGTGACGCATCGTGATGCATTGTGATATTGAATCATATTGAATCGTTGACAGGATAATCATCGAATTGAACCGTGATGCCGGTGAAGATTCCCACCCTTTTGTCATTTGAATTTTTCTGCTCTTTCGTCCTTCTAGAATGCAACAACATTGACACAAGTCTGTGTGTAGGTTTACTTACCTGGACAAGTAAAAGGCTTCTGTGTAAGCTGAGAAAAACTCAAAATCAACATCTCTATTGTTACAACTTTAACATTTTATTTGGAAGACCAAACAAGTCTGCCTCTCACTTCCTGACCAACTTCCATTTTGTGTTTGGTCTTTTTGTTGTGCGACCAGGCACCCCCTGGTAGCACAACTTGAAACTCTTACACAAATAAACCAATACATTAGCTGCCCCGTTATGATTGTTCTTTTTTATCTTTAAGACCTTATGATGGACAATGACAGGGCTTTTAATGCTTGAAGGACAATCTGCTCCAAGCACAACAAGAGCAACGATAAAAGATCAGACAGCTTTGAATAATTATACTCAGGGCATGGTGTTAGGAGTGAGTGATTAACGTGGTGTGAATGTGTGTGTGTGTGTTTGAGAGAGAACTTGAGGAGGGAATGATGATTAACGACAGAGCAGACCTTGAGAAGGACAGGCTGCCAGTGGGACAGATGACAGGACATGGAGGGATGGAAGGAGGAGGAGGGACAGAGCGGAGAGGTGGACAGGGCTACAGATCCTCTCAAATGGCTGTTAAATGCTGACACATACAATAGCAGTCATTTGCTTACCGTATCATTTATTTCCCTAGTGCATTGATTGATTATACATAATGTGTTAATGCCACAACCGTTGATAGTTTAGCCACAGGGTAGTGGGTGGGGGAGGGGGAGGGGGCGTTTCACTTCTGTTTAACTAAACAATAACACAAATTTCTCTGCTCTTCAACTTTTTGTGTCAGTTTCTTCATTTCTAGCCTTATTCGGAACTAGTTTTACCTGGGCATCTCTAGTAAATTGTCGTCTGAGGTCTTAATCACATGCCAATCTGCCATGTCGTAATTTCAAGTTAAAAATACACCACAATTTACCTACCATATTTTGTCAAACACAGAGGTTGTGTGAATGGGCATCTTTGTGAGTTGTATTGGCCGCGCTGGCAATCATAAATTAAAGTTTTGACAGAGCCTTTTCTTAATTTTGAAATCACTCGAGGTCCCCTGGTAACTCCTGGTATTTCCGTTCACATAGAGTTTTTTATTTTAGGCTGTGCTCCTTGATTATTTGTGGACAATACAAAGAGTTAAATACATACCTTTCAACAGTCTCCAGTTTGTCAGATGTTGAGTTTTCAATATTTGAGGATGTAACCACTTTAGTGCTTATGTCCCCCTCATCATGTTTAGGGTCGATTTCCTTTTGGTTTGTAGTTAATGGTTGTTTGAAGGCATTATTAGCGCCAAAAGAGGCAAAGGCCCTATAGAACCTGAAAATGATTCCTTCTTCCGGCAAATGAATTATCTTTTTGGGGAGATTAACATATCCCAAAACTCACCACAATTGGCATTCAAATCAATTCTGGTTAAATTAAGGTTTTCAGGAATATGTGCACAAAGATTACTCAATAGCGCCCCCTACAAAATTAAAACAATTGAGACCCTGCAGTACGTTTGACGTACACTAAAAAAACTTGGTACACATATGTTGCATGGCAAGAAGTACAAAAAAAATCTCTAAACCCAACAGGAAGTCCACCATTTTTTATTGAAATTTTAAAATTAGTGTGATTTTGGCCACATTTCCACATCATACTTTAACGAACTCCACCTTAAGATTTCTTCCGATTAACTTCAAACTTGGTCTGTGCCATCTTAAGACGTTAAAAATGAAACCTATGAAAAGAAAAACATTGCGTCATAGGGAATGGCCTTGGTGGGGCGGCCATTTTGTGCGTTTCGCCATCCAAACAGGAAGTGGGTGTAACTTGAGTGTACAGTGTCCAGTTGGCTCAAACCTTTTCACAATTCATAAGACTCCAACCATGACAACATATACACGCTGATATTGGCTCAAAGTCATAACGCCCCCTTGTGGCAACAGGAAGTATTCCTAAAAGTCAAGATAGTATACTTTAACAAAACAAGTTGGTCTGTACCATCCCAACACCTTAAAGATGAAAAGTTGTTAAAAGAAAAACATCGTCATCAAACGGTGTGGGCGTGGCATGGCGGCCATTTTAAGCATTTATCGATGAACTTTAACGTACATTGTCAAATCTGCCTGAAATTTCTCAGGTTTGACAAGAGTCCAGGCCTGAGGACATCTACGGGCCAAAATTGACTTTTGGTCATAGCGCCCCCCACTGGCAACAGGAAATCAGCCTTACATGACAAGTATCATCGGATTTACATGAAACTTAGATACTGAGCTGTCCCCTAAACCTTAACCACGCCCATATACTCAAGGCACGCCCCCTTTTATGGTTTTTGAACCGTTTAAGGTAGAGTCTTCTGTGAGGCATCATTGAACTCTGCAGAGAGTTCCCTTTTCATTGGTGATGATTTGCCCCGCCCCATACGCCCTTTAGTAACTAATGACCCATTTCTTGCACAATATTGTGTAAGGTATCATTGAACTCAACAGAGAGTTCCCGTTTTCCTTGGTCCTGGTTTGGCCCGCCCCCTTTCACAACTAACTAATTGCAGTCTTTATTTGTCGATGATCTTGCTATTTGATGATTTAGTTTATGTGCTTGTGACGATGGACTACAATAACTAGGCTAATTCTTGCAGTCCCCCCCCCCCCTTTTTTTAAGGAAAGCAAGGGCAAGGGAAGGGACACAGCATTTAAGAGTAACAGGGAATTTTGATGATGGTTTTGGACTTTTAATTGTGTCAGGTTCAGGTTTTGGCCACATTACTTGTGCCAAGTTAGTCCGTTGAAATGATGGCTAATACAGCCATTGTTTTCTTGCTCCAAATCACTGCCATATTTGAATGTCCTTTTTTGTATTTTAGCCTGGCCATGTTTTGACTCAGGAACACCAGTTAAATGCCAGGTTAACCTGTGAAATTAAATCCTCTCAGAACTCTTTCAGTTTGTCTGAAAGTGAATCAATCTGAAAGTGAATGCAATTTAGGCTACATGGTTTCCGATTTGTATACTGCAATTCAAAATCACAATTTTGGGTTAAAGGTTATTTTAATGTTGAACTGTCAAAATGAGTCCAAATCTTTACGTTGTATGCAGGAACAAACATGCATAAAATTATAAGAGGCTTAAAGTCCAAATTGAAATGAAAAATACAATTGTAACACTTTTAGATCACATGCTGTCACATTGTCCACCTAGTTAACGCTATACACCGGGTTTTTTATTCTTTTTTTTTTACTAAAAATCTATGTCTTCCTATTTTTATATCTAAATCCAATCAAGCTTTCTTCCTGTAAAACAAAATATCATGCAGAATTACACATACTCGTACCAACCAATTTAAACAACTAATATTATGACATCCACACATCTTAAACATCTTAAACTTTAAGATCTTGCAATCCTGTTTCACTTGGAAACACGTCACAATACGGAAGCAAGAGACTCTCAAAACGCTGTTTAATCTTGACTTTAAGAACTGCTTGCATTACATAATCTCTGATTTATATGGTCACATGCTGTTTCCTATCCCCATACAAATTTAACATCCATGTACATTTAAACATTCAGTCATTATTATGCCATCAATATATGCAGGAAGACTTTTTTTTCTCCCTATAAAACCTGATATAACCAGAGTGCTCTGCTGCTTTCTCATGGCAGTTATTCATATGAATTGCCATAAAATGAGTCTGGTGTGGGGCTGGATTGAGGTGGTATGCTACTGCCACAGATTGTACTATTCTCTAATCCATTTGTCCCCGGCATTTATATGAGGAATCAAGTCAGCAGCAGCAAAGAAAAGATTGCTCTTCACTCCCAACCTCAGGGACAACACCATAGCTAAAGCACAGGCACTCTGAGAGGCTGCTGCCTTCTGACACACACACACACACACACACACACACACACACACACACAACCACACACACACACTGTCTCTGGTAGCCAGACTTGGGAAACCACCCAAGTGTGAAAGCTCTTGGTCGGGGGCAAATTAGCCTCAGGGAGTGAATGAAATCTGGTTATGGGTTTGCGTGTGGATATACATAGGCACTTATCCAGAATAAAGAATAAATCCAGAATATGTACACAAACGAGTTGTGTGTCTGCATAAGTCTAGCTTTATGTTAGTTCACTTGAACTTGTGTGGGAGTGAGAGAAGGAAGTGAGCTGGAGCAGCTTGACCATATTTGGTAGTTTGCCTGACATGGGGAAGGATTCATGTTTTCAGTGAAAGATGCTTGACTCCTGACCCTTTTATCTTTTACTCTCTCTCACACACTTTGTTTCTGTCAGAATGTGGTTGTCATTTTAGCACAACTAGACGTACTGTTTTGCAGAAAAATCACTTTAACAGATGTTAAAGAATACCAACTACAATTATCAGTTTTCAGTTAATCTTTTTTATTATTAATCAAATCCAAAGCCTTCTATTTTTTGTCAGGTGCTGCCGACATGTCCGTTACCTTCTGCTTTCTTTGTGTTGGCATTTTAAACTCCGGTGGATTTCTGAGGACTATGGTTAACTGCTCCTCAGATCTCTGCAGGGTAATCCAGACAGTGTTTTCTGTTGCACGACTAAAACGACCTTTGAACGTACACATTCCACCAAACAAGTTCCTTCCCGGGGATATTTTGCAGCAACATTGTTGCTTTGTCCGGTGCTTGGCGCCCCCCAAGACAATTGTGATTGGTTTAAAGAAATGCCAATAAACCAGAGCACGTTTTCCTCTCATCCTGGAGTGTTGTGTGGACTAGCCAGACCTTCCTGTGCAGCGCTGTGGAGGAAGGTCTGCGATGCAAGACTAATTCCTCAGTAACAAGGATCTCAATAGTAAGCAGATCACTTTATTTGGAGGTAAAACTGCAGTAGGTCAAATTTGAATAAGGATTTTGGTTTTGGATATACATTTACATTTCAATTTGTTTTCTATTTTAAATAAGTTTGGCTAACTGGACTATTTTTGAGATGTGAACTTATTTTATCAATTAACTGCCAAAATTAGACATTGGTTGAACAAAACGTAAATTTCTCTTAAACCACCAAGTAATTCAATGTGTCAGATTTAAAACTTGGTATCTGTTAGGATGGATTGGACATTATACTGTATGTATGATTGCGTGTCATCCACAGTCATGGTTATATGTTTGTGCTTGTTTTGAAGTGTTTGGCAATTGTGTGGCATTTGATAGCGTAGGGGTTGCCTTGGCTCCTGCAGCCGTGGTTACAGCTGTGAATTTTTAAGCTGTAATTGGCTGATGAAAGACACATAATTGAATCTGTGTGAACTGATATTACAAACCCCTGACTGAGTACTGTGGGTTTGACTGTGTAAGTGATTGTGATACATTTTAAAATAGCTTCTTAGGTTCTCCCACAAGAAAACTGAAAAATAACCTTACTCAGATGCTAATTCGAAATTGGAAGTTTGTTACCTTCTCATTTTTGGTTGCTGTGAGGAAAGAATTTTGATCTCATTATAAAATAATAATCTCATGCTAATGTTCTGCAATGTGCACTCACAGACAGTGAGTCATGCAGTCTATTTTCATGGCAAGTTATTTCAGACAGTCGGTATGAAGGTAGACCTGGTGCCGCTCATCTGCATGTATTGCCTGTGCTGCAGTGACACAGAGCAGATAGGATGGTTTATCACACTCTTGAAAACTTTAGTCTTACTCTAGGAAATCACATTATTATCACCAGATAAAGCTAATTTTCTGTAGTGTAGCATGTAAGCATGGTGGAATTAGGAAGGTAGCTAGCTAACAGGAGTTTATGTTCTCCAGCTAAATAACCTCTTCATATGACCCATTAAGGAGACCTTTCAAAGCCTTTTATGTTCTCAGCAATGTTTTTCCCTAGGTACAATTTTAAATATATGCTTCCCTGGGTCAATATGTTGAAATAAACCTAGCCACAGCTTATAGCCTTCTTATGTTCCTATCCCTCAAATCTGTTGGCAAGATAGTTGATAGTTGACTTTAGACAGTAATAGCTCAATGATATTTAACCATTCAAACTGCCATTCTAACAAGGCGTCCGTCTCCATCTTACGAGCAGTGATTGATATTGCATTAAGGCTCTGGTAATACTTTTTTGGCTCTGATTGGTTGTTTTCCTTCAGGTGTTTATCTGTTTACCTGTAATTTAAATTAATACAATTAAAAAGCAAATTTTTGACTGTTATACATGTTTAGTCAATTAAAACAATTAAAGTAAAAGTTTAATTAAAGCATTGGCCTATACTGTGAGGTCTTTCCTTTGTCCGTGAAATGTTTACGTCATTTTATCTATTGAATCATGTACACAGATACGTTCATCTTGTTTTTTTTCTTGATGGTCAGCACCTAGTTTTAAGCTAATGTATTTCAATGGGTAGCACCTTTTGTGATCACAGCACAATTCTTTCTGCCCTTCGTGCTGCAGCAGAGAAGCTGTATACAGCTCTGCTATTATTGGTATTTTTAGCCCTATAACCGCTGTTTTAATCAACATTTATTCACAAGATCTTATCATGGTTTATATCTATTTCTTTTAATGATACTCTTTTGGTGTTATTACCAGGGAAGCTGGATTGCTTTGTTGTTTATTGATATTTAAAAAAAACTATAACGCTACATCTACAAACATTTATTTAGATGTTATCATGGTATTCATTTTTATATTTTAATAATATTATTTCGGTCTTATTACCGGTGAAATATTACATTCATGTCAGTAAATTGGACAGCGATCAGCAGGTTGTTAACGCCAGGATTGCTTCCATGTACACATTTGATCAGGGGTTTTGTTCCCAGGGACAACACACTGCTCAGTTTTGTTCCAGTAAGTTATGGCCTGTAACAATGTAAAAACCAGCGGAATACTCCGGAAGTGATGTAGTAATTACCGGTCGGCGTCTGTGAAAGAATGTTGAACGTGAGAATTTATACAATAAAAACACTAATGTTAAATAATGTAAAATAATGAAAAAATAGTGTTTTATGCGAAGCACTTTGATTTGCCTTGTCACAGAATACTATATAAAAACCCTACAGTCGAGTGTTTAGAAATTCAGTCTAATGGCTTGTTTGACTAATCTGCATTAATTTTGACTTGTGCTGTTGTGAAAAACAAAACAAAAAAACTATTTACAAAGACAAGCATTTTTTTCTTTTATTTTCCATGCATTGTTAAAAAAGCAATTTTCCAATTTTGCGGTTGATGAATGTAGCAAAGACTAAAGGGAAAAACATGAGCATATTTATGTGTGGGACGTTGTTTGATTTAACATCACACTGCATTTTTAGTTGTTTTGAATAAATGACTTTTTTGAAATATCAATTTATGGTAGGCCTGACATATTATTTATATTTAAATTATTATATTATTACATTCGTAAGATGATCCTCATATCAATTACCATGGTGACAGCTTGTAGCCATCCTAACCTTTGTAGCCTTTACTGAGACTACCTTTTTAAAATTAAGAAGGGTTCAAGGTTTAGGAATAATTTTTATGAAATAAAAGGATAATCAGATTGTTGCTGAGGTTTGTGTTTACAGAGAAAGATGTATATAGCTTTGAATGGGTTTGTGTAAATATACAACATGTGTTTTGGCATTTTTGGCACACCCCTACCTAAGCCTAAAGTATACAGACAAAAGTACTTTTGCAAATTCTGCTAAAATAGAGACCTGTGTGCAGTGGTGACATGCCAACAATCTCATTCAACCTATTCAAAAACTGAGGAAAGGGCCGTGCCATGGATCAGAGGGTATCAGAAATCATACATGATGAACCAATCCATCGGCTTTGTTCCTATAGGCCCCTTTTTGCTTAGAGTATAAGAACAACACCTTCAAAGCAGACACTCATCTTGAATCAGAGTGTTTATGTTGTACAAGGCTGCATTTCAGAGCCTATTCACATATCAGTAAGCATGGCTTTCTAAAAACATCTAATATCTAAAAACATCTCATTTAAAACTTGCTTGTCAGGTGACGGTCATGAAGGTTGTGGAGAGGAATAGAAACCAGTCTCTCCATGCAAGCACAGAAAATATGGTCTTTATGCTCCAAGCCAAGTATTAGCTCTTATCCTCTGGCAGAAGATATAGGGTACCCCAATGTAAACTAAATCTTTCCAAACTACAGGCATAATTTGGACCCACCTCAATTAAAACTTTAAATAATGTTGCTTGAGGCTGCAGGGGTTGTGCAATAGCTTCATGATATAATGCAAAGGGTTGTGTGTAGGTTGCTGTTGTCACTCTTTGTGAAAGATGAGCAATAGATTGTAGCTGTGTGATGGGCTTCAGTCTGGCTACATATCACTTTGTTTATGTTGTTTTTTATTGTAAGTATATGTCAGCTGTATGATAAAACATTATGTCAAGTGTTACGTGTGAAGCATTTGAACTCAAGGCAAATATCCCAATGGAGACAATAAAGGAGGCTATCACCTGCAAAGTGGTCTCCATGATATGTAAAAATTCCAACGTTGCTGTAGGACTATAGCAAACACATCTTTGGAAAGGTCTCAACCTTGACAGTAAAATGTGTCAGTCTGAAGAGGATATATTACTCCTACTTTGGAATATTGACCTCTGAACCTTGAACCCAGCTCAAGTTTGAAGGCTTGTCATTTAGCAACAGGAGGTGCTACCCACATAGGACCAGCTGTTATAGAAGGTACTACATACATAGGACCAGCTGTTATAGAAGGTACTACACACATAGGACCAGCTGTAATAGAAGGTACTACACACTAAGAAACAGCTGTTATAGAAGGTACTACACACAAAGGACCAACTGTTATATAAGGTACTACACACATATGACCAGCTGTTATAGAAGGTACTACACATTTAGGACCAGCTGTTATAGAAGGTATTACATACATAGGACCAGCTGTTATAGAAGGTACTACACACATAGGACCAGCTGTTATAGAAGGTATTACACACAAAGGACCAACTGTTATATAAGGTACTACACACATAGGACCAGCTGTTATAGAAGGTACTACACACTTACTGTAGAACCAGCTGTTATAGAAAGTACTACACATATAGGACCAGCTGTTATAGAAAGCTCTGGACCCCAGCTGTCATGTAGCAATGGTCACCAAACTGTAGGCTACCCACTGTAAGAATCATGCTGTGATCACGAAAGATGCTTCACATTGAAATACACGTTTTAAAATTCACCCTGACCATCACAAAAAAACGAGATGAACGTGTCCCTGTATACAAATCAATAGATTAAATTATGTAAACATTTCATGAACTGCTGTGAGACTGGGTTGTATTTTTTTCTTTCTTTTTTACAATGTTTTTATTTTTATTTTCAAAAAATCACTCTGCATTTCACACAAAAGCAGAAAACAATCCCATGTTTATTATCCATAATGTCATTATTTGACACCACCTTAGTTCAAATACCACTGTTGCAATGCCATTGTAGTAAACTGAATCAAAGTAAAAGAAAGAAACAGATAAAGCACTTAGTACCTGCTTGGTGTGAAAGCAAACCTAAATCAAACAAGCATCTCTCTGTGTTTGTCTTCCTTTCAGTCAGGTCACAGAGAACCAGTTGACTACATGTTAGCCAGCGGTACCAGTGCATCGATGGTTAATTAAGACAATATGAAACAGAAGACAAGCTCTCACTGTCGCTATGCCACCTCTCTTTTTTATTACTCTGAATACAATTATCAGTGGAATCCTAGTGTGTGTGTGTGTGTGTGTGTGTGTGTGTGTGTGTGTGCGCGTGTGTTTTCTTTAATATGACTGCACACTCAGGTAATTAGCGAGATCTGACTTGGTGATCTCTCTGTCAAGTGTCAATTAGCCTGGTGGGTTTGCGGATGTGGCAACGTCAGTCCTGCGGTACGGGGAAGTATTTGTTAATGGGTTTGTGTAATGCGAAGGGGTGGTTTGCGTGTTAAGGTGTTTGACAAGTATTAATTACCTCAGGGCTTGTCAGAAACCTAGGGCAGAGAGAGAAAATAAGCTGACAAAATGATGGTGACAGGTTATTAAATTGTTTGTTTTTCTTTTGTATATTCAAATTTAAAGTTATGATTGCTAACATTTACCCTTTTTCATGCTTTTAATGGCAGGCATTTTTCCAACAGGCATATGTCAGTATTCTATAATTGTCATGTAGTCTTTTTCATTGTAACTGGTGGAGTCTGCCTATCTGGTGCGGGATTCAAACTAAATCACCATGAACAAGGGTACCAAATGCATGTGCTGTACATGATGATGTACAAGACAAAGATGGTGTATTCATGCATTTTAGGCAATACTAAAGACACCAATTTGAGTATTATGTTACTTCTGTATATACCAAACACGGCTATGTCCTGGAAGCAGTATGTACCATAACCAGCAAAAAATAAATAAACACACTTCACTTTTGGTTGCCACCAGTTGACAAAACTAATCATGACTGAAATCTTACTATGTTATATTTTAACTTTAACATATTTAAGTATAGTAAGTTTTTAAAAGCCATATATGTACATACACAGTATAAATATATATACTGTATATATATCTGAGGCAGAGGAGAATCCACAACGGCTCACTTTAGAATCCGAGCGTGGAGGTGACAAGGCAACACATTCTCACTCCCATCTCGTAAAATACGAACGCTTGGTCAGGTGCCTTTGTCGTTGTTATTGACGCTAAAAGTCTCCTTTAGCATCATATAACACACTCTTGGTCGTCTCCTTTTGCATCATATAACACGCTTGGTCGTCTCCTTTAGCATCATACAACACGCGCTTGGTTGTCTCCTTTAGCCCTTATATAACACACGATTGGTCATCTCCTTTAGCGTCATATAACACGCGCTTGGTCATCTCCTTTGGCGTCAGATAACACACGCTTGGTTGTCTCCTTTAGCGTCATATAACACACGCTTGGTTGTCTCCTTTAGCGTCATGTAGCACGCGCTTTATATCCATATTTTACGCGTTCGGAGGGAGAATGGAATGAGCAAGGACAGAGCGGCTAGGACCTGGCAGCACAGCAGGTAGCGGCAGTGAAGGCAGCAGGTCTAGAGTGGAATCTAGACAAAGGAATAGGTGCACTAGTAATAACAAGAAGCTATACAAGAACTAAGTTACTGAGCAAATTGCTCATGTAACGATCGATGATGGATGTAACGATCTGGCGCCGATGGGGTGATCAATTTGTCTATATGTACTGCAGAGGTGAATCATGGAATGATCTGCCGTTTTGCAGGTAGATATGCAGGATTGACCTACTTCCTATAAGCCACGCCCCTTGACCACTTAAGACAAAACGCAACGTAACATAAAGTTTAGGTAACAGCTATTTCTTCTAACCGCTAGCTGACAGCTTGATTTAGTCAAATAACATTAACTCAAACTAAACACTCGGAAAAGCAGGCAACAGCTAAATTAATACATTACAGTAATAAATATAAAGACTTGTATTGATTGATTGTATTTCAAATGAGCACAAGTAAAGTAGAACTGCTGTAACAGCTTTTATATATTTTAACAGTTATTTTAGCTGTGAGTTAAGCAGTGGAGCTTCAACATGGATTCCTATAACAGGAATCCATGTTGAAGAAAAACCTTCTGTCTGTTGAAATCCTGAAGCTATTCCTGGCCCCCATTTGCTCCTTCCAGTATTTCTACCACATGCAATGGTCCTCCCAGGGACCCTTCCTGCCTTGGCTACTGTCAACCCAGCTTCCTTGCAGCTCTAGGTGTTGATAATGAGCAGCTTCAAACCTCATTGCCCCCTCATTACAGTCAGGGCCAGCAGGGATTTCTACTTCTTTTCCTTCTCTCCAGGATGTCACTATCAAAGAGTCAGCTCGCTCACTGCTGGACACCATACAGACTTCTGAGGGCCTCCGTGATGTGTGTGCCATGAGACTGGGCTGCAGCGGCCTGCTCTGGGTGACAACAACAGCCGCCGGGACACGATCCGCAGTCTCTGGGGGACGCAACAACGGGAAAAATGAAACGCCACACGCTGGCGACAATAACGGGACGGACTGCCACACTTGGGACATGCTACTTGGGACGGTTGTGGTTAGGAAAATAACGGGGAAAAGAATCGTCACATGCAGGAGACGGCGACAACAACAAGATGGTTGTGGTTGGGAAAAGAACAACAGGGAAAGGAACCGTCACACGCAGGAGATGTCAACAACAACGGGACGGTTCTGGTTAGGAGAAGAAGTACGTGGAAAGGAACTACTACACGTGGGACATGATTCATGGTCTCCGGGATGAAAGTCCTGGGTTGTTTGACCCATCCACCCCCCCATCCAACTTCCTCACGCAGATTTTTGGCTTTTCAATACTGCACTTTACTGTTTAGATGCTTCCCAAATCCGTGCTCACCACCCCGAAAAAACAAGAAAATCGTGACCCTGTGCGTGGATCAATAGATTGCAATGAGACTGGGCTGGGTGTGGTGGGTGTATAAAAAAGGCAGTATGTACTGTATGTGTATTTTATATTCTTCCATCTTTGCCATTCTTCCCAGTGTCACGGTATTTATTTTAGAGATTGTCCGAAAACACCCACGTAAATCGTTTGTACAAGCAGCAATTACGACTCATATTTACGTTTATATAAGCATAATATAATAGTCTATAATAACAAAAATCAATGAAATAAACCTGTTGCTATTGGTGTTTTACCAAACTAAAGCATAATAGCAAAACCCTCACTAATTTAAAACTTACTTATTTAGGCAAAAAGTACTCTGGATCAACGGAAGTACATTTCCAGGATAAAGCCTGACATCTGTCAAAATCTGTCTCAAAATCTCTTGGCTTAGGGAAACAACAACAACAACCTTCGAACCAGCTGCAAGCCAAAAATGGCAAGCATGCTTAGTTCTTTCAGGGACTCATTGTAAAGATCCACAAAGAATATGTTTACGACATTTGCTATCTAAGTGAGACGTTTTTAAAACGGATTGGTTGGGGATTGCTATGGACGAAGTACACAGAGATACATTGAAGACATAGCTGAGGCAACTAGTACAGGTTTAAACCAGAGAGAAATATTCATGATCTTATAGTTTACTTATGTTGAAATGTAGCTTCCCAGTTACCTGGGAAATGACTAAGTATGATTTGGTAAGGGAATAGTTATACAGTATGATTACAGTGGAAGAGATATTTATCATTGACTTACAACACTTTTTTGCTTAGATTTGTAGACTCCCTGTGTTGACATTTGATAGGGCTTATATTTTTACATTGGTTAAACTGAACCATTTATCCGGCTAATTTAAATAGTTCACGTTACTTAACTTCATTTAATATTTTAAGTGGCGTTTTGCAAAAGTTCCACCAAAACAAGTTCCTTCCCGTGACTATTTTGCAGAGCCACCATTGCTGCGTCCAGACTTCTGACGATTGTGATTAGTTCAACCAAATGCAAACAACCCAGAGAGTTTTTTTCTCCTATCCTAGAATGTATTACTCTACGCTGTAGAGATAATAGTAATAATACATTTTATTTAAAGGCGCCTTTCTTGGCACTC
>NC_045741.1:25627336-25627431 GCF_008692095.1 Etheostoma spectabile
CACAGGGAATTCATATATTAAAAACAGCAAAACAAATACCATACAAAAGCAAAACAAATAATATACAACAGTAAAACAAATACTATACAGCAAAA
>NC_045741.1:25627441-25627518 GCF_008692095.1 Etheostoma spectabile
AATATACAACAGCAAAACAAATACTATATAGCAAAACAAATACTATATAACAGTAAAACAAATACTATACAGCAAAA
>NC_045741.1:25627528-25627618 GCF_008692095.1 Etheostoma spectabile
AATATACAACAGCAAAACAAATACTATACAGCAAAACAAAGGAAAAGGCAGAGCAATAGACATTTAGGTGGAATAGGCAGTTTTAAACAG
>NC_045741.1:25627628-25627850 GCF_008692095.1 Etheostoma spectabile
AGTTGAGACTTGAAATGGGGGAATGAATCAATGTTTCTGAGTTGGGGGGGGGTTTGAGTTCCAGAGACGGGGAGCAGAGCGTCTGAATGCTCTGCCCCCCCCGTTGTGGTGAGACGGGCGGAGGGGACGGAGAGGTTTATGGAGGAAGAGGATCTGAGGGAGCGGGAGGGAGTGGGACACAGGAGGAGATCAGACAAATATGGGGGGGCGAGGTTGTGGATG
>NC_045741.1:25627860-25628364 GCF_008692095.1 Etheostoma spectabile
ATGCTAATAGGAGGACTTTGAATTGGATACGGAACTGGACCGGAAGCCAGTGGAGCTGTTGAAGGACAGGAGTGATGTGGTGGATGGAGGGGGTTCGAGTAATGATACGGGCAGCTGAATTCTGGACCAATTGAAGTTTATGGGGGGATTTGTGAGCGAGACCGAAGAGGAAAGAGTTGCAAAAATCGAGACGGGAAGTGACGAGACTGTGGACAAGGATTGCAGCAATGTGAGGGGTAAGGGAGGGGGAGGCCATTGATGTCACGTAGGTGGAAGTAGGCAGACCAGGTTATGTTATTTATATGTGGTTGAATGGATAATGTGCTTTCAAGGATGACACCCAGACTCTTAACCTTAGGGGTGGGTGAGACGGAGCAGTTGTCAATTGTGAGAGAAAAAATGTCTGTTTTGGAAAGAGCGGTTTTGGTGCCAATGAGGAGAACCTCGGCTTTATAACTGTTTAATTTGAGGAAGTTTTGGGTGAGCCAGGTTTTTATTTCAGAG
>NC_045741.1:25628374-25629480 GCF_008692095.1 Etheostoma spectabile
AATCTGTAAGGGAGGTGGGCGGGAGAGTGGACGAGGGTTTGGTGGAGAGGTAGAACTGGGTGTCATCGGTGTATCAGTGGAAGTGAATGTTAAATTTGAGGAAGTTATTGCCGAGGGGAAGCAGGTAAATGATGAAGAGTAGGGGCCCCAGGACAGAGCCCTGCATGCAAATAACACTGCAACAATATCTGAGATATTTGCATGCAGTGTTGTGGGGTCCCAAGTTGATCTGGCTGCCTCCTCATTTTAAGAGACTCTGTGTGACGTTTGTGTTGATATCAGCCATACCCAGCAGCTCATGATACGATGTTATGGCGTGCTGTGTTAGACTGCTGAGACATATATATTTTCTCACAAAGGCAGCTATGAGTTTGAATCAAAGTTGTTATTTTCATTTTTTTTTAAACGGTTGCAACGGCTCAACGGTTGGTAGAGCGTGGGGGGCGACAAGAGCTGGACCAGATGGACTTTATTCCTGCTGTTGTGGTGGAAATTCCGGCGGGACACTCGGTGGATGTATCTCCGGCGGGGCTAGGTGATGTCCGGGTGAAGGTGGAGAGCCTCCGGCGCAGGCAGGTGATAGCGCCACCGGAGCAGGCCAATAGCCGAGTACTGCAGCAAACCCCTCACTAGCAGGTGAACAGGCAGCAGAACGAGCCAGGCACAGACAGACACGATGTATGGCCTACCGGCTCACATTAGGGATCAAAACTTTGTGCAGCGTCAACGGCCAGTGAAAACGCCAGGTGAGGCTCAGACCGGAAACAGAACAGGTGAGCTGATGGTGAAACTCACACAAACAGTAGGCCTAGTGCTAGTATTCAAATGAAGGCAGTTACACTGTCCAATAAGGTCATAAAGAGTCTGGTAAGTTTAGGAGAATAAGAAGTTACCGACGAGCAGCAGCAGCAAGCTGCAGCTCGTAGCAAGCAAGCAGCGTACACACTCAACGGTCCCTGTCGTGCCAGACTCCAGCCCTATACAAAAACAAAACATGGTGGAGAGAAGACAAAAATGCGTCGCCACATGCAACTTCAACTAAGGATGAACATCAACCAAAACCATCTTTGTTTTTGTGAAGAAAAAAAAAAAAAAAGTAAAATCAC
>NC_045741.1:25629490-25631504 GCF_008692095.1 Etheostoma spectabile
CAAGTCAGACGGAGCGGCGTCAGTCTCGCCAGCGTTATCATTGCTATGCAAAGATAAGTCTGTCAATGCGAGACTGGGTGAAAACAGACAGCAAATACAATGGGAAATGTTTCCTCAAAACACCCAAGGTAGTACAAAATATGCAAAAAAAATTAACAAAACGGAACATACTGTTTAATTAAAAGCATCTATATATTTCATGAGTTGATATGAAGCTGATTAAGACAACAGCTCCACACAACTCTTTCTGTATTTCTCAGTATGGCTACGTTCAGGGATTTTCCTGCGCACAAACTCGAGTGAAGATAATTACCTCTTCTGAAGAGTCCATAATGTTTTTTAATCCTCCGTGTCCTCCTTGGCTGCTAGCAACTGCATGGAGGAGGGGTGGGACGCGTGCATGATCACATAGTGCTTGTATCATGTCAACAGTTCTATTATCATTACTTCCTAATGGGGCGACAGACACTACTCACTATTGCTTTAATGTTGTCCTGACTTTTACCACAGCAGCGCATTTTACCACAGCAGCGCATAAACATGCCAGTGTTCTCACAAAGCCACATCATATGTGTGCCTGCCAAGCAGAAAAGGAATTGTGTCTGCTAACGGCTGCTTCAGTCCCCAACAATAAACATGTAATTGTTCTAGGTCGGTCTAGGTGGAAATTCCATAAATGTGCTAATTGGTTTAGCACCGAAAATGTTAAAAGGTTTCATTAAAATCATAAGCTGCATGTTCAAATGTACAGTACTTTAAAACGGGGACAGGCCAAATCCATGCAAATCTTTTGGCAAATGTACAGTATATTAATCTGTCTTGTTGCAAAATCTGTGTATCTGTTTATTCCTGAATATGAGTCCAAAACAGGTTCACCCATACTTTCCTCAGTGCCTTATTTATATATATTTTTTGAAAGTCAATATACATATGACTACATTATTGGATATTGTATGAGAATGTGACTATGCAGATTTTTTTTGTGTTTTATCAGTTAGTAAAAACAAAACATGAAGTAAACTCTCTCACTCTTATTTGCCTGCTTAGTAGACTGTGGGAACCTACCTACAGTACTAGCAGGAGGGTGCTTCTTGTGTGTGCTATGAAATAGAATCCTGCCAGCACCACTGGTGCATTACAACATAGTCTCGCATAGCCAGACCTTCCTTCAATGCGCTGCGTAGGAGGGTCTGGCTAGTCCATCCAACATTCCGGGATGGGGGAAAAACATTCTCCTGTTTATTGGCACGTCTTTAAACAGATCACAGTCGTCATGTGCGGAGCTGCAAAACAGCCTCGGAAAGGAACTTGTTTTGGTGCAACATGTGTACGTTTAAAAGTTGTTTTAGTTGTGCAACAGAAAACTCAAATTCCACAAAGAGTCTAGATACAGTGGTGTGAAAAAGTGTTTGCCCCCTTCCTCATTTCCTGTTCCTTTGCATGTGTGCACACTAAGTGTTTCAGAACATCAAAACAATTTAAACAATAGTCAAGGACAACAAGTAAACACAAAATGCAATTGTAAATGAGTGTTTATTATTAAAGGTGAAAAAAAATCCAAACCATCATGGCCCTGTGTGAAAAAGTGATTGCCCCCCTTGTTAAACACTACTATAACTGTGGGTGTCACCACCTGAGTTCAATTCTCTAGCCACACCCAGGCCTGATATTGCCACACCGTGTCACAATCAAGGCATCACTTAAATAGGAGCTGCTTGACACAGTAAGGTCCACCAGAAGATCCTTAAAAGCTACACATCATGCCGAGACCCCAAGAATCAGGAACAATTGAGAAAGAAGTAGATTAGATTAGATATACTTTATTTATCCCACGACGGGGAAATTCTGTCGTTACAAGTAGCAGCATAGCAGCAACAGCAAAAAACAAAAAAACAAAACAATAACACACAAACAATTAAGCACGAAAGAAATACAAGGCATAAATAAATAAATACATAATTGAGATCTATCAGTCTGGAAAGGGTTATAAAGCCATTTCCAAAGCTTTGGGAAT
>NC_045741.1:25631514-25644296 GCF_008692095.1 Etheostoma spectabile
GCGAACCACAGTGAGAGCCATTATCCACAAATGGCGAAGACATGGAACAGTTGTGAACCTTCGCAGGAGTGGCCGGCCGCCCCAAATTACCCCAAGAGCGCAGCGACGACTCATCCAAGAGGTCACAAAAGACCCCACAACAACGCAAAGAACGGCAGGCCTCACTTGCCTCATTAAGGTCAGCGTTCATGCCTCCGCATCAGGGAAAAGACTGGGTAAAAATGGCCTGCATGGCAGAGTTCCAAGGAGAAAACCACTGCACAGCAAAAAGAACATCAAAGCTCGTCTCAATTTCTCCACAACACATCTTGATGATCCCCAATTGTCCTAATTCAGTTACATTGAGAGGTTTTCAAGCATGAACGGCCTTTTTAGGTCATACCACAACATCTCAATCGGATTCAGGTCGGACTTTGGCTAGGCCACTCCAAATTCTTCATTTGTTTTTCTTCAGCCTTCGGTGGTGGACTTGCTGGTGTGTTTGGATCATTGTCCTGCTGCAGAACCCAAGTTCGTTTCAGCTTGAGTACACGAACAGATGGTCGGACATTCTCCTTCAGGATCTCTTGGTAGACAGCAGAATTCATAGTTCTTTTTATCACGGCAAGTCTTCCAGGTCCTGAAGCAGCAAAACACGCCCAGACCATCACACTACCACCACACATTTACTGTTGGTATATGTTCTTTTTATAATGCAGTGTTCCTTCTACGCCAGATATACTTGGACACACACCTTCCAAAGAGTTCCACTTTTGTCTCATCGGTACACAGAATGTTGTCCCAAAATCTTGGGGACATCAAGATGTGTTGTGGAGAAATTGAGACGAGCTTTGATGTTTCTTTTGCTGTGCAGTGGTTTTCTCCTGGAACTCTGCCATGCAGGCCATTTTTACCCAGTCTTCCTGATGGCGGAGGCATGAACGCTGACCTTAACTGGGCAAGTGAGGCCTGCCGTTCTTTGGACGTTGTTGTGGGGTCTTTTGTGACCTCTTGGATGAGTCGTCGCTGCGCTCTTGGTAATTTGGGGCGGCCGGCCACTCCTCGAAGGTTCACAACTGTTCCATGTCTTCGCCATTTGTGGATATGGCTCTCACTGGTTCCTGGATTCCCAAAGCTTGGAAAGGCTTTATAACCCTTTCCAGACTGATAGATCTCAATTATGATTTATTTTTTATGCCTTGTATTTCTTTCGTGCTTATTGTTGTGTGTTATTGTTTTGTTTTTTTGTTTTTTGCTGTTGCTGCTATGCTGCTACTTGTAACGACAGAATTTCCCCGTCGTGGGATAAATAAGTATAATCTAATCTAATCTACTTTCTTTCTCAATTGTTCCTGATTTCTTGGGGTCTCGGCATGAGTGTAGCTTTTAAGGATCTTCTGGTGGACCTTACTGTGTCAAGCAGCTCTATTTAAGTGATGCCTTGATTGTGAACGTGTGGCATAATCAGGCCTGGTGTGGCTAGAATTGAACTCAGTGGGACACCCCCAGTTTAGTATGTTTTAACAAGGGGGGCAATCACTTTTTCACACAGGGCCATGATGGTTTGGATTTTTTTTCACCTTTAATATAAACACCTCATTTACAATTGCATTTTGTGTTTACTTGTGTTGTCCTTGACTATTGTTTAAATTGGTTTGATGTTCTGAAACACTTAAGTGTGACAAACATGCAAAGGAACAGGAAATGAGGAAGGGGGCAAACACTTTTTCACACCACTGTATCTAGACTCTTTGTGGAATTTGAGTTTCTGTTGCACAACTAAAACAACTTTTAAACGTACACATGTTGCACCAAACAAGTTCCTTTCGGGCTGTTTTGCAGCTCCGCACATGACGACTGTGATCTGTTTAAAGACTGCCAATAAACAGGGAATGTTTTTCCCCCATCCCGGAATGTTGGATGGACTAGCCAGACCCTCCTACGCAGCGCATTGAAGGAAGGTCTGGCTTGCGAACTATGTTGTAATGCACCATGGTGCTGGCAGGATTCTATTTCATAGCAACACAAGAAGCACCCTCCTGCTAGTACTGTAGGTAGGTTCCCACAGTCTACTAAGCAGGCAAATAAGAGTGAGAGAGTTTACTTCATGTTTTGTTTTTACTAACTGATAAAACACAAAAAAAACTGCATGTCACATTCTCATACAATATCCAATAATGTAGTCATATGTATATTGACTTTCAAAAAATATATATATAAGGCACTGAGGAAAGTATGGGTGAACCTGTTTTGGACTCATATTCAGGAATAAACAGATACCAGATTTTCAACAAGACAGATTAATATACTGTACATTTGCCAAAAGATTTGCATGGATTTGGCCTGTCCCCTTTTTAAAGTACTGTACATTGAACAGGCAGCTTATGATTTTAATGAACCTTTAACATTTTCGGTGCTAAACCAATTAGCACATTTATGGAATTTCCACCTAGCCGACCTAGAACATTACATGTTTATTGTTGGGGACTGAAGCAGCCGTTCGAGACACAATTCCTTTTCTGCTTGGCAGCACACATGATGTGGCTTTGTGAGAACACTGGCATGTTTATGCGCTGCTTGTGTAAAATGCGCTGCTGTGGTAAAATCAGGACACCATTAAAGCAATAGTGAGTAGTGTCTGTCGCCCCATTAGGAAGTAATGATAATAGACTGTTGACATGATACAAGCACTTGTGATCATGACGCTCCCACCCCTCCTCCATGCAGTTGCTAGCAGCCAGAGGACACGGAGGATTAAAAAACATTATGGACTCTTCAGAAGAGGTAATTACTTCACTCGATTTTGTGCGCAGGAAAATCCCTGACGTAGCCATCTGAGAAATACAGAAAGAGTTGTGTGGAGCTGTTGTCTTAATCAGCTTCATATCATTCATGAAATATATAGATGCTTTTAATTAAACAGTATGTTCCGTTTTGTTAATTTTTTTTGCATATTTTGTACTACCTGGGTGTTTTGAGAAACATTTCCCATTGTATTTGCTGTCTGTTTTCACCCAGTCTCGCATTGACAGACTTATCTTGCATAGCAATGATAACGCTGGCGAGACTGACGCCGCTCCGTCTGACTTGTTTGTTTTCAGTGTATTTTACTTTTTTTTTTTTTTCTTCACAAAAACAAAGATGGTTTTGGTTGATGTCATCCTTAGTTGAAGTTGCATGTGGCACCATTTTTGTCTCTCTCCCCCATGTTTTGTTTTTGTATGGGCTGGAGTCTGGCACGACGGGACCGTTGAGTGTGTACGCTGCTTGCTTGCTACGAGCTGCAGCTTGCTGCTGCTGCTCGTCGGTAACTTCTTATTCTCCTAAACTTACCAGACTCTTTATGACCTTATTGGACAGTGTAACTGCCTTCATTTGAATACTAGCACTAGGCCTACTGTTTGTGTGAGTTTCACATCAGCTCACCTGTTCTGTTTCGGTCTGAGCCTCACCTGGCGTTTTCACTGGCCGTTGACGCTGCACAAAGTTTGTACCCTAATGTGAGCCGGTAGGCCATACATCGTGTCTGTCTGTCCGGGCTCGTTCTGCTGCCTTTTCACCTGCTAGTGAGGGGTTTGCTGCAGTACTCGGCTTGGCCTGCTCCGTGGCGCTATCACCTGCCTGCGCCGAGGCTCTCCACCTTCACCCGGACATCACCTAGCCCCCGCCGAGATACATCCACCGAGTGTCCCGCCGGAATTTCCACCACAACAGCAGGAATAAAGTCCATCTGGTCCAGCTCTTGTCGCCCCCACGCTCTACCAACCGTTGAGCCGTTCAACCGTTTAAAAAATGAAAATAACAACTTTGATTCAAACTCATAGCTGCCTTTGTGAGAAATATATATGTCTCAGCGTCTAACACAGCACGCCATAACATCGTATCATGAGCTGCTGGGTATGGCTGATATCAACACAAACGTCACACAAGTCTCTTAAAATGAGAGAGCAGCCAGATCAACTTGGGACCCCACAACCTGCATGCAAATATCTCAGATATTGTTGCAGTGTTATTTGCATGCAGGCTCTGTCCTGGGGCCCCTACTCTTCATCATTTACCTGCTTCCCCTCGGCAATAACTTCCTCAAATTTAACATTCACTTCCACTGATACACCGATGACACCCAGTTCTACCTCTCCACAAACCCTCGTCCACTCTCCCCGCCCACCTCCCTTACAGATTGCATCTCTGAAATAAAACCTGGCTCACCCAAAACTCCTCAAATTAAACAGTTATAAAGCCGAGGTTCTCCTCATTGGCACCAAAACCGCTCTTTCCAAAACAGACATTTTTTCTCCCAATTGACAACTGCTCCGTCCTACCCCCCCTAAGGTTAAGATTCTGGTGTCATCCTTGAAGCACATTATCCATTCAACCACATAAAAACATAACCTGGTCTGCCTACTTCCACCTACGTGACATCAATGGCCTCCCCCTCCCTTACCCCTCACTTGCTGCACACCTTTCCACAGTCTCGTCACTTCCCGTCTCGATTTTTGCAACTCTTTCCTCTTCGGTCTCGACAAATCCCCCCATAAACTTCAATTGGTCCAGAATTCAGCTGCCCGTATCATTACTCGAACCCCCCTCCTCCACCACATCACTCCTGTCCTTCAACAGCTCCACTGGCTTCCGTCCAGTTCCGTATCCAATTCAAAGTCCTCCTATTAGCATTCAAGGCCATCCACAACCTCGCCCCCCCATATTTGTCTGATCTCCTCCTGTGTCCCACTCCCTCCGCTCCCCTCAGATCCTCTTCCTCCTAACCTCTCCGTCCCCTCCGCCCGTCTCACCACAACGGGGGGGCAGAGCATTCAGACGCTCTGCTCCCCGTCTCTGGAACTCAAACCCCCCCCCAACTCAGAAACATTGATTCATTCCCCCATTTCAAGTCTCAACTAAAAACACATCTGTTTAAAACTGCCTATTCCACCTAAATGTCTATTGCTCTGCCTTTTCCTTTGTTTTGCTGTATAGTATTTGTTTTGCTGTTGTATATTACTTGTTTTGTTTTGCTGTATAGTATTTGTTTTACTGTTATATAGTATTTGTTTTGCTATATAGTATTTGTTTTGCTGTTGTATATTACTTGTTTTGTTTTGCTGTATAGTATTTGTTTTACTGTTGTATATTATTTGTTTTGCTTTTGTATGGTATTTGTTTTGCTGTTTTTAATATATGAATTCCCTGTGCGGCGTCCTTGAGTGCCAAGAAAGGCGCCTTTAAATAAAATGTATTATTACTATTATCTCTACAGCGTAGAGTAATACATTCTAGGATAGGAGAAAAAAACTCTCTGGGTTGTTTGCATTTGGTTGAACAATCACATCGTCAGAAGTCTGGACGCAGCAATGGTGGCTCTGCAAAATAGTCACGGGAAGGAACTTGTTTTGGTGGAACTTTGCAAAACGCCTTAAATATAATGAGTTAAGTAACGTGAACTATTTAAATTACCGGATAAATGGTTCATTTTAACCAATGTAAAAATATACCCTATCAAATGTCAACACAGGGAGTCTACAAATCTAAGCAAAAAGTGTTGTAAGTCAATGATAATATCTCTTCCACTGTAATCATACTGTATAACTATTCCCTTACCAAATCATACTTGTCATTTCCCAGTAACTGGGAAGCTACATTTCAACATAAGTAAACTATAAGATCATGATATTTTCTCTCTGGTTAAACCTGTACTAGTTGCCTCAGCTGATGTCTTCAATGTATCTCTGTGTACTTCGTCCTAGCAATCCCCAACCAATCCGTTTTAAAAACGTCTCACTTAGATAGCAAATGTCGTAAACATATCTTTGTGGATTTTACTGAGTCCCTGAAAGAACAAGCATGCTTGCCTTTTTTGGCTTGCAGCGGGTTCGAAGGTTGTTGTTGTTGTTCCCTAAGCCAAGAGATTTTGAGACAGATTTTGACAGATGTCAGGCTTTATCCTGGAAATGTACTTCCGTTGATCCAGAGTACTTTTTGCCTAAATAAGTAAGTTTTAAATTAGTGAGGGTTTGTGCTATTATGCTTTAGTTTGGTAAACAACCAATAACACGGTTTATTTCATTGATTTTTGTTATTTAGACTATTATTATGCTTATATAAACGTAAATATGAGTCGTATTCTGCTTGTACAAACGATTTACGTGGGTGTTTTCGGACAATCTCTAAATTACCGTGACACTGGGAAGAATGGCAAAGATGGAAGAATATAAAATACACATACAGTACATACTGCCTTTTTTATACACCCACCACACCCAGCCCAGTCTCATTGCAATCTATTGATCCACGCACAGGGTCACATTTTCTTGTTTTTTCGGGGTGGTGAGCACGGATTTGGGAAGCATCTACAGTAAAGTGCAGTATTGAAAAGCCAAAAATCTGCGTGAGGAAGTTGGATGGGGGGGTGGATGGTTCAAACAACCCGGACTTTCATCCCGGAGACCATGAATCATGTCCCACGTGTAGTAGTTCCTTTCCACGTACTTCTTCTCCTAACCAGAACCGTCCGTTGTTGTTGACATCTCCTGCGTGTGACGTTCCTTTCGTTGTTCTTTTCCCAACCACAACCATCTTGTGTTTGTCGCCGTCTCCTGCATGTGACGATTCTTTTCCCCGTTATTTTCCTAACCACAACCGTCCCAAGTAGCATGTCCCAAGTGTGGCAGTCCGTCCCGTTATTGTCCCAGCGTGTGGCGTTTCATTTTTCCCGTTGTTGCGTCCCCCAGAGACTGCGGATCGTGTCCGGCGGCTGTTGTTGTCACCCAAGCAGGCCGCTGCAGCCCATCTCGGCACACACTCACGGAGGCCCTCAAAGTCTGTATGGTGTCCAGCATGAGCGAGCTGACTCTTTATAGTGACATCCTGGAGAGAAGAAAGAAGTAGAAATCCCTGCTGGCCCTGACTGTAATGAGGGCAATGAGGTTTGAAGCTGCTCATTATCACACCTAGAGCTGCAAGGAAGCTGGGTTGACAGTAGCCAGGCAGGAAGGTCCCTGGGGAGACCATTGCATGTGGTAGAAATACTGGAAGGAGCAAATGGGGGCCAGGAATAGCTTCAGGATTTCACAGACAGAAGGTTTTTCTTCAACATGGATTCCTGTTATAGGAATCCAGGTTGAAGCTCCACTGCTTAACTCACAGCTAAATAACTGTTAAAATATATAAAGCTGTTACAGCAGTTCTACTTTACTTGTGCTCATTTGAAATACAATCAATCAATACAAGTCTTTATATTTATTACTGTAATGTATTAATTTAGCTGTTCCTGCTTTTCCGAGTGTTTAGTTTGAGTTAATGTTATTTGACTAAATCAAGCTGTCACTAGCGGTTAGAAGAAATAGCTTGCCCTAAACTTTAGTACGTTGCGTTTTGTCTTAAGTGGTCAGGGGCGTGGCTTTATGGAATTAGGTCAATCCTGCATACTACCTGCAAAACGGCAGATCATTCCATGATTCACCTCTGCAGTACATATAGACAAATTGATCACCCCATCGGCGCCAGATCGTTACATCCATCATCGATCGTTCATGAGCAATTTGCTCAGTAACTTAGTTCTTTATAGCTTCTTGTTATTACTAGTGCACCTATTCCTTTGTCTAGATTCCACTCTAGACCTGCTGCCTTCACTGCCGCTACCTGCTGTGCTGCCAGGTCCTAGCCGCTCTGTCCTTGCTCATTCCATTCTCCCTCCGAACGCGTAAAATATGGATATAAGCGCGTGCTCATGACCTAAGGAGACAACCAAGCGTGTGTTATATGACGCTAAAGGAGACAACCAAGCGTGTTTTATCTGACGCCAAAGGAGATGACCAAGCGCGTGTTATATGACGCAAAGGAGATGACCAATCGTGTGTTATATAGGGCTAAAGGAGACACCAGCGCGTGTTGTATGATGCTAAAGGAACGACCAAGCTGTTTAATGATGCAAAAGGAGACGACCAAGATTGTGTTATATGATGCATAAGGAGACTTTTAGCGTCAATAACAACGACAAGGCACCGACCAGCGTTCGTTTTTACGAGATGGAGTGAGAATGTGTTGCCTTGTCACCTCCACGCTCGGATCTAAAGTGAGCCGTTGTGGATTCTCCTCTGCCTCAGATATATACAGTATATATATTTTATCGTGTATGTACATATATGGCTTTTAAAAACTTACTATACTTAAATATGTTAAAGTTAAAATATACACTAGTAAGATTTCAGTCATGATTAGTTTTGTCAACTGGTGGCAACCAAAAGTGAAGTGTGTTTATTTATTTTTTGCTGGTTGGTACATACTGCTTCCAGGACATAGCCTGTTTTGGTATATACAGAAGTAACATAACTCCAATTGGTGTCTTTAGTATTGCCTAAAATGCATGAATACACCATCTTTGTCTTGTACATCACATGTACAGCACATGCATTTGGTACCCTTGTTCATGGTGATTTAGTTTGAATCCCGCACCAGATAGGCAGACTCCACCAGTTACATGAAAAAGACTACATGACAATTATAGAATACGGACATATGCCTGTTGGAAAAATGCCTGCCATTAAAAGCATGAAAAAGGGTAAATGTTAGCAATCATAACTTTAAATTTGAATATACAAAAGAAAAACAACAATTTAATACCTGTCCACATCATTTTGTCAGCTTATTTTCTCTCTCTGCCCTAGGTTTCTGACAAGCCCTGAGGTAATTAATACTTGTCAACACCCTTAACACGCAAACCACCCCTTCGCATTACACAAACCCATTAACAATACTTCCCCGTACCGCAGGACTGACGTTGCCACATCCCAAACCCACCAGGCTATTGACACTTGACAGAGAATCACCAGTCAGATCTCGCTAATTACCTGAGTGTGCAGTCATATTAAAGAAAACACACGCGCACCACACACACACACACACACACACACACACACACCCTAGGATTCCACTGATAATTGTATTCAGAGTATAAAAAAGAGAGTGGCATAGCGACAGTGGAGCTTGTCTTCTGTTTCATATTGTCTTATTAACCATCGATGCACTGGTACCGCTGGCTAACGTAGTCAACTGGTTCTCTGTGACCTGACTGAAAGGAAGACAAACACAGAGAGATGCTTGTTTGATTTAGGTTTGCTTTCACCCAAGCAGGTACTAGTGCTTTATCTGTTTCTTTCTTTTACTTTGATTCAGTTTACTACAATGGCATTGCAACAGTTTATTTGAACTAAGGTGGTGTCAAATAATGACATTATGGATAATAACCATGGGATTGTTTTCTGCTTTTGTGTGAAATGCAGAGTGATTTTTTGAAAAAAAAATAAAAACATTGTAAAAAAGAAAGAAAAAAATACAACCCAGTCTCACAGCAGTTCATGAATGTTTACATATTTAATCTATTGATTTGTATACAGGGACACGTTCATCTCGTTTTTTTGTGATGGTCAGGGTGAATTTAAAACGTGTATTTCAATGTGAAGCATCTTTCGTGATCACAGCATGATTCTTACAGTGGTAGCCTACAGTTTGGTGACCATTGCTACATGACAGCTGGGGTCCAGAGCTTTCTATAACA
Source organism: Etheostoma spectabile (assembly GCF_008692095.1). NCBI lineage: Eukaryota > Metazoa > Chordata > Actinopteri > Perciformes > Percidae > Etheostoma > Etheostoma spectabile. Next base: position 25,641,047 of record NC_045741.1, read on the forward strand.
GCTGGTCCTATATGTGTACTCTTTCTATAACACTGGTTCTACAGTAAGTGTGTTAGTACCTTCTAACACTGGTCCTATGTGTGTAGTACCTTATATACAGTTGGTCCTTTGTGTGTAATACCTTCTATAACAGCTGGTCCTATGTTGTAGTACCTTCTATAACAGCTGGTCCTATGTATGTATACCTTCTATAACAGCTGGTCCTAAATGTGTAGTACCTTCTATAACAGCTGTCTAATGTGTGTATACCTTATAATAACAGTGGTCCTTGTGTGTAGTACCTTCTATAACAGCTGTTTCTTATGTGTGTAGTACCTTCTATACAGCTGGTCCTATGTTTGTAGTACCTTCTATAACAGCTGGTCCTATGTTGTAACCTTCTATAACACTGGTCCTATGTGGGTAGCACTCCTGTTGCTAAATGACAAGCCTTCAAACTTGAGCTGGGTTCAAGGTTCAGAGGTCAATATTCAAAAGTAGGAGTATATATCCTCTTCAGATCGACACATTTTACTGTCAGTTGAGACCTTTCCAAAGATGTTTGCTATAGTCCTACAGCAACGTTGGAATTTTACATATCATAGACCACCTTTGCGTGATAGCCTCCTTTATTGTCTCCATTGGATATTGCCTTGAGTTCAAATGCTTCACACGTAACACTTGACATAATGTTTTATCATACAGCTGCATTACTTACAATAAAAAACACATAAACAAAGTGATATGTAGCCAGACTGAAGCCCATCACACAGCTACAATCTATTGCTCATCTTTCACAAGAGTGACAACAGCAACCTACACACAACCCTTTGCATTATATCATGAAGCTATTGCACAACCCCTGCAGCCTCAGCAATTATTTAAAGTTTTAATTGAGGTGGGTCCATTAGCCTGTAGTTTGGAAAGATTTAGTTTACATTGGGGTACCCTATATTTCTGCCAGAGGATAAGAGCTAATACTTGGCTTGGAGCATAAAGACCATATTTTCTGTGCTTGCATGGAGAGACTGGTTTCTATTCCTCTCCAAACCTTCTGACCGTCACCTGACAAGCAAGTTTTAAATGAGATGTTTTTAGATATAGATTGTTTTAGAAAGCCATGCTTACTGATATGTGAATAGCTCTGAATGCAGCCTTGTACAACTAAACACTCTGATTCAAGATGAGTGTCTGCTTGAAGGTTTTTGTTCTTATACTCTAAGCAAAAAGGGGCCTATAGGAACAAAGCCGATGGATTGGTTCATCTGTATGATTTCTGATACCTCTTATCCATGGCACGGCCCTTTCCTCAGTTTTTGAATAGGTTGAATGGATTGTTGGCATGTCCCACTGCACCCAGGTCTCTATTTTAGCAGAATTTGCAAAGTACTTTTGTCTGTATACTTTAGGCTTAGGTAGGGTGTGCCAAAAATGCCAAAACACATGTTGTATATTTACACAAACCCATTCAAAGCTATATACATCTTCTCTGTAAACACAAACCTCAGCAACAATCTGATTATCCTTTTATTTCATAAAAATTATTCCTAAACCTTGAACCCTTTCTAATTTTAAAAGGTAGTCTCAGTAAAGGCTACAAGGTTAGGATGGCTACAAGCTGTCACCATGGTAATTGATATGGATCATCTTACAATGTAATAATATATAATTTAATATAAATAATATGTCAGGCCTACCATAAATGATATTTCAAAAAAGTCATTTATTCAAAACAACTAAAATGCAGTGTGATGTTAAATCAAACAACGTCCCACACTAATTGCTCATGTTTTTCCCTTTAGTCTTTGCTACATCATCAACCGCAAAATTGGAAAATTGCTTTTTAACATGCATGGAAAATAAAAGAAAAAAATGCTTGTCTTTGTAAATAGTTTTTTTGTTTTGTTTTTCACACAGCCAAGTCAAAATTAATGCAGATTATCAAACAAGCCATTAGACTGAATTTCTAAACACTCGACTGTAGGGTTTTTATATAGTATTCGTTGACAAGGCAAATCAAAGTGCTTCGCATAAAACACTATTTTTTCATTATTTTACATTATTTAACATTAGTGTTTTTATTGTATAAATTCTCACGTTCAACATTCTTTCACAACGCCGACCGGTAATTACTACATCACTTCCGAGTATCCCTGGTTTTTACATTTTTACAGGCCTAACTTACTGGAACAAAACTGAGCATGTGTTGTCCCTGGGAACAAACCCCTGATCAAATGTTACATGGACAATCCTGGCGTTAACAACCTGCTGATCGCTGTCCAATTTACTGACAGAATGTATATTTCACCGGTAATAAGACCGAAATATATTATTAAAATATAAAAATGAATACCATGATAACATCTAATAATGTTTGTAGATGTAGCGTTATAGTTTTTTTAAATATCAATAACAACAAAGCATCCAGCTTCCCGGTAATAACACCAAAAGAGTACATTAAAGAAGATAGATATAAACCATGATAAGATCTGTGAATAAATGTTGATTAAAACAGCGGTTTAGGGCTAAAAATACAAATAATAGCAGAGCGGTATCCAGCTTCTCTGCTGCAGCACGAAGGGCAGAAAGAATTGTGCTGTGATCACAAAAGGTGCTACCCTTGAAATACATTAGCTTAAAACTAGTGCGACCATCAAGAAAAAAACAAGATGAACGTATCTGTGTACATGATTCAATAGATAAAATGACAAACATTTCACGGACAAAGGAAAGACCTCACAGTATAGGCCAATGCTAATTAAACTTTTACTTTAATTGTTTTAATTGACTAAACATGTATAACTTCAAAAATTTGCTTTTTAATTGTATTAATTTAAATTACAGGTAAACAGATAAACACCTGAGGAAAACAACCATCAGAGCCAAAAAAGTATTACCAGCCTTAATGCATATCAATCACTGCTCGTAAGATGGAGACGGACGCCTTGTTAGAATGGAGTTTGAATGGTTAAATATCATTGAGCTTACTGTCTAAAGTCAACTATCAACTATCTTGCCAACAGATTTGAGGGATAGAACATAAGAAGGCATAAGCTGTGGCTAGGTTTATTTCACCATATTGACCCGGGAAGCATATATTTAAAATTGTACCTAGGGAAAACATTGCTGAGAACATAAAAGGCTTTGAAAGTTCTCTTAATGGGTCATATGAAGAGGTTATTAGCTGGAGAACATAAACTCCTGTTAGCAGCTACCTTCCTAATTCCACCATGCTTACACTACACTACAGAAAATTAGCTTTATCTGGTGA
>NC_045741.1:25644321-25657886 GCF_008692095.1 Etheostoma spectabile
CTGCAAAGATGAGTGGGCCAAAATTCCTCCAGGACGCTGTAAAAGCCTCATTGCACGGTTGCAGTTGTTGCTTTTAAGGGTGGCCCAACCAGTTACTAGGTTTAGGGGGCAATCACTTTTTCACACAGGGCCATGATGGTTTGGATTTTTTTTCTCCTTTAATAATAAACGCCTTCATTCACAAATTGCATTTTGTTTACTTGTGTTGTCCTTGACTATTGTTTAAATTGGTTTGATGTTCCAAAACACTTAAGTGTGACAAACATGCAAAGGAACAGGAAATGAGGAAGGGGGCAAACACTTTTTCACACCACTGTAGCTGTCTGGATTTACCCTGCAGAGATCTGAGGAGCAGTTAACCACTGTCCTCAGAAATTGACCACACAAAGAAATCGGAAAGTAACGGACATCCGGCCAGCACCGGAGCAATGGTGGAAGTGGAACATTGTGGATAAATACGTTTTATCTGTTCTGCACCTATCTCCCCTGGGGGATATAACTCCACCCTGCGGCAGGTGTTGTTCTAGTGCCACAGGCCACAGAGGCTCGTCTTTATTACCCACACAGGCCAGGGGAGATATTTTGTGCTTTTTTGAAACTAGGAGGACTTACCCATTATTGGGAAGGTAGAGTATTGAGCCTCGGAGAGAAGCGATGGAACCCCCTTAATTTAGCCCCCCCGTTTTATCTGGGCTTTGTCATTAGTGGCACTGCAGACTAATTGTTACTAGTTTAGGCTTTATTGCTGCAGGTTCTTTCACTTGTTCGTCTCCCTCTCTGTCTCTCTCACTGTTTTTCTCTCTGCTCTTTTCCAAATGGCACAATGGCAGGGGCGGCTCTTTGTATGGCAGTAATTAGCTTTTATGGTGTTTCTATGAGCGGGGTCTTTTCACTGCTGTGGCCGTCAGTCTGCTCGGCCTGTCGCTTTATCACCCTGCCATGCTCTGGGCAATTAGTCTGCAAGCCCACCTCCCACCCCTCACACCACCATCGTCCAGCCATCCTTACAAGCACAAGCATAGAGAGACTTTCACCTCCTTCCCACTCTTTTACAGCAGGAAAAAATCAGCTGGTTTCACAAAGGCCTCCTTTTTGTTTGGCAGTGGCGCTGGGTCTGACCTGTATACAGACTGGACATTTCTAATAGTGTTTTAGATGGCGGATGCAGCATGTTATTTTGCAGAAAACCAGGCCCTTAATGGGATACCTGTCAACACAAAAACAGATATTAATGATGTTCGCTGTACATTGCATCGGCAGACAATTGCTATTTGATTTCCCTCCTTTGTGTTGAGTCTACACTCCTCCAAATTATAGCTGTTGTGTGCAGAAACCACCTCACTAAGCTTGCCTTGGAGCATAATTTGTTTACTCATGAAGACTCATCTGCCCACACACACCACAGTTTTTCTAAATGTTATCCCTCATTTAGATACATAAAGGAAATACTGGGGATGAGGATTTTCTGGCCTTAGAGTTAATATTTTTACTATTGACTAAAAGTGGACACTGTAAATTACTGTGAAATTAATATGCGGTCATTTATTACTTTTTTAATGTTCACTGGGGATCCCATGCGGAGACTTCTGTTATGGAAATGAGGTCCTTCCGGAAAACTCCTAATCAAATGATTGTTAATACCTGGGTGTCGCTTTGAAGTGAACAGCTTTTGAACTAAACAGTGAGAAATATAAAAGCAAGGCTGCTTGCACGCACACAGTTTGATTCAACAACACATATCTGTCCCCCCGTGAGAATTATAATGTGTGGTTTTACTGCACTCTGTTGTTCCGTAAACAAAACTGTGAGAGGTGTGAAATGTGCACATTTTATGTGTAAGGGTAGGTAAAATAGTACTGAAGAAGCAGACTCAGGCAGAGCAAAAACACTTGGATAGAGCTTTACTTGTAAATCAGACAGACCGTTATAGACAAGGGAAATCAGTCAGGTAATGGCAGGCTGGAACACCTTTATAGGCATTGTGTCCATGTGATAGCTGCTCCCAATTCGTCAATTAGCGACACTTGGTCAGTGGACCTCAGCGTCAGATACTGATGGACAAGGCACCCTTGAGCATCTGAATGGGATCTAACCCTAACACATTGAAAAATTATGCCAAGGGGTTGCGATCTAGAGCGTTGAAAAATGACGCCAATGGGATCCTGACTGAGCGTCAGTAATTCACATGTTGGGAGAGAGAATGTGTTGGCTCATGTGCACAGTGCAAGGATCCAAAATTTCGAAACCGTGCAGACAAGCCCTCTTGTAGCCCATGCTTCTGTTCACTTCCTGTTTGATATTGACAGTCATTGCTGATTTCTTTTAACCATGCCCTGTCCTTAACCATATTTTTCTCCAAAACCTAAAAATTAACCATTGCAGGGTTAGATGTTATTTTCAACAGTGAGTTGTAATGGTTTGGAATGCCTTGACAAATGAAATCGTCTTCCTGAAGCGTGAGATCAGAAAATACTTAGTGTTACTTTGGATGGCAAAATGTATTTAAATTAGAGGTTATCAGCTGATGAACTAATGCAATGCAGCTGATAGTCCCCTTTGAGTCATGTGAGAGAGATCATCAAAATATTACCTAAATTTCAACACAAAAACGTCCCATATTTTTCACACTGAGCAGTACAAAAATACTATAGTGAGAACCATTTATCATCACATGTTCAGAATAACAGACAATGTGTGTCAAGGCAGCTTGCAAAAGTTATTTAGGGTTAAGATTGCATATAGTTTGTCAATTTTGTGCACTTTTCATTCTTTTTAATAACAACCAGCATTTTGCAAGTCATTTTACTAAAAGAAATTGTTTGGAATTTTTTCACCTTTTAATGGGAAGGACCGCTAGGTGAGAAAGGAGAGAGAAAGAGGGAAAACATGCAGAAAATCTTTACAGGTGGGACTCAAACCCTTGACTTCTGTGTCCAGGCATACACCTCTATGTATATGTGCGCCTGCTCTACCAACTTAGCCAACCCGGCCACAAATTAAGTGTATTCTCTGAGACATTACACTGAGATGTTCAATCTCTTAGATTGACAATAACAGATATGGTAACATCCTCCACATTTTTCTTGACAACCACTTGGATTTCACTGCTCCAGTAAGAATGACAAATCCCAACCCAGGGGGATATTTGGACTCCTGGGACCTATTGGCGGTCTCGTCACTGAGCTGTGGTCTTTCCTTCTTAGCTCAGATATTGATCTGCCGCTTAGACAATTAGTCTGAGCAGGCCCTTTTCCCTCCTTATCCTTTCTCCTCCTTTCTCCAATCCCCCACTCAAAAGAAGCCAAATTACCTGCTTTTTTCTTCCTTAATTGTGATCACCTGCCAGCTACAGAGGTTAGGAAAGGTTTTGCCAGTTCATATAACTCAATCACTCCTCCCGCACGCTTTCTCAAGGCCTGTAATCTAGTGACACTGCTGTCTAGACTAGAAAAATAGAAAACAATGTTGGAGACATAGGGATAGTTACTTGTTTTGTCCTCTTGTCAATATAAGTAGGTGGCTTAGAGAGAAATGCACCTTCATTTGAACTTGAATTGTCACTATGGTGTTTTCACATGAAACATACAAAAGTGAATGAGATGATGTGTCATCACCTGATTAGTCATTTGTCTGTGTATATAAAGAATTCCTTCCAGTAGCAATCAATGGCATTTCAGTTAAGGACAATAGACACATTCATTGCATCACCTTTCATGAACACCTACAACTCTAAATTAAAATTAGAACCACATGTCCAAGACCAAAAAAATAACTTGTCTAGTTTTTGTCTTAAAAAATTCACTACTCATCAAAGCTGCCTTTCATTTTCCCAGTTTGACACAAAACTAAAATTTGCCAGCCCCCTTGCTGAGGGAATGCTCATTTAGCTTGTTTTTCCCAATTATGTCTCTTTTCTTTTCACTGATAGTGGGCACTGAAATAAGGGAGGAGTTGATCCAAAATAATTGCTGCTTGTTTCTTTTTTTTGCTTTAGTTGTGTTCTTAAGATTTTCTTGAAAATAAACAGCTGTATGACTTAAAACTGAAATAGTAAGACTTACTGATGTCAACAAGTAAAGTCTGCAGCTTCTGCATGAAGAATGACAGTAAATACAAGCCAGAGTGACTTTAAGAGACAACCTAGTAGAACTAGCAATGCAACTGAACACCTAAAAGCACCATCAAATACAGCAGAGCAGTTTTATCCAAGAGTGGATGCTTTTCACTTTCCTTCATCACTGGGCGGTTGGTGGTATATTCACAAAGCCAGATTAAAAGAAAGCCTTTTGTACTTTATTTAGTACAGCTACAATGATTTGAACCATCTCATTCACATCACATCTTTATCAGGTAAATGTGATCACCACGGCCCATATCTAGAAAATAACAACATACATTCTGTACAATGTTGACATGCAGCCATTATAACTTGTATGCACACATTCATCGGTGCAAATAGTGCAACAATTGCAGATAGTGCAGCTGCAAAGGAGATGGCATAATTTGGCTGACTATGGTAAAGTGGCTTACACAAAGCTAGCTGTGTTCTAATCTACATTGGTGGTACTAAAAAATGTTGAGTTTGAGCATGAATCTTTCTGATTGCGCTTCATTACAATTGTTGGCAGTACAACTCATTTCAGATATGTGAAGAAGACTCGGGAGATTTCGATGACTTAAACAGGAACATTTATTGAACACTCAATTGAGGAGACAATTAAGCAGGCAGTAGCACGGTCATATTGCAATGCTGTCCCATCTCCCGTAAGGTCCTATCTTTCTGAAGGTGTATTTAAACTAATGCTGGAACTGTTACATTTAACTGACCCTTTGTAGGTAAAGAACGATATTGCAGGGCCCCAAACACAAATGCTAAAGCCTCTCTATCTGGGAAGTATGCAAAAGCGTGGCTGCCCCACCAAACTCTAAATGGAGGAAGCAAAACATTCCTTTATCATGCAGCTGCCTAGATTCCCTAAATCTGTAGAAACAAACATACTTATACATGAACAGGTTTGGTTATTAGCGACTTGCTGAATATTCTCATCCCTTGACCTGTGGCCTGATGACGTCTTAGCTTTTGCTTTGTCTCATCCTACTGCTGTTTATGGAAATCCCACCACTATAATCAATACACAAATGTTCAACAACATAGTCAAGACACCCTAAAGAGAATCATATTTTCATTTTTTATTTTCAATATATTTCATCTTGTGCTTTATTCTTAAACTTTAAAGGATAATGGCGGGCTGGGTTGTCAGTGGAAGTTTAAGTTCATTTTTTCACAATACATCTAACCCACCTAAATATCATATATCATATCTTTTTCAGATATGTTTCTTAATATGCATCCATCTCTAGCAACAGCACATCTCTCCCCCTGACATTTATAACTGGGAGTAGAAAAGGGAGGGAGGGAGGGAGGGTATCACTTTACTTAATCACTGGGGGATGTTGTGTTGAAGAGGCTATTACAAGCTAATGACCATTGCCAAGATCCCCTCACAGCACTAGCGACCGCAAACACTTGTCCAGAGGTGGCACTTACATACATCCCATAGTAGCCATAGAGGTTAGGAAAGGTTTGTGCTTGTGATAAGTATTTAATTATGAAGATAAACACATAAGCATTGTCTTTCGGTGTAATTATAAGATATCTGGTTGCAATTGACTGATTAAGCATCTCCAGCCATTTAGAATAAAGGAATGTCTCTCTTTGTCATCATTTCCCACCTTGCCTTATGAAATTGACATAATTAATTTACCTATTGACAGACTCTTCATGCCAGAAGACCTTGACAGATAATGTTTAACTGAAATAATGTCTTGGAGAAAAAAAATGCATCAACGTTTTTTAGTCAGCTAATGAAGCAGTAACAACGATGATTTGTTTTCCTACTTGGTGGAGAGTTTTTGTGAAACTAATTACTTCTAACCAATAATTAATTGATTCTCGGCCACCTGAATAAGCAGAGTTTTAATGAGAAGTGACAAGGAGAACAAGTCACAATGTAACCATCTCTTCACCACGTGAGGAAATCCCTGCATTGCTCTATAACAGTAAAGTGGGAGCAAAATAAAGCATCCCTTTGAGATCCTGCCTCTTAGTCATAATCTGTAAGATATGTACATAATTTCTTGCAAAGTAGAGCTTTGAGCCAATTTGAGTTGTTGTTTTTTTATGCTGAAGAGTCTCAAGTGTGATAACGACACTGGGAGAAAAAACACTGTTCTTTAAAAAAAAAAAGATGTGTACATGACATACATAAATCATATGAATCAATGTCTTTCAATTTGATGAATTGGCTTCTTGAATTAAGTGTCTCAAGTGTCTCATATTAAATCTCAACATTTCAGGAATGTGTTCAGCTGATAATGTTGCTGATAAGAGAGTAGCAGTAGTTACATTATACAGTAGTGTAGCTGCTGATAGGATTGTGTAAACCTCTTTAGTGCTGTTCCCAAGTGCGATGGAGAAATATTTTTCACTCTAATACCTACTGGATATTCCAGCTGGTTGAGGTGCAATTGATTGCTGTTTCTCCTGCTCAGAGGTTTTACTTTGAGCTCTATTACTTATCTGTTCCTTGTGGCCTGAAAAGGAGTGCTAAAATATCCTTCAGCAGTTTCACATAAATAAGTTTCACACATACACACAGAAACCCACAATAGACAGTCAATGAAACTACTCCATGTATTGTTGAGTGTGAAGCTGTGATAAATCTCATATTGAAAGCTCTGTATTGCACATTTTTTATGTAAAGGTTTCTTAAAAAGCTAAAGCTTGACAACATCAAGTATCAGGAACATGCTGCTGTGAAGACAGCTCTGGAAAGAAAGCACCTTTTAGACGTCAGTACAAAGTCTGATATGCTGTTTGCTGAGGCGAGTCCCTGAAGGCCCACAGAGCTGTTATCTATGCCTCATTTGGAAACTGATTTATATTTTTTGTTTGATTTTCATGTGGTATTGCTCAACACCATGTTTTATTTAGTTTAATATTTCTAAAGTTAGTTTCTGAAAATGCGCTTTTACCAGTTTTTATTTCAAGTTGGAGTACAACTTAATATTTTGAGGAAAAAAGACACTGGTTTAGTCTGACATGCAGATTTTTCTACTTTGACACCAAATACACACTGCCCAGGTTATACTTCAGGTCATGGAGGCAAAGGTCAATTAAATTAAACTTTAATCTCCAACACACCGACCTTAACAATGCATGTCTAGTAACATTTTGTCATTGACAGGAGGCAGTTATGACAGTGGTAATTTTCATTAAGGAAAACGGAGAACAGGTTAATGTTGTGTCCCAAATTTCTCGGAGACGTGACTTTACTCTCCAATTTTACTGGGACTGCCTTGTAAACAATGCAAAAGACAAACTGTGAAATTGGACAATTCTGTAAAGCACCAATTTACGTTTTTATACATTTGTTAGAGGGCTTTCACACCTGCCTGATTTTGTTTGGTTGAATCCCACAGTTGGTTTTGTCCCCTGGTGCGGTGTGTTTGGGCAGGTGTGAAAGCAGCAATCGTACTTAGATCTGCGCCAAATGCGGACCAAACAAGCGTACCAAGACCTCTTTGAAGGGGTGGTCTCTGTACGCTTTCAAACAGACAACTGGAGCGGTTTGTTTGTGGTGAGAATGTGATCCAACCTCAAACTACACCAACTATTGCATACCTGCTCCACAAGTCTGAGCTAAACAGCCCCTGTAGTCCGAAATGCTTGGCAATCTGCTATGCGGCAGAACATGTAAACTTTAAAAGCTTGCAATGTTTTTCTCCTAGAAATAGACTGTGGTCAAGCTCTCTATCTCTCGCATTACAGTGGTCAAACCAGCTGCTGCTAAAGTTGGAGACAGAATAGACTTAGTTACGTTACTCGTAAAACAATGTATGAAAAATTACATCAATGAAATGAGCTGATTTGACCATGGAGATGCAAGAAATATAAACTAGTCCTAAACACAGGACCTTCTTCCTTCTTCCTGTATGTACTGTCTTGCTCTTGCCCCAGACACATCTGACCAATAAGCGCTGGTAGTAATGCAGTCTGGTGTGCTTGGATTTATCTCTGTGTGAAACGAAATTGAACCAAGGGGAAAACGATTACAAACTCTGTGATTGATACCAGAACGAACACACTATAGGTATGAAATGCCCTTTAACATAAACTGACATCCATTTATTACCAATTATTCATTGCTACAATGTCTTCCAATGACATCTTTACTATCAACGATAGTGAAAGATCATAGGGACCATGGTTAAAGCCGGCCAAACAAAACATTTGGGCAAGGTTAGGGAAACACGGTCAGTAAGGAGGCAGTTTGTTTTAACAGAGGGGATGCTCCTGTTTTTTTTTTTAAACTGAAAAAAAAATCAAGAGGGTTTGGAAGTAAAGGGGAGAAGTTGTGAGCTGTGGAATAATCAATTAAAATGTTCTCAGCAGCAGAACCCTTGATTTGAGAGGCGGAAATTATGAATTACTTTGCCTAATCAAATCTTTTTATTCAGTTCCAAGATGTTTATATGTATGTGTGTGTGTGTGTATATATATACTGTGTGTGTGTGTGTATATATATATATATATATATATATATACAACTTTATTTTACAGACTCGCTTTATTTTACTGACTCAAGGTCCAGATAAAAAACTACACGTAACAGATTAAAAAAAACAACAACACATAGACTTTAGAGACCACTTTATTTTAGAACACTTTAGAGAGTATACTTGCTAGAGCGATAGGCCTGTTGTTTTCTATGCTTGATATCTTACAGGTTTTGTCCCTTAATAACTGTCACAAATAGTTAATTTAACATAGACTGAGGTAAAATGCCAGAGAAGCATATAGCAAGTAACACTGAGATTCTGTGGCTTGCATACTTCAGGTGTTCAGTTGTTATATGGTCAAGACCACGTACTTTGTTCACAGAAGATTTCTTAATAGCATGACACACTTCATCAGGTCTGATAATAATGCCATCACCAACCTGATATTCAGCACTCTCAACACAGTTAAAAGTCTCTGCAATGTTTCCCCCACAGTTCAGAAATATTTTCACCCCCTGAGAACCCAGCAATGCTGGATGGCAAAGGCATCTTACTGTTATTGATAACCTTCACTTCCTTCCAGAAGTCATACAAATCTTTCTGCTGAAGCTTTCCGGCCATAGAACTTGCCCTAATCATCTGCTCATTACTTTTTGATAAAGCGTACAGCATATTTAAACCTCACATTTGCTTTTTTCTTACACTACCAGTCAAAGGTTTGGGGTCACTTACAAATTTCTGTTCCACTCCATTATAGACAGAATACCAGCCGATCTGAGTGGGGGGCTAATGTTTAATGCAATATCTACATCGCCCATTATCAGTAACCATTTATCCAGTGTTCCAAAGGCACATTATGTTTACTAATCTGATATTATTTAAAAAAAACTAACTGAGAAAACGTTGGAGAATCATTTTGCAATTATGTAACACATAATGTAATCTGAAAACTGCTGCCCTGGTTAAAACAATACAGCTGATCTCAGCTGGTATTCTGTCTATTATGGAGTGCAATGGACATTTTGACCTAAAACTTTTGACCACTAGTGTATGTTCACTCTGGGCCATATCTAGCTTTTCCAGATGATACCCAGCTCCAAAAGCTTCCTTAGCCTCCACATGAAGTTCAGACACATATTCATTCCATCCTGGTCTAATTTATGCTTTCTTTTCTCTTGGATGAACAATTTACTGACATTAAGTAAACACGTCACAAGTTTGTCATATAAATAATGACTATATCATTGACTATGTACTTTTTGACCTTTTTCAAAGCAAAGCAATCACATTGCCATTCAAATGCATTTCAGTTCATACATCAGCAAGTTTAACTATCTGTCCCCTCAGAGCAGTAGTAGATTAAGTGTGTTTAAACTGTTAACTTTTAGTTCAAACAAAAAAAGTTCTATACAACACTTTTGTATTAGGTTTATTGCTCAACAGCAAACCACTTGCGACAAAGATTACACATCATCAGTCTTTCAACGAGCTTTTAAAGAGGATGCAACACAATGTGCATCACGGCTGTGCCAAGTCCTCTCAGTCTCCAGTCAGAAGCTCCCCTGCTAAAAAGTACTATGACTCCTGCAATGACAGAGGGGATTCAGTCAGTTGGGTCTGAAGATTTGGTGTGAAAGAGTTTTTTGTATGTGTACTAAACACTTCTGCATGGTGCGAGTATGGGATCACTTGTGATTGTCATATATTAGCAGAACACCACCTTAGCTTGGTGTTAATTACTCTATTGTCAAAAATTCAGGAAATGAAAGAAAGCTAATTTGAAATTTATTTTATTTAGCTGTTTACCTCAGGTGAAGTTAGAAAAATCCCCTTGTGACTGTTTAAATATTTGTAAAACCCAAAGACAGACATAAAGGGTTACCAATAGCATTGATTTATGAAATAAAAAATTAAATGGTTTCTGCCTGACAACGACAATATGCTGACAAAGTAGCCATTTTACCTTTGAATTGTGTGGTGTCCAGGACTGAAACTGCATTCATTCTCATTGAGTATAGACCCAATTTGATTCTGGAGGTTGCTTGATAATACAACAGGTTGGTGGGAGTCCAGAAACACTGCAGGCATTATCGAGCTGTAAGAGCTTGTGAGGCTTTTATGTAGTTGCTTGCTGTCAACTTTGTTAAAGTGAGGTCACATGTTGGTAATGCAGAACTTTACAATGATGTTCTACCAGGACGAACACATTATGTTAGTGCTGTCTCAAGGCTACTGGGAATTATCATTGGCTTTTGTGATAAGCCTGCTGCATGTAGAGGCAGAGCTGTGCTCTATCTTTGCATTCATAACATTGCCCCAAGCATCTGGTTGCATGGATTGTTCGAGGGTTTATTTCATACAACAGCATTCAAGAAACAAAAGGTTACTGTACCCTTCCTTTACATATTGGACTTTTAACTGTTAGTCTGCAAGATATTTTTGTCCTTTCTGCTGTAGTTTTATGCAGCTCTTCTCACAAATCAGTTTTATTCTAGCTAGATGTATTTTTATAGCATTTTAAATTCCTTTTTTCTTATTTTTTTATTAATACATTTTACACAATGTATTTAAAAACATAGCAAATATAGGCACTAAACCTTCTACATTGTACGGTGAAGTGTTGAAGCCATTTATTAGTTTTGAAACAGAGAATCATCTTGGGCGGGGTAGTGGTGACTTTATGACATGCTCAGGGCAGCCTTGCTGCCAGGAGTTTTGTTTCTTTTGTTTTTCTAACACTGACCATGTTTCTTGCTCGTGAGCATATCTGTAATTTGAAAGCATTTACCTGCACTTTCTTCCAGGGCTTTTCTCCTTTTAATGTGCTCCTTGTCAGATGCACCTTGTCTCTTGCTCCCGCTCTGTCCATTTTATCTCCCAACTGTCATCAAGTTAAAAGCAGACTGAATGACTGTATATGCCCTATGCTGTTTTTGCTTTGATTTACCCATTTTGTTATGCATTTTACCATTGGCCTGACACTCCTGGCCAATCAGCTGACCAGGCCACCGGCAGTCACCCCATCTAAAGTCCTTCCGCAAGTGCCCACCTCCCTTCTTTTTCCTGGGCTCTCTCTTGGCCTAACTATATCTTTTTTTCACCCTCTCTCTATGCTCTCATTATCCTGCTGTCTCACCCTTTACACTTAACCCTTCCTTCACCGCTCTTCTCTTGTTACTTAGCCCTCATAGGTTTTGTTACTCCTTCGTTTGTACTATATAATGTAATTGGTTTTACAACTATTGTGTGATAAAATTGGAACAATAAAGGGTAATTATAAAAAATTTGAGACAGACAGCATGGTTGCCACTGCCCTTCAACAGGCTTTTTAGCTTTTATTTTTAAGGAAATAACAAATCATAGTCTAGCCATGATTATTAAAAGTAGACTGATGTTTCCTCGTTATTTGTAAATTTAAATTTGAGATTTCATCCTTATCAATTATTGCTAAAGTTGTATGTTTGTTCAACCCTTGACATGATTGATTATTATGTCTTGATTTAATTTGACACGCTTTGTGGACTCCCACAGGGCACATTCACTTGTATAAGTTAAGTAATTAATATAAACTGATGGAAAAGTTTATAATTATTCCACTGGCATACTTAAGCCTCCATATTTATTGGTTCACAACCTCCATCCTTCCAACACACAAAGAAGAAGACATTTAATTTGCTAGTGTCACCCTAAAGGATTTGTGGGTTATAAACTCTTCAAACATCCTCCTCCAGTGTGTCAAGCTGTCTAGTACAGCTTTTAAGACAAAGTAGTCTTTAAATACAAGATGTTACTTTCAAGCTAATGTAATCAGCAAATATGGAGTTATGTCAAGAAAACCCCCCAAAACGCTGCACTCTAAGTCTGACTGAAGACAGGCCGAGGGCGGCATGAATATGAAACAAACACCATTCTGTCTAGGAAATGCTATAAGTGATGTTGTTTATAGATTGAGGTAAATACAGTATGTCATGTATGTCCGTGTTACGTTGTTTGTGATCAGCGAATGAGGTTACTGGGTTTTGGTGTATGGCTTTGGGAGATTCAGGAGAGTTGTTCATGGCCGCTAATACTGATGTGTGTGTGTGTGTGTGTATGTGTGTGTGTATGTGTGTGTGTGTGCGCGCGCCTGCCTGTGTGCCCGTGTGTGTGTGAGAGTGTGTTTGTGTATACATGGTGGTGGCAGCAGGAACGCAGCATTCCCATGCACGCCACGTCCTAGGGCAATCGCCACGGCGATTTACCCTCTGCTCTGTTGCCGTGGTGACTGAGTCACTGAGGAGGAGGGGGGGTGTTAGAAGGGGGAATGGGAGGGTGCAGACAAGGACCCTTGTTATTTCAAGATGATAGCTCCCCCATCTCTCTTTCTTTTTCCTATGTCTCCTCTTTCACCTACTCCCCTTTTCTCTGCATTTTTTCCCTCATTGCTCCATCATGCACTTCTTCCTTTATCATTTTTAATTTTTTCCTAAACTCAAAGTTATTACAGTTTGTCCTGCCCTTACCTTCACAGTAGTTAACACTCAGAGTACCAGTTACCAGTATAAAATTTATTTTAAGACAATATCATTATTGCCTTGTTCAACCTTTTGCTTTGTCAGTCTGCCTCTGCATATTGGCTGCGTCTGACAAGTGAGAGGCTGAATAACATAAGACCCTTAGAGAGAATGCTTAATAGCAAGGATGAAGCGTAATACACTGCTTACTGCTTTATTAAAGGTTTAGAGTAGGAGAGAAAAGAGAGTTGTGCTCTAAATCCTGGAGCTTACGGTGGGACGGGAGAGGTATGAAAAGCGTGCCAGTCTATGTGCGTGCGAGGTAAGAGTGAGAGTAAGATCAAATGCCAAAAATAAGATGGATAGAGACAAGATAGATATTTTGAGATAGATAGTCTTGGTGAAGATTAGTAGGAATTAAGATTAATAGGAATCTGACCTTCCTTTTAATTGTCTCTGTCTATTGTATTTAGCTTGGAACTCGCTCGCTCGCTGTGTGTGTGTGTGTGT
>NC_045741.1:25657896-25661889 GCF_008692095.1 Etheostoma spectabile
TGTGTGTGTGTGTGTGTGTGGGTGTGTGTGTGGTCGGATAAAATTATCTCATTGGTGTTGACCAGTAACATTCTCTTATCAAAATGCACCCTTATATAGTATAGTAAATTTTCTGCCATAACTTTAATTCCATTAAAGTTATTTTCAAATTTAATTTACTGATTTATTCAAAGGCTACAATGTATCTATCAGCACAGGAACACTAGTTGAATACAATGTATCACTGCAGTTATTTGCAGGTATTTGCTAGTGATATACTACAAGGTCCATAATAGAAACAAGACCGTGCACATTATGATGCAAAGGCAATATTTGACTTCAACTACATTTTGTGCGGTTAGTTGTCCTCAACTGTATTAACAGGCTTTCATGTGCTCAACAACTAATACTGCAATTGGCATACAAATTTATGTACATAACCTTAATATTTTAAAGCAATTTGGTGACTCTCCAGAACTAACATACTGTACAATCCTATATCATTTATGTGCCTAAATGGATGCAAGCTGCCAAAAGACATTGAAAATGTGACCAATAAAATACATCTGTGCAGGTTTACTGAAATAAGATTAAAAGTGTAACAGTGTCAGAACACACAATGAATAACTTCTTTTGTTCATACCCACGTGTGAAGAGAGGCCTCCAAACTGGCCCATGAAGACCAACAAAAGACAACTGAAAGGTCACCTTAAAACATGTAGATATTAGACATGTCTGCATGTTTGGTTGCATCTTGTCTTTTAAATGTTCATTAAAGAGCTTTCACTATATTTTTTTTTTATAGAGGGCTCAATTTGCTTTTGTTGCTTTTCAAAGGTCAAAGTTTTCACTTTAACCAGAAATGACTCAACATCTATAATGTAACATAAAAATGACATGAGTGCTGTAATACATATAGTGATCCGCTGATCTCTATCACCAGCATGTTAAATGTGTACACAACTATTGGATGATTTAGCATTGAGGTTGGTACTGCCATTTAGGGCCTTTGGCCCTGAGTTCCTATCACTTTTCTTCCTTACTTTCAGTGGGGCATCAGTTTTAATTGTGACCCAATAACTGAGTTAGGAAGATATGACATAATATGCTCTACAAAGACACATGCCATTTAGTAAGCAAAGTGCAGTAGTTGCACACATTTCCCTGTACATATTACATCTTAGGACATGAACAGAACAGAGATAACACAGAATTCTGTGCATGTAGCAGCAGAGCACATCTATGTAATGAAATTCCAGCACTAACACCCCACAACATACCCTTATTCACGTCAGTAAACCCACAACTTCATCTTCAGTAATATGAACTTTTGACTATAAAACAATGGTGCCACCTGACCCAGAGAGTTAATCATCAAATAAGCACATAACCTGACAATGGAATTGACACGTTTATAACATTTGGTCACTCACTCGAAAGAGATGATAGGGCATTTTGTCTATAAATAGACTGATAGAATTATAACTCTCACAAAGTGAGTGAATAAAGGCAACACAGTTAAAGGTTGTCTTAATAGGGCTATTAGATCAGCCAATTTGCCTTTTCTTCCTTTGTTCATTCCACTGATTATTATGCCACTGTAGATGGAACGGAGATGAGATGGAAGAGTGTGTAGACGTTGCCCTTCAGTTCCACTGGGAGGAAGCTTTAAATGAAGTTGCATGAGACCCAGCCTTTCTGTCTGATGAGAGGTCAAGGAGTGTTAGGCAATGCTTATTTACCAGAGAAATCCTCTGCATGCCTGTTGAGCTATAAAAGAGGGACCAATTCAAATTGGGTGGGAGAGGGAGTGAAAGTTGATAAAAAGAGAAAGTAGGAGTAACAGGTTGACATATTACGTGTTATACAAATACACTCTCTTATACTGTTAATAGCTAAGGCTACATACTGTATCTATACTATTAGGTACTATTTTAAACAAATACTTACTTTTAAGTATGCCTCTCTCTCTCTTCCTTGGTAGCTATATCTCTTTTTCACATAAATTTTGGTTACCCCAGCTGCTCATTGTCCACTTGCTGTTCTAGGGTGCCATCAACACACATTTTCCTACTGTGACTCTAAATTTATATGGGAAGATTGCTTCGTCATTTAGTCTGCTTATGAATCTGTTTCCAGGTACCAGTGTTAAACAATCTAACCCTTTGTGTAATGTATAATTGGTAATTTAAAAAAAACAACCTCTGTACAATAATTACAAGAACTCATACACTGTCAAACTTTTCACCATAGATTTATAGTAATATACTGGCAGCAGCTTTGCCACTAAACTACTGTTGATTCACAGTAAGCATACTGTTTTTAAATTTTAAGGTATTTTACTGGTAATATAAATACAGTTTCTTACTGCAATATTTGAATTTACAGTGATAAACTGGCTGCATCATAATTCTTGCTTTTCTATTATTTTCCTAAGATGCTGATGTTATTAACAGTAAATATCTGTAATACCTGTAACATTCACAGATGTGCTTAAATATTATTTTCTCCCAGAATGCATTTCCATTTGCATAACATATAACAGGTAAAATACTGTGAGAGTTTAGCTGTAAACTTACATCAAAGGTTTACAGTTTTATTGATTATGTTTTCTTTTAAATGAGTAAAAGCTGTATTTATGAGCCAATCACATCACTGCCTAGGACTTGTGAGACAGCCCCTGCCACCACCCACAAGCTCTTATAAAAATTTGAGTATGGATATTCATTTGGACCTTTTAAAATAGTAGTTTGTCAAATTAAAACAAATTTCACAGTCTTCATCAGCAGGTAGAATTTGGTCAGTTGTTAGTGCAAATGTGAATTTTTAGGAAGGTTTTGTAACCCTACCCAAGGTGTTGAGTTACAGCGCTCAAACCTAATCTAACATTAACCTTAGCAGTGTCAGGTCAGAAGAAAGTCACATTATTATAAAATGTATGTGATAAAAGGGATTTGTAATGATTTTGGAGAGTGCTGACAAACACCTGCCGATGAGAGCATCAGGTAAGCAGACACCTTTAATGAGTTTGGCAGGGCTGCCAACTTTTCCCAAAACCTTGGAGTGAGATTTTGGGGGGCCAACCCATATTTTGCCGCGTACAAAGCAATTTCTTTGGGTCTTTCAGCATCATTATACTTCAGGGTTTAAATTGGGATTTGTTATTATTGTGGGGGATGGGGCTCTCCCTAGGGGGGTCTGGGGGTATGCTCCCCCAGGAAAAAAAAATTTGAAAAATAAACCATTAAATGGCACTTTCTGGAGAGTTTTTTTGCAAAAAAATGGAGAAATCAAGTCTTACATGATATATGCAAAACTGTAGGGTTAAGAGCCTTTGTGTTGTTGTAGTATCAACAGGTATTAGGGCATTCAGCATTTACATTATTAACTTCTTCTGATATAAGAACTGACCCACACAATGTGCCAAACATATTGAACCACATGAAGAGACAGTAGCATATGTCAGCATAGGGACCAGGGACCCAAAGTTAAATTAATGTTGAGTAATCAACTAAGACCACTGAAATTCTAAAGAATGAGAACCACTGAGTTACATAAATTCTAATCCTTTAACCTTTGTGCCAATGTTCAGTAATGTTTGGCCCTCATCCTCTGTACCCCACTTACTGTTTTTACTTTTTTGTGAAAATAAAGACTATTTGTTCATTTGAAAAAACATCAAATTAATTATTTACAGTTACATTTAGAGATGCAGAGGTTAGAGATGCACAATAGTGGCCCAACGTTGCAGTATAGTATTATATATATATATATATATATATATATATATATATATAGTATAGCTCAGATGTGTTTCACCAGATTTCTGCTCATGTTTACAACTTTGTGCCCATTCAAAATATAACTCCTCCCATCTCTGTTGTCCGAGATTTGGAGAGTTGTAATATGGTATAATATAGTATATGGTGTAATATAGTCTGCTGTGCATGTCATTGCTCCGCTGATATGATGGATCTCATGCAGATCGTCTGATAGACACAGAGGCCCATTTGG
>NC_045741.1:25661899-25662329 GCF_008692095.1 Etheostoma spectabile
TCTGACAGAGTTTAGAGGTGTCCGTACGGTGCTCTTTATCGGAGGTCTACGCATGCATGCAACGCGTCACTGCCCCCAGCAGAGCGGGTCCACTAACATGAACTGAAGTTGCTACACTACCAGCCGCGCTGCTCACCTCTATTGTTACAGAGAGAGTGGACACGAAGCGACGGACGGTCTGTGATAATCAGAGCTCATACCTGAAGCCGGGGAAATGCACCTGGGATGGCTCGTGAAAAAAAGGTTCTCATTTTGCGACAATTTGAAACTTCCACAGACAGGGAGCGCTCTGGAACCCCCTCACAGTCTCTGAAAGCACAACTAGTCTATCACAAGTGGCTCAACAGGTAAAAACATAGATAAACTAATCTTTCAGAAATTTAACCGACCGGGCTGACACTTCAGCGTGAGAAATCGGGGGTGTGGCGTG
>NC_045741.1:25662340-25667199 GCF_008692095.1 Etheostoma spectabile
GTGTGAAACCAGTCAAATGCGTGTGTCTCACGGCCAATGCGTGAGAGTTGGCAGCCCTGGTTTGGTATTGGTATCCTTTGTTTCCTTGAAGGGGTTATGGTACAAAAAAGCTACACCTATTTGTGCTTACACCACTGCCTCCCATAACCTGCAATATAAACTATTGCCTGTGGTTGTAACCTGTTGCAGTCAATTTAGTAAAATCATAAATGTGTTGTGAGTGGTGGCACAGACCTTTTGTAATACTGGTTAGTGATCAGATTTCAGCTCATGTTTCTGCTGTCACTTTCTTATAGCACCATGTTGATTTAATAAATCAGGGCTTTCTTAATATGCCACTGTCATTTAGGGAAACAGAGAAAGACAGTGTGAGAAGTAGGCTACTAATGCTGGTTATCCACATACTGTAGTTCTCATTCTCAGTGTATGATCTTCAGATAGTCAGAGCGTGGGCTCAGTGAAATGGCTTCCATGGCAACAGCAATATTACCTGTAGGATTGTGTGTGTGTGTGTGTGTGTGTGTGTGTGTGTGTGTGTGTGTGTGTGTGTGTGTGTGTGTGTGTGAGAGAGAGAGTGTGTGTGTGAGAGAGTATGGGCTGTTCAGATCTGTCAGGGACTCAGAATGTACACCATCTTAGCCAACACACTCTGAGACCAAAGAAAAGCTTCTTCACCATTCCCTAGTCACTCTATTCACCCTGTTCATACCATCTGAATTCTTATCCACATAATTCATAGGCAATGTTGGGAAAAACTTAGTCACCACTTGTGCAAAATGATTAACAGTATTGTCAAAGTGGATGACAACACATTAAACATTGGCACCATATCTAAACAAAAAAGATTAGTTAATCAATTTCACATAGCATTCTGATTAGTTGCTTTAAATTATGTTTATGGAATGCAGAACAGGAAAAAAGCCTACAGGGATGGCATCAATTGCAACCCATGATGTTATTATTGGCACATACTGAATGATTTAGAAAAGGTGACACGGTTTTAAATTATCTTACCTTTAAGATTAGTATATTTTGGGCATTTATTTTGTATTAGATGGTAGGAGAAACAGACTGGAAAGGCAGGGGAGAGAGAGGGGAAGACATGCACTCAAACCGAGGTGCTGCTATAAGGACATTGCCTTAATAATATGCATTACCAAGTGAGCTACCAGGACACCCAGAATTATCTTGCTTTAAGCCTAAAATATGTTAAAAGTTCTTAAAGGTCTTATTTTCTCATTATGCAATAATTACCCACTGTTTAGTTAATACAGGACAGAGTTGGTAATACAATATGTGTCATATGCAAAACACATTTGGGTTAGAGGTCCCTCAACAATTAGTTTTCTGGTGGCATTAACTCACTCTGCCTATTTATAGTTGCAGATTATTATTAAACAGGCAGGCATTATTTCCTTTTAAGTGCTCATATTATGTTTATTTTCAGGTTCATTGTATTTAGAGGGTGTACCAGAATAGGTCTATGTGGTTTAAATAAAAAAAAACACCATATATTTGTTGTACTGCAGCTTATCTTTTCACCCTGTGTGTTGGGTGAGGCATATCACTTGCGAACAGTGTTTTTTTTCTGGAAGATGGTAAGTCCCTTTGGGGGGGACTTTTGGCTTTTTCACTTTGTAAACCTATAGCATGCACAAAAAAGATATATAACACAATAAAGGAAAGGGGAAAAGCCAAAAAGCATAATGTATGCACTTTAAACTGATCTTTAATTCAAGTCCAGGCTGCATTTAAAGTCTACAAAGAAAAGTTCCCCAGTCAAAATTACAACTTGGATGTTGACGTGACTGTCAACAGGATCATTCTGATATGCATGGAATATGTCATTAAATTAGTGGGGGGAGTGGGAGAAACAGTTTAGATAGGCGGGTGCCAAAGTAATAATTTCTTCTTTCTCTAACAGTGTCTTTAACGCTAAAGCTAGTATATTTATACTGACAATAGATCAAATGACTGTGTGTAAAATAAAAGCTAGCCTGACATTTCTCTCAGGAAACAAGCCCCAAAATTGCAAGAATTTGCATGTGATTGTAAGTTTTTGTTCGCAACAATCCCAGCTAAAATCTGTTTTCAGCCTATTCTTGTTCTAGGTCTGCAGATCTTGTTTATGCAAGGATGGAACTGATACATGCTTTAAGAGTCGCAAAACCCACATTTTAATTCATACACACAGGTCAGGTGCTTCAAGTAGCTTCAAGTTCTCTGTCTACACCATGTTATCCTCCTGCTAGAGTAGGCCCACTAGGCTCAAACAGGGCAAGTTTTAAACGTGTGTTTAGCCTCTAACTTCCTTCCGAGTGAACACAGTGAAGCTGACTGCTGTAGAGTTGACAGAACGGCAAAGGTTGTGTTAATTCAGCCAGTGCACACACCTCTGTTTATTACCTGTTTTCCAGTGAAGTCCACACTAGTCGATTGCCACAACTTGTATGCCTTTCTGTCACATCTACAGCCGTCAGATTCACTGTGTTCACTCGTAAGGAATCATTGCACATAGCTAGACACTGGTAATGACATTTTGTACATGTTTAGAACAAAAAACTTGCCTGTTTAAGCCTGCTGGGTGATAACTCTAGCAGGAGGATAACACGGTGTAGACGGCCGCAATTGTTTTAATTTGTCTTGCTACTGACAGCACTACAAATTTAAAAAAAACAGAGCTACATGTTTAAATCGACCAGAATTCTCCTTTAAGCAAAGCTCCGGCCACTTGGAACACCCATAGAACCACCGTACAGCGGAGATCAATCGAGCTGGAGAGGCTTGCAGTCAATGTGTAGTGCGCTGCATTCTGCAACGATTTCCTGCCGCTGTTTTAATGTATCTATAGGACAGGTCGTTGAGCACGCTGGGAAGAATTCTATATTTCTGCCTGATGAACTACTTAATCATCTCGGGTATGGCCGGTTGAGTGAGAAAAATCCATATCCATTTTACCTTTTGTCTTTCATTGGCCACTACCTCTCAGGTCATCAAAAATAGACAGAGAAGTGAGGGGGGAAGAAAGGGAGGGAGCACGGATGGTGGGTGAGAAAATATAGCTTCACAGAGACTAGAGAACAAATGAGCGATGAAACAAGAGCTGTATATGTTGATCACAATTTACAAAAAAGCCACACAGGGCTGTAACTCTTTACAGTATGACAGTTACTGCCATTTCATTTTGCGACACTAAGATGTGTAGAATATACAGTATATGACTTCCCCTCTTTGACTTCCTTTAAATGCATGTTAAAAACGTCCATATTCTCCACCACCTTTGACTAAACCGTGTGCACTTTCCTTCTTGTTTCATGGTTCATTTTCTTTTCAATATTGTACATTATAGACAGGGGTTCAAATGGCCCAGAGCGACCCGGAACTGTGTTCCAGCACCTTTGAGTAATAAGTAAATTAATCAGACTTGTAGTTTTACACATCAGCGGTGAACTGCAGCGATGCACAGCCGCAAGTCCAGCTGAAGTCAGTTCAGGGAAGTGATGATAACGTTGTTGGTAAAAAAGCAGGCTTGGTAGTAAATGACACAGTAATGTGTTTCGGTGTTTTTGGTTAATGTAGACCAGATCAGATCTCGTTCAATCAGATCAGATCAGTGAATGTGTTTTGCCTTTGGTTTTTGAAAGTGATGTAATATATTGTAGCATTTTGTGAGTGATCACTGGGACACACTGGCGGCGGGTTGCAAAGCTCTGGGAAGTGCTGCAAAGTGCCGTGAAGTGGAGCCATTTTTATTTAAAGGTCAGTTCATACTGACTGCGATCAGATGCGGAGCACTCGTGCGCTGCAGCAATCCTTTATGTGTTTCGTCTATCTTGTCTAACTCACGTAGATAATCAAACACAGGGACGCCACATCGCAGCCTGATACTTAAAAATAAAGGTTTTTAGGTGATTTTGGCTGTCTTGACATAACAGCTGTGGCTAGAGCAAGACAGGCGATCAGGCAAAGAGAGAAAGAAACAGACAACAGACAGAGTGACAAAGTGACCCCCCCTCCACACACACACACACACACACACACACACACACACACACACACACACACACACACACACACACACACACACACACACACACACACACACACACACACACACACACACACACACACACACACACACACACAACACACCTAAGTTTTGTAGAGTGGAGAGGAGCAAAACCGCTTTGTGACCGGCCCTGTGAAATGCCTGTCTGGTGTAAACAGCCAGGCGCCTTAGTGGACACGGTCCAAGTCTACACCTTGCCCTTTTTGTTTTCAGTAAATTTTTCGTCGACCAAAACTCTTGTCTTAGTCACAAAAAACTATAAACATTGTAGTTCAGTTTTAGTGAAGACCAAGATACTGTAGATATTTTAATCAAACTTCAGAAAACTGCTTTCAAATAAGATTTCATCCAGTTGATTCTTGGTTAACAGAACTGACACCTAAAATTAGCCACAAAATGACCAGTTGTATGCTTAAGAATGCAGGTTCACAGAGAGGGTGTCAGGTCACGTACATCCAGATATGAAACATGTTCTGATTTGCAGATTTATTTTGAACCAACACGGTTCCGCAAATGAATGGAACATTCTTATAATCGAATATTATAAACGATAATGTTTGCACATTTAGTGATAGTTGTTGTTTGATAATAGAACTTAGTCTTGTCAGCCATCCATCACATGGAAATAAAAGGCCATCAACAAATTTATTTTGCCACAATTTTTGCCTTATGTGTTCATGAAATGAATGCTACTAAGTTACTAATTTCTAAGAACTACTACTACTCAGTAACTAACATATACAGTACAGGCCAAAAGTTTGGACACACCTCATTCAATGCGTTTCCTTTA
>NC_045741.1:25667209-25668978 GCF_008692095.1 Etheostoma spectabile
TATTTACATTGTAGATTATCACTTTAGGCATCAAAACTAGGATGTCCACACATGTGGAATTATGCACTTTACAAAAAAGTGTGAATAACTGAAAATATGTCTTATTTTCTAGTTTCTTCAATGGCCAAACTTTTGGCCTGTACTGTATACTATACTATACCATACTATAATATACTATACTATGCTAGCATGACACAACAATGGCAGCAACACGACAGCCATAATGAAGATACAGTACCTAATTGACTCAAACTCCTAAGTTGAAACTTATTGCCCCCCCAATGTTTTACAGTTCAGTCATGCTATGTCTATATAGTAGCTACGGTAAAGGCTGTCCACAGCTTTACTTACAGGATTTTGACATGGAGTGTGTCCAACATGCTTACACCCTGTATCCATCATGACTTATCATAACTCATAACTAAATGATGTCATTCATTTCCCCAGGAATAAGCAGGAGTCCAGGTGGCTCTTCAAAAGCATGAGCCATGACTGTCAACATGATTATACAGTAAGGACTAAAAATCGTTATGCTGTCTCTAATAATGTGGCCTCAACTACTCACATGTAACTGAACTGGTTAGTAAAGCTTTCATCATTTGGAAAAAAAGGTAGCTTTATAAATTACTCCACAATTACTGCCCAATGCTTTGGTGAAGGTATGAAAGAGAAAAGAAAACATGAAGCAGATGAGAATGACTGATTGGCTGTAAATGATGGTGCTTTATCTTTTGTCACTAATTAGGGTCGCTCAGGGTAATTTGCCTTGCCTATTAATGCTCCTTTTGGGAGGTGGACGCAAGCTTTACATTTTGAAGACCCTCAAAAGTGAGTCTTTTCGCATCTACTAAAACAAAGAAAAAGACAGGCACATCCAGCGGAGCTTTTCATTAGGTGGAGTATTGCCATTGTCTGCTGTACCACCACTTTGTCTTTCCCAATAATCCCCTTCACTTTACTCTACCATGTCCTCACCTTGTCATTTTTCAGTCCCTCACCTTCATTGTCTTGCTACCTTCCTCTCTGTCTTTTTTACCCCACCCCACTTTCTTTATCATTGTTTTGTTTTGTTTCCTCTCTGCCACGTTCTCCCTCTCACACACCTCTCATTGCATTCTTGTTCCTCCAAATGTTTTTTTATCTGCCTCAACAGAGTTTGTCTGTTCCGGGACTATTCAGGGTGCATATTGGTAAAGACAAGACAAAGGCAAGACAAACACCAAACTGCCAGCAAATGGAACTGGCAGTGGAGAACGTGTTATAGTTATTTTAGTGTTTTGTGTCGTTGAACTCCTCATGGTCTCATTCTTACAGTTTTTCTCTTTATCTTTGCCTCACACAAATATACGTTATGTGTGGGGATTTGATATCAGGGGAAGTTAAAGGAGCATTGTTTTACTGTTTGTAAGTGAATGTAGAGTTATCTAGCCTGGATGCCAGCCGAACTTAGCCCTGCCCACAACATTTGAGGTAGGTAAGTTTGGTCTGGACGTGATCTGTTGTGGAGCAACTATGCTCAAACCAGAGCTGTTCGGACAAATTGTCATTGGCGTTATACGATGATGGACAGAACAGTAACTTAATCAACCCATAGAGGTATTAATAGAATGCAGCACATTCAATTTAAAAGAGAAACAGAGAACCGCGACCAAGGCATTTGTCAATCAGAAATAGGTTTTGCCATTCCTTCCTACAGGATTCAGCAGCATTTTATTTCATCAGCTGGCCTAGGTCACATACTCCATTGCTCTGATTGGTTGAAGGTCTAT
>NC_045741.1:25668988-25681655 GCF_008692095.1 Etheostoma spectabile
TTGAGTGCAGAGGCATTTTCTTTCCTGGTTAAGTTGAAACACGCCCCATAATCACAGCCCAGTGAAGCGGTATCAGACTCAGATTCTGACTAGAATCTGAGTATGATGACATCAGGCTAAGAGTTATCACCTACAGTGCCAGATCTCAGATTATAAATGAATTCAAATTATAGGGTAAAAGTTGTTGGTAAGGACAAAGCAAAACTAACAAATGAACAGTCTTGATTTTGTTATAACCAGTATCAATACTCAAAAAATAACGCAGAGATTTCACAACCATATGTCATGCATTTCATGTAACTTGAAACAATTTGTATGATGAGGTTATGAAATTACGGTTGGTCATGTGACCGTTAAAGTGACCAGTCATGTGAGAGTTAAGTTTAGCAACAAAAGGTAGCTGTGGAACAACAGCGTGACAGTTTATTTTAGGCACCAAAAGGAAAAAGGAAAAAGTTTGTGGTTTGTGTCCCCTTAAGTAGAGCTCCGGGGGCACGGACACCTGTCCTGTGTGAAAGTTTGGTGTTTTCCCCTTAATTACTTCATAAGTAG
Organism: Etheostoma spectabile; assembly: GCF_008692095.1. Lineage (NCBI taxonomy): Eukaryota > Metazoa > Chordata > Actinopteri > Perciformes > Percidae > Etheostoma > Etheostoma spectabile. The sequence goes on from NC_045741.1 coordinate 25,669,541, forward strand.
AACGCCCATGAGCAGTCACTGCCTCATGCAAAAAACACACTAAACGCAGAAGTGCTCGGATGTGGAACTATTTTCATTTTGGCGCCCATGTTATCCAATCAGTCTGACCACACCGGCTTTGAATCGGAGAGGAGTCCCGTATGCTGCAGCTATTGTTTCATCATCTCCTCTAGTTCTTCGGCAAGCCGTGAGCCAATGTGTGTAATCAAATACAGGAAGGCCAGATACTTTACAAAATAAAACATATTTCAAAATAAAACACCTAGGTTTATGGTGATTCTTGACTTCAGCCGTGTCTTGGGCAAGACAGACAATCAGGAAACACTCACAGAGAGAGAGAGAGAGAGACAGAGAGAGAGAGAGGGAGAGGGAGAGAGGGAGAGGGAGAGAGGGAGAGGGAGAGGCAGGTTGTTGCCACAGAGTAATTCTGGTCTTGTACGAAGAGCCCGGCGCGCAATCAGGTGGGGGTTACAGTACTAAATACATGGAATACATACTTACTACAGTGTTTTATCTTAATTTTACCGTAGCTATATGTATAAATTAACCACCTAGGGTGTTTGATGCAGTTACACAGTAAAAAAGTAAATTGTCAGTTTTGTGGCATGTGTATTTTCATTCTGCTGAACTAGTGATGTGGTTTACATCAGCAGCATCACAATCAGATTGCTTTATAACATAAAGCTGGTTATGTTGTCGCTTCCCCCTTCTCTTTCCCAACTTTCTTCTTTTGCTGTTCTTCTGTTCTTGCTGAAAGATCGAAGGTGATACATCTTACCACTGTATGGTTCAGCAGTTATTTGACTGGCGGATACTATAGCAGGGGAGAAAGGGAGAGGAAGAGAGGCATGGGCAAGAAGCAAGATTTGAGGTGAGGGGGAACGACATATTGACTTCTCTGACACTGTGTAATTGCAGTACGGTTCCCTGTACTTAAATGTTACTGTGACTTTGTTTCAATAATGATTGATTGGAAGGAAGGGAAAGTCTCTGCATGCCTATTGTTCTCCACTGTACCTCAAATCAAAGAAAACAGACATTTGAAGCATTACAATATGGGAGCATAAGCATATTTTTTTGTATATGAACAATATCTGAAACAAGAGTTGAGATTTGACTTATGTACTGCTATCCTTTTTGAAGTGAATTGCATGAATAGTGAATAATGTTATGCCCCTAGGTGGACTGGAGTCAGGGTGTATCATAGGTTACAATCACACCAAATCAAATGTGAGATTTATTAAAGTCCACAAAGTCCTCGCAACACAAGGAATAAAGATGACTCTAGTGTGCAGTATCAAAAAGCCAACCTTCAATTGAGTAAACATTAGTGATCTAATACCATAAATTGGTGCATAAATGTGTATCAGAATGCAGGTTATTAGTCTTTGGCGCTCAAAATGCCCCTGGGGGGAAGACACCCAGACCCCACAATTTGTTGTATAGCGCTTTCCTGAGGGCAGCAGTGTAGAGAGACTGTGTTGTGGTTGTGTGTTGACTTTTTAATGATTTTGTGGGCCCTCCCGATGACCCTGATGGTGTAAGTGTCCTAAACTGATGAGAAAGCTGCTCCACAGATGAGTTGTATCCTTTATAAAACACACTGGAGAGCCTTTGTGTAACGAGCAGTGCAGTCTCCATACCACTCTGTGATAGAGCTGGACTAGCCACAGTACATCTCTAACAGTTTAGTATTTTGGTTGACATGCCAAATTTCCTTAGCATCCTTAGGAATACAGTCTCTTCTGGGCTTTCTGGGGGCTGGCTGTTGTGAGATCAGGTGAGATCCTCGCTGATGGGTTCCAAAAGTTTCTACATCAGAAATTTGGGTTTCTTTCAACCAAATTGAACAAAAATACCATGGATGGTTCAATAACACACAAGTGAAATTAAGGACCAGATCTCTTCTTTCATTGAATTCTGGGTGTTTTATTCAAGTTCACAAGAATCATCTTGACATATCTGTGATTCAATCCTCTGATCTTAACTTTTAGTCAAACTTATTCATAATTTCTATGTTTCTAACACAAAAAATTGATAATTTTATATAAATGAGTTTTATTGACCAGGAATTTCAATAATGATTGTAGAACTAGTGTAAATAGGTTGATTCTAGTGGTGAACATACTGGTGGTAATAAGAAAAAGGTTTCAAAAAAATTCAATTCAATTCAATTCAATTCAATTTTATTTATAGTATCAATTCATAACAAGAGTTATCTCAAGACACTTTACAGATAGACCACACTCCAGAATTTACAGGACCCAACAGTTCTAGTTTCCTCCAGAGCAAGCAACAGCGCGACAGTGGCGAGGAAAAACTTCCTTTTAGGCAAAAACCTCGGTCAGACCAGGCTCTGGTAGGCGGTGTCTGACGGGCGCGTTGGGGTTAGAATGAAGAGTGGCAATAACAAAAATAGAAAAAATAGTAGTTTGTAGCAGTCTTTGTAGTAGTTCATGGCATAGCAGGACGCTGTGCGGCCTTACAAGGCACAGCGGACGTAGCAGGACGTAGCAGGCACCGCAGTGTAGCAGTTGAAATGGCATCACAAACGTGTAGCGGGAATGGCGATAGCGTGACCTTGATCGGAGCCTCTCTGATCCAAGGGAACAGCTGGGGAAAAAAGAACATGAGGACTCCGGGGATGACTCCCCAGAGCTAGGTTAGTAACAAGCATTCTGGGACATGGATGCACATAAATGAAAAGATGGAAAGAAGAGGAGAGGAGCTCAGTGTATCAGAATAAGTCCCCAGCTGTTAAAACTATTACAACAAAACCAGAGAGACGAGGTAAAGAGAGCTCCAGCCCGGCCGGGCCAGAACTCTCCCCAACCGGATCGGGCTGTATGCCAAGTCTCCCTTAGTTCTATTAATCTTTTGATTATATGTTAGATAAATCTGAAGACTATGTGACTAACTACTACTCCCTAACAATATTCGATTCTATGCCCTAACTAGTGTATCAAAAAAGTCCCCAGCTGTCTAAAACTATTACAACAAACCAAGAGAGACGAGGTAAGAGAGCTCCAGCCGGCCGGGCCAGAATTCTCCCAACCGGATCGGGCTGTATGCCAAGTCTCCCTTTAGTTCTACTATATTCTTGATATATGATAGATAAATCTGAAAATGTGACTAACACTACCCCTAACAATATTCGATTTATGCCTAACTAGTGTATGAAAAAAGTCCCCAGCTGTCAAAACTATTACAACAACCAAGAGGACGAGGTAAAGAGAGGCCCAGCCCGGCCGGGCCAGAACTCTCCCAACCTGGATCGGGCTGTATGCCAAGTCTCCCTTAGTTTATATTATCTGATTATAGATAGATAAATCTGAAAACTATGTGACTAAACACTACTCCCTAACAAATTCAATTCTATGCCCTAACTAGTGTATCAAAAAAGTCCCAGCTGTCTAAAACATTATTACAACAAAACCAAGAGAGACGAGGTAAAGAGAGCTCCGCGCCGGTCGGGCCAGAACTCCCCCCAACGGATCGGGCTGTATGCCAAGTCTCCCTTTAGTTATTATATGATAGATAAATCTGAAAACTATGTGACTAACTACTACTCTAACAATATTCGTTCTATGCCCTAACTATAAGCTTATCAAAAAGGAAAGTCTTAAGCTACTCTAAATGTGAGACGGTGTCTGCCTCCCGGACCCAAACTGGAACCTGGTTCCACAGGAGAGGAGCTGATAGCTGAAGGCTCTGGCTCCGTTCTACTTTTAGAGACTCTAGGAACCACCAGTAACCCTGCATTCTGGGAGCGTAGTTCTCTCCTAGGGTTGTAAGGTACTATAAGCTCTTTAAGATAAGATGGAGCCTGACATGAAGAGCTTTGTAGGTGAGAAGAAGGATTTTAAATTCTATTCTAAATTTTACAGGAAGCCAATGCAGAGAAGCTAAACAGGAGAAACGTGACTCTTTTCCTGGTTCCGTCAGAACAGTGCCGCAGCATTCTGGATCAGCTGTAGAGTCTTTATGGATTTTTTTGAGCAGCCTGATAGTAAAGAATTGCAGTAATCCAACCGAGAAGTAACAAATGCATGGACTAGTTTTTCTGCTCATTTTTAGACAGGATATTCCTGATTTTTGCTATATCGTAGGTGAAAAAAGGCGATCCTTGAAATTTGCTTTAAGTGGGAATTAAAGGACATGTCCTGATCAAAGATGACTCCAAGATTCCACTGTGGTGCTGGAGGCCAGGGTGATGCCATCCAGAGTAAATAATTTGGATAGTGCGTCACGGAGGTGTTGGGTCCGAGAGCAATAACTTCAGTTTATATGAGTTTAACATTAGAAAATTACAGGTCACCAGGTTTTAATATCTTGAAGCACGTTTGAGTTTAGCTAACTGATTAGTTTCATCCGGCTTGATTGACAGATATAACTGAGTATCATCTGCATAACAATGAAAGTTTATGGAGTGTTTCCTAATAATACTCCCTAAAGGAAGCATATATAAAGTGAACAGGATTGGACCGATCACAGATCCTTGTGGGGACCATGACTAACCTTGGGTGCACAGAGGATTCATCGTAACATTAACAAACTGAGATTGATCTGAAAATAAGACTTAAACCCGCTTAGAGCAGTCCCTTAATGCCAATTAAATGTTCCAATCTCTGTAATAAAATAAAGGTCAATGGTATCAAATGCAGCGCTAAGATCTAAAACACAAGTACAGAGATAAGTCCTTTGTCTGAAGCAATTAGGAGGTCATTAGTAATTCACAAGTGCTGTCTCTGGCTATGATGAACTTTAAATCCTGACTGAAAATCCTCACATAAGCTGTTGCTATGCAGAAAGTCGCACAGCGGTTGGCGACTGCTTTTCAAGAATCTTAGAGAGAAATGGAAGGTTGGATATGGTCTATGTTGGCTAAACTCTGGATCAAGGTTTGGCTTTTTCAGAAGAGGTTAATTACAGCTACTTTAAAGTTCTGGGTACATAGCGTTATAAAGACAAATTGGTTATATTCAGTAGTGAAGTGTTGACTAATGGTAAAACTTCTTTAAGTAGCCTGTCGGGATGGGATCTAAGAGGCAGGTTGTGCTTAGATGAAGAAATAATTGAATTAAATTGATAAAGATCAAGTGAAGCAAGCGTCAAAACATGTATCTGGTTTTACAGCTGTTTCTAAGGTTCCTGAGTTTAGAGAAAGCCGTTAAAGGCAGGTCTTGGTGAATTGCTTCTATAGTTATAATTTTATCATTGAAGAACTCATAAAGTCGTTACTACTAAGAGCTATGGGAATACTGGGCAGTGAGGTGTGACCTTCTGTAGCCTGGCTACAGTACTGAAAAGAAACCTGGGGTGTTCCTATTTCCTCTATCCATGACGAGTAGTACGCTGCTCTGGCATTACGGAGGGCCTTCCTATACGTTTTAAGACTATCTTGCCACGTTAACGAGAATTTTCCAGTTTGTGGAGCACAGATCTTCTCAAGTTTCCGCGATATTTGCTTTAATTTGCGAGTTTCAGTGTTATACCATGAGCTAACCTTCTTTGTTTATTATCTCTTTTTTTGAAGGGGCAACAGAGTTAGAGTTTCGTAGCGAGCCTGCTGCACTTCAACAAATGATCGATTTGGGAGGGACTAATAGCATAGGAGTCCTCCGTTACTTTGGGACTGGTAATGAATTAAATGCTAACGGAATCGCATCCTAAATTAGCTACAGCACTATCAGATAGACATCTTGTATATGATGTTTTGCCTAACGGCGGTGAGTTCAGCAGTATAAACTCAAAAGTTATCAAACATGGTCAGATAGGAAGGGATTCTGTGGGAGCACTATTAATGTTCAATTTCAACACCATATACCAGAAAAGATCGAGGGTGTGGTTAAAACGGTGAGTCGGTTTATGTACACTTTGAGAGAAGCCAATAGAATCAATAGAGAGATAAACGCAGTGCTAAGGCTATCATTCTCATCGTCCACATGAATATTAAAATCCCCTACAATAATAACTTTGTCGTTTTTAGCACTAAGTTCTGAAGAAACTTGCAATTGGATAAAAATTCAGAGTATGGACCAGGTGCTCGGTAACATAACAAATAGAACTGGTTGCATTGATTTCCAACTTGGGTGTGAAAGACTAAGAACAGACTTTCAAATGAGTTATAATTAGTTTAGGTTAGAGCTAATTAGTAAGCTAGAATCAAGATAGCTGCCACCACCACCTCGGCCTGCGCCTCGAGGAATGGAGTATTAATATGACTGGGGGGGGTGGATTCATTTAGACTAACATATCTCCATCACCCAGCCAGGTTCAGTAAGACAAAAAAAAATCAATATTGAATCGATATCAATTCATTTACTGTACACCTTTAGAAGAGAGAGATCTGATGTTATTTCCTATTCTTTTAAACTATTGCACTTGTGGTTTAATTTTTATGAGGTTTTCATGCACAGGCTCTCTTCTGTTTACCTTTGATTTAAATAATTTTATGGTTGGGGGGCAGACACCGTCACTATGGGATTTTTACTAGGTAACACCTGGAATAAAGGAGCAGAAAGTGTGGTTAGACTGGGACTCTGCCTCCTGGTCCAACTATGGATTGTCAAGGATTAGGTCCACCAATAAACTTGTCAATGTTTCTAGAAATGAGAGCTGCTCCATCCCAAGTGGGATGAATGCCGTCTTCCGAATCAGACCAGGTCCTCCCAGAAAGACTGCAGTGACCACAAAGCCACATCATTATCTGGACACACCTCGATAGCCAGCGGCGAAAATGCGACATGCGGCTATAAATGTCATCGCTGGTGATTTGGCAGGGGTCCAGAGAAAACTACGGTGTCCGATTGACTTTGCATATGTATACACCGATTCAAATATTCATCTAGTAACTCCGATTGCCGGAACCGGGAGTCATTAACGCCAACGTGAATAACAATCTTGCTGTATTTACGTTTATCCTTAGCCAGCAGTTTCAGATAAGACTCAATGTCGCCCGCTCTAGCCCCGGGAGCACTTAACTACGGCCGCCGGCTTCGCTAACTTCACGTTTCTCAGAATGGAGCTGCCGATAACCAGAGTTGGTTCTAGCGGGTGTGTTGCTGAGTGGGGAAATCTGTTAGAAACGCTAACAGGCTGGTGGCCGTCCGACGGCTTGGAAAGCTTACGATGTCCTTCCTCGTCTCGCACACGTAAACCACGCACTATGTCCTGGCTGCTTCGGAGTTCGCGAGGAACGGCTACAAGAGGTAACTCAGGCTCAGGCGGTGGTTACGGGTATCCTGTTGTACAGCTGAGGCTACAGCTCCACCTGTGGTGTAATTAGGCATGTCAGTTGTAACAGGAAGCAGCGTGCTCGTGTGTACCGATGTGACCTATGTTGGTCAGCATGTTAATACACGGAGCTTAACACACTTTGTATAGCGTCCTTATTCACAACATGCAACATGGTGTCAGATAGATTTGGACCCAAAAGTGAGCTTATGGAGGGCCGTCGCTGACGCGGCGCGTTGGTTTATTTACTAAATAGTTAAGGTAGTTAGACGTTTGCGGTAAAAAGCTAGCGTTAGCATAGCATCACGACTGTGAGATGGCGTCATCCATTCCGCCACCGGAGCCGATGAAGATGTGGGGACCTGAGCAGCAATGGGCAACTTTTCGAGCAGAGTTTGAGGATTACTTTGGCTACCGGACTCTGGAGAGAAAGATGCGGATGTGCAAGCGCAACACGAGAAGGCTAATGGGCTGTGAGTGCCGACACTTATACAAGACAACCTGGGTTCACACAAGACAGACAGAAAGACGTAAAATCATATTACAGGCGCTTGAAGACTACTTTACACCCACAAAAAATGTCATCTTCGAAGGTACGTCTTTGGAAACCTGAGCAGGAGGAGGGTGAGCTTATTGATGCGTTTGTTACAAGACTGAGAGAAAAAGCAGCCACATGTGAATATGGAAACTTGAGAGACCAGCTAATAAGAGACAGGCTCGTCCTTGGAATAACTGATGAGGGCGCGAGACGCCGCCTACTCAGAGAAAAAGACCTCACACTGGCAATGGCAGTTGAGATTTGCCGCGCTGCAGAGATTATGGACAATAAGCTGAAAGCTATGGCGCTGGACAATTTTAGGCCTGGGGAGAGCCTCAATGCGGCAGAGGGACAGCGGCGGCGGCCGTCCAGCAGGCCGTTTGAGCCGGCCAGCAAACCCGCGCAGAGCATGAGAGGGACAGTTGAGTGCAGGTACTGTGGCACTCAACACAGACGTGGGCGGGACCAGTGCCCTGCTTTTGGGAAAGCATGCCGCTTGTGCGGCACCCCCAATCACTTTGCCAAAGTGTGCATGAAAAGAGGCCAAAACACACACCAGTTACATAGTATAGACGCACCCTCTGAAGAGGACCATGTAATGATGGCTGCAATTTGGGCCAGATCTACAACGATGAGTAGGAGCCGTCAACGCGACAGGGAAGAAGTGGTTCGTCAACCTCCCACTGCAAAACGGCTCCAGAATGCCAGCTTGACTCTGGAGCAACTGCACGTGATGAGCATCAAAGACAAAATGAGACTGGCCCCACGGTGGCCTTCAGCCTAGTCTCACTAGACTGAAACTTAACAGTGAATGGATGAATTCAATGGGCCTGTTCAGCACTCAGTGCCTCATTAGAGGAAGAACACACACTTGACTTGAAATTGTGGAATCGGCCAGCGACCACTGCTTTCGGGTTCCACATGCGAGGATCTCGGCCTGATACGCTTCACCATTCCGGAGGAGCGACATAGTGTAGATCTCAGTAAGTTGAGCTTGCTGACTAAAGAGAGCCTGATCAGCACATACCATGATGTCTTTAATAGCCCCATTGACTCTCTGCCTGGCGACCTTCACTTTGAGCTGGACAGCAATGTGGCCCCAGTGCAATGCGCTCCCAGAAATGTACCAGTGGCCCTCAAAGCAGCGGTTAAAGCGCAGCTGGACCAGTATGAAAGGGATGGACACCTGGTCACAGTCACACAACCCACCGACTGGATAAGCAATCTGGTCATAGTAAAGAAGCCAGAGAAACTTAGGCTCTGCATTGACCCAAAACCCCTGAACCGGGCTCTCAAGCGGTCCCATTACCTTATGCCCACCTTAGATGACGTGCTGTACAAACTGCCAAAAGCACGTATCTTCACGCTGGTGGATGCGCGGGACGCGTTTCTACAGTGCCGCCTGGATGAGGAGAGCAGCCTGATGACTACATTTTGGACGCCGTGGGGCAGGAAACGCTGGCTGAAACTCCCTTTTGGTCGTGTCTGTTGCGCCAGAGCTGTATCAGAGGAAGCAGATGAGCTCCTGGTAGGCTTGAATGGGTTGAGCCTATAGCTGATGACATCTTATAGTGGGCTGTGGTGACACTGAGGAAGATGCCATCCGAGATCACGATGCAAACCTCACTGCACTGATGGACAGAGCAGAGAAGTAAACTGAGGCTGAGTTTGAAGAGCTGCAATTTCGAGTTAGGAAGTCCGCTTTCTGGACATGTCCTCTCGGCCGATGGCCTTAAAGCTGACCGACAAGGTCAGAGCGGTTTGGACATGCCAACCCATAGACACCAAAGGCGTGCAGGTTGTGTGGGGTTCGTGAAAATCCTATCCAAGTTCATGCCTCGCTGTCTGAGGTCTGTGAACCACTGAGGAGGCTGTGGATAAGGAGTACAGTGGACTGGCTGCCAAAGCACCGACGCGGCCATGCAGGAGATCAAGACGCTGATCACGGCAGTGCCCGTTTTGAGGTATTATGATATTAACAGGCCGGTCACCATACAAAGCGACTCCAGCCAGACAGGTCTGGGCTGCTGTTTGCTGCAGGAAGGACAGCCAGTTGCATTTGCATCCCGTGCATTATCCCAAACAGAGCAAAATTATGCACAAATTGAAAAGGAGTGCTTGAGCATTGTGTTTGCCTGTCAGCGCTTCCACTACTACCTTTATGGGAGGGGTGATGTTACAGCAGAGACAGATCACCGCCCGTTGGTATCTATCTTCAGTAAGCCCCTCCTTAGTGCACCAAAGCGCCTCCAGAGCATGCTCCTTACGCTCCAGAACTACTGCCTCAAGGTGGTGTACAAGCCAGGCCCGGAAATGTACATCAGTGACACGCTCAGCCGAGCCACTACTCCACCACAGAGAACAGACACACAATACAGGCGGGAAATGGTCTGCAGCCTGCAGCAGGAACAGTACGACACCGCAGCAATTCAGCAGACGGACTATCTGAACGTCACCAGCCAACGCCTTGCTCAAATCCGACAGCACACAGAGAAAGATGTGTGTCTTCAGATGCTCAAGACTGTCGTGCTTGAGGGATGGCCAGACTGCAGAGAGGAGACGCCCATAATGATCAGAGGGTACTGGGCTATCAGAGACGAAATCAGTGTGCAGGACGGCGTACTCTTCAGAAGCCAGCGCGTTATTGTTCCTTAAACTTTGCGGCCAGAAATGCTGAGACGGATCCACTACAGCCATATAGGGGGAGAGGCTTGCTACAGGCAAGCCCGTGACACACTCTTTTGGCCCAACATGCAGGGGGAAATCAAAGACTTTGTGCAACAATGCTCGGTGTGCAATGAGTATGCACATGAACAACAGAAGGAGACCATGATGTCTCACCCACTCCCCACACGTCCCTGGCAGATAGTGAGCATAGACCTGTTCAATCAGGCTGGGAAGGATTTCCTGCTCGTTGTGGACCACTACTCGGACTTCTGGGAGGTTGATCTGCTTCCTGACCTCTCAGCTGAAACTACAATTTTGAGGTGCAAGGCTCAATTTGCACGCCACGGCATACCAGACCGCGTCATTTCTGACTGTGGATGTCAGTTTGCTTGTGGTGCTTTCAGGACATTTGCAAAAGAGTGGTGCTTTGAGCATGTTACCTCATCACCAAGACACCCAAAAGCCAATGGCAAAGCAGAGTCGGCAGTAAAGATTGTAAAGAACCTGTGTAAAAAAGCTGCGTTGGCTGGCGAGGACCCATGGAAAGCTATCCTCCATTGGAGAAACACGCCAACGGAGGGAGTGCACTGCAGTCCAGCACAGCGACTAATGTCGCGGAGACTGCGGACACACCTCCCTGTGACGGACCAGCTGCTGTTGCCTCAGGTTGTTGTTGATATACCAGGCAAACTGTGTTGGAAACGCCAGGCGGCAAAATTGACCTATGACAGATCTGCTAAAGATCTGCCTGAGCTGAATGTCGGCCAGCCCGTCAGGATGAAACCGCTCCCTGGGGACAGGACTGGCCGGTGGAGAAAAGGTGTATGCCTGCAGCAAGCGGGCCCCAGGTCTTACATTGTTAATGTGGAGGGCACAACATACCGTCGCAACAGAGTGGATCTTAGACCAGCAGAGGGGGCTCCGTCATCAGGGCAACTAGAATGTCGCACAGAGCATCCCGGGGACGCACATGCATCAGAGGGGGACTCTGCCAGTGAGAACAGCAATGTTGAGACGGGGACCGGTCATGGGGGGCCACCCCATTCATCACAAACCAGTAGCACGCCATACCGAGATGAACAAGGCCAAACATACTCTCGGAGTGGCAGGCTGATTAAGCCTCGAGATAGATTGGACCTTTAAGTTGGACAAACCAAATAAGGACAGTGAACACATGAAAACAAGAACACTGTTTGAGCTGTCATATCAGTATTTGTTCAACGGCTGTGTTAGATAAATTTTGGCTGTATTAGATACATATGGGTTCTCTCTAGTTATAGCCAAATATTAGTATTGCATAGTTAACGGGTACAATCGTATGTACTAAGTTCATTCAGTTTGTTCGACAATGCAGCTAATGCTTTGACATCTACAACAGGAAGGGAGATGTTACAGGGTATCCTGTTGTACAGCTGAGGCTACAGCTCCACCTTGTGGTGTAATTAGGCATGTCAGTTTGTAACAGGAAGTCAGCGTGCTCGTGTGTACCGATGTACCTATGTTGGTCAGCATGTTAATACACGGAGCTTAACACACTTTGTATAGCGTCCTTATTCACCAACATGCAACAGCCGGCCCGTGCCGACTACCGGGGGGGGGGGCTTAGCTACAGTAACTGACGACTGATCAGTCATGGTGCGGATCCGGACTTCTAACTCACTAAGCCTCGCCTCC
>NC_045741.1:25681665-25684985 GCF_008692095.1 Etheostoma spectabile
ATAAACTACACTTGTTACACACGCCATCACCGCTAAAGAATGCAGAAGAGTAACTAAACATCTCACACATCTAACTGCTAGGCTAAAGTCGTTAGCAGCTAAGCTAAAGTACGGTAGCGTTAGCTACCAAGCGTTAAAACAGCTGTTATTTAACAAAAGTCGCTAAAAAAAAAAAGAGAAGATATGTGAGTGCTTAGGCAGAACTGCTATAAGAATAAGTGTTTAGCGGACAGTTAGCCGCTGTAATAGCAAATCTAACAAACTGAACTGGTATGTCGTGAGCAGCAGAGCTACCAGCACGCAACCAACACACAGGCACAGGAAACGGAAATGAGTCAGGTACGCTTACCGTAATGCCTCAAGTGGCTGCGGGTGGCAACAGTGCTCCTCCAAGTTTCTGTCTCGTTGATTTGAGATGTCACTCATCATCACAAATCATTGAAATGAGCATAAAAAACATCAAAAAAGCAGTAGTGAAAAAAAAAGAAGAGAAAAATGTAAAAACAGTGTCTAAAAAAGTGTTAATTTTGACCAGGGAGGATAACACAAGTGTTAAAGGTGTTCACTCTCTCTACCTCTGTCCCACCGATGTATACTGGTGATAGCTGCACCTTCGTCTTCCACAGCTCAATAAGCAGACTCAGCACACAACCCTGAGGGGTCCCTGTGCTTACAGTCCGGATGTCAGATGTTGTCCAACTCTGACTGTTCAGCACCCAGTTACAGAGGGAGGGTATCAGTCCCAGGGTGAGGAGGTTTTCAGAGAGCTTATATGGTATGGCTATGTTGCCGAACTGTAGTCAGTAATTAGAATTCTAACATATGTGTCCTTGCCCTCAAGATGTGTGAGGGCTGTGTGAATGGCAACTTTGACTGCATCATTGGTGGACAGCTTCTGTTGAAATTGTAAGGGGTCCAGGGTGGCTGGATCGATTCTTTTGATGTGGGACATTTCAAAGCACTTCATCGCAAGCGGGCTGAGTGCGGGAAATAAACATGGACTAAGAAAAAGAACTACAGAAGCCAGATTACACTGTACAATAAGAGTATAACCCAGTAGATTCCACCAAATAATTGCAACTTCTAGCAAAGACTTAGTAATCTAAAAACCGACTATCTTTTGAAAGTGTTAATTGATTGATTTAGGATTGCGCTTGAAGGGGCAGTACTTATTAAGCCAGGGATCAGTTTAAAAGGAGGAGGAGATCAATTAGCCAGGCCTTACTGCTGACACTATTGACTGCTATGCAAACAGAGGGCATTGATTGGGCTTTGGGCTGCGCTGTAGCATTTTCTACCCAAACCACTAAGATGAACAGCACCAACCATTACTCACAGAGAAGTGAGCCAGTGGCAGTCAGGAATGAGGAGGATGGATTAGACTGCTTAATTGTTGCTGATATTTGTCTTGGATTAACCATCAGAACCAGATAGTGTGGTCTACCTCTGTATACAATAGTAAAGTAGGGTTATCCTTGACCACAGCTTGCTGATATTTCTTATTGTTTCACAGCAGATCTGACTTGTGTGGTGTGGGATGAGTTTGTGTAATACCTGCCTCACTCTTCCTTCAGGGAGCTGCTATGGAAATTCAAGATGAGCATTAATTTCTTGTGTGGAAAAAAAGTACTTACCATGGAAGTGGATAAATGAAAATATACTAAAAGTCACGTAGAAATATCTGTACAGCAGCTTCTTTATCTAAAATGTATCTGATTCGTTGACACACTTTGTCCGAACTGTGGATTGTTGAGGAGATAGTGCTGTGCTGCCAAGGCCTTGGTGCGTGTCTGAAGATAGATAAGCCAAATTTGTCATTCAGCCAGTGCACCTATAATTACACAAAGGAATAATGGCTGCACACTAACATTACTGACTGAATAATAAGCAGAATTGCAAACACTTGGATTCATTTCACAGGTGCTTCACACGTAACCACCAGCTAATTGGGTGTAGGACACAGTGTGTTCAGTTTTGTGAACAAAGCAATGTCTTTGAACCCATCACTTTAGATAAAATGTATGTAAAAAGAGTCCATAGGTCAGAGCTGAAAGTGAGGAACAACACTATTTCCATTATCCCTTAAAGCTGGAATACAAATAATTAAAGATTAAAGGCACCTACAGCCAAGGTCCACCCACATTGGCGTTTTCAATTATTTAGTTTTAACCGTTTCTCAGGACAAGGTAGTGAATGGAAATTGGCATTTCATTCTCTCTCCTGTTAGCTTTGTTACACATATCGGTATTATATACTGTATGCAGCTTCACACCAGGGAAGTCCTAAAGCAGGATTTGTCTTTCGAATCAAAATCACAGGCACAGAGAAAAGTTATGCATTTACATATTCATAAAAATCTTCATGTTTTTGAGAAACTGTGTTAAAAAATACTGCTCTTCTCTTTACCCTTCAGTAGTATGCACAGATGTCTGCCTAAAGTCTTTAAAAATATGTTTGTGCAGTTGATTTACCATTTTAGCAGTATTTCCCATGTTTTTCCATGTGAATGCATCAGTTGGCAGTGCTGACTGCTACACATTTGCCTCACACAGGGGAGTGACTCTGTATAATGACATCAAGTGCATACAGAACTCTCTACTATGTTCTCTCTCTATTATTCTACTCTTATTCATTCTTCTAATTCAACTGCACAATTTAGTTCTTTTTTACAGACTTTTGTGTAATCCTTACTTCTTTTGAAAAACTGTAAAGTTTGACCTTTTTTGGCCTCTAAAATTATTCAAAACGGTCTAAGAAGCAAAACCACTCTTGAACTAAACTCACAACATGCACCTTGGGATAAGGAGTTGGTTGTCAATACTGTCTTGTTGCTATGGTTACTTGCATGTTATATTGAATGTGTAATTTAGCGTGGTTTGTTTAACTTAACTGGAACTACTGTATCAATATCATTCACAGTTTATTAGCTACACCTGTGTAATCCCTTAAATGTCCATTTAAATAAAGTGCAGAATGTGTTGGTAAAAACTCAATACACACAATGCACATGCACATTTTTTAAGCCTCTTCACAGACTTTTAGAGGAATGCATCCTATTTAACCTGCCAGTCTTCTGCTGTAACACATGTATCAATGAAGGAAGGATGAGCAGTTGCTTGACTAAACAGCAAAGAGCAGATAATGGTAAATCAACATCCAACCCCCTGAACTGTGGCAGTGCAGATAATTAAAGCAGCTAAAGTAGTTTTGTGTTGGTCCGTTATGCTTCTTGTCTATTTGTCATGACAAGAAAATATCTTCCTCTCTTTGACTTTGTCACATTTAAAGCTATCTCTTCCCCTTTTCCGTCTGCCTCATTA
>NC_045741.1:25684995-25693653 GCF_008692095.1 Etheostoma spectabile
CCCCCCCCCCCTTCCTTCCTCTCTCTTAACCCTTCCTGTTTTAAAAATACAGAGAACAAGTGAGGAAGAAAAGAATGTGAAATGTTCCTGCAGGGTGTTTCCTGCTTTGCTTTGGTAATGTCTGCTGCTCCTAAGTTTAGATTTAAGCTTTCAACAAGGGATGCGCCAATAGGCACTTTTTTTTTATAAGTGAAATGGAATAGAAATGGAATTCATTAACTGCAGGAAGAACAAATAATAACAGCAATGTGCTTGCATTGAAATAGTATGTCATTGGTGGTATGGGGGCAGAACACAACTACTACTATAATCCTATTTTTTCTTGTTGTTCCTTTCAACATTATCCTGCTGCAATGGGCCGATATGTTCACTGGGATATATTTAATTTTACCAATTAAATCTAATGAAATGTAAAGGTCTACACGACTGAAAAACCTGCATGCTCATAGAAGTTGATAAATTGGTGCAGCGCTGAAAATGAATTAGTTTGTCTTTCTGCTCTGTTCTGTTGGCTGACTTGAGTTAGTTAGATTAACTTGGCTAGTCTGTGGCTTCATCCCATTTGCACTTCCTCATGTTTGTTTCACTTTAAAGATTAAGGCTGGCAATATTTAATGGATTTGTTATTGTCAACCAAAACCAACAATGTGTTTTTCCTTCTCTCAATACTTTCCTGTCTGTAGCTAATTTTTAGCTGTGGATTAATACACATTTGCTACTCTGGTGAGTATATCCAGCAACAGGAAAGTGTACGTGGTATTGACTCAAAATAAGTTGCAGTGTGTGGTCATGGTTATGAAAAGACATGTTACCCATGGCAACTCATTTGTTGTTTTTTTATAGTTTTTGGCAAAGAATAACATATATTAGGCTTTGTATACATAATAATTGGTACTGTTGTTTGTCGTTATATGGTATTTTTTGCCAATAAGAAAAATATAGAATATCAATTATAAACATTTAAGTCTTTCACTTCCCTGTGATAAAATTAGCATAACCCTGGTGCTCAGAAGAGGGTGTTCTGCTCTCTCTACCCCCTTGACATCACATGAGTCTTTTTTTGCTGATGGTTAGCTCCCCTGCACACTGCTCAAAATCTATATTTATAAAAATGTTTGGCAGGTAGCTTTACTTTAGCCATTTGTGAATGTTCACTTTATTCAACATTTGCTGTAAATTACCTATCAGCACCCTGCTATTTGGCCGAGTGGTTGTTGGCTCACCGTGTCATGAAGGATTTGAAAACAAAAACTTTTTGATATTCTTTTGGCGACCATGCATTTCAAACCCTATCCGCTGCCCAAACCCACCCAGACCAACAGTTTGACCCCAACCGGCTCTGGTCTTTCTTTTTACAGCGAGGCAAATTACTTCCAAAGACCTCAGTGAACCCACCCCCACAACCCAGTGGTGATTTAGAGAACTAGAAAGAGCCGTGCCTGGGATGGATTGATGAAATATTGATGAAAAGCTAAGTGTGTGATTTGTAGCATGGCATCAAAGGCATCTGCTTTACTGGTGCAGAGAGGGAGAGAGGAGGGAAGACAGGAAGACAGAGACATGAAAGATACACAAATGCATGCAAAAGTACGTGGATAAAACATGCAGTACAGCAGATGCATGCAGATACCAAGAGATCGAAAAAGTCAGTGTCACTGACAGTCTGATAACATCATATTGCAATACGGTAGGACATATTTTGAAAATATTTTTTTTAATGATATCAGTGAGATATGTCTCACCTAATCTCACGAAATCATGATTTTTGGGCTATACGGTGAGAAAATATTTTTTAGTTGTTGTGGTACCAACCCGTTTTCACTCCAAACTCGTAATATACGGATGCTTGGGCAGTGGCTGTCAGGGCCAGATACCACCCAAAAAGCACCCTTCAGCGTGTGTGTAGAACACACCGGCAGAGAAGCAGCTCCCCGGCGCTTGAAGATGATACAGTATTAAGAGCAACAACGGTAGCAAGTAGTGTGAAAGTCCGAAATCCCTTTTTCAAAACCTAACTGTTGCTTTCTTCTTTGCCTGAACCCAACTGTCCCGTTTTTTGCCTAAACCCTACTTTCCCATTCTTTTCCTAAACCCAACGGTCCCGTTCTTTTCCTAAACCAAACGGTCCCGTTCTTTTCCTAAACCCAACGGTTCCATTCTTTTCCTAAACCAAACGGTCCCGTTCTTTTTCTAAACCAAAAGGTCCCGTTCTTTTCCTAAACCCAACGGTCCCGTTCTTTTCCTAAACCCAACGGTCCCGTTCTTTTCCTAAACCAAACGGTCCCGTTCTTTTCCTAAACCTAACGGTCCCGTTCTTTTCCTAAACCAAACGGTCTCGTTCTTTTCCTAAACCCGAATGTCCTGTTTTTTCCTAAACCCGAATGTCCTGTTCTTTTCCTAAACCCGAATGTCCTGTTCTTTTCCTAAACCCAACGGTCCCGTTCTTTTCTTAAACCCAACGGTCCCGTTCTTTTCTTAAACCCAACGGTCCCGTTCTTTTCCTAATCCAAACTGTCACGTTCTTTTCCTAAACTCAACTTTCCCGTTCTTGTCATGCGTGTCACAGAAACCTACCTTTTATAAGCTCACCCACAGTCTTTTCCTTAACTGTTTCTAAAGTGGTGCCAGTAGTCCCGATAAAGTGTGTATAAATGTGACACTAAAGGAGACTTTTAGCGTCATATCTATACTTTTCTACACCTGACCGAGCATCTGTATATTATGGGATGAGAGTGAGAATGTGTCGGTGGTACACAATCATGTTGATTGTAGACATTTTTTCTATATCTAATTGGATTGGAATTAAACTTGTGCAATTTAATGTGACGAATAAGTTCAAGATATTTAGAGCTTGACCAGTACTAGCACTTCAAACCCAGATGTGAATAGTTTTTGGCTTTATTTAATATCATTGAAAAGATAAATGTACAAATGGAGATTTTACATTCCAGAAAGTGTTGGTGTAGAACCAATCCTCGGTTGATCACTTGGACTTTTTTTATTGATACATTTCTTCTCACTCTTCATTATTTCCCTAGGCTTTCAGTTTGAGTATTATTTAAAGTCTTATTAAAAGCACCATCTACCCTGGTGGATGCATAGCCAGAGTGGAATAAAGGTAAACTAGATTTTTTTGAGTTATTCTCGCTGGCACTGAAATATTTTTCTCCCTCCAAACATCAGCACCACTCCCCTCAATAGCTTCCTCCCACAGTTGCATTCCTTTTGACCCATCTCACCGCCAAACGACATATACAGAAGTTTCTTAAACCACCTCAGTGGCATAATATACTTCTCTGCAGCCAATTCACGCAGGTAAGTTGGACTGCAAATGTTAAAGTACCCCTTGGACTGCTAACTGTTATTTCAACACACATAAATTTACTAACAAAAAATTTTACATTGAAAAATAATTGATGACAGTTGATGACATAGATGTTTTTCATAACATAATAATAAAAGAGTTGACATATACTGTACATATTTTGACCGTGTGACCCAGCAGCAGTACAACCATAGGCTGACTGGCGATCTGGCTGCTCAGGCAAAGTCATAAAGAGCCCATGCACTCTTGGCCAATTTGGGCCGCTGGAAAAAATAAAAAAAATGCGGCAACACTGGCGTTTCACACTTGTTTGACAAAAATATGCAAGACTGTACGGCTGCAACCTGTAAGTGGCCTCATGCGGCTTGTGCCGTAATCTCACGTGATTACGCCTCGTTTTTGCAATTAGAAAGCAAATAATGTCCCCGCCTGGAATTGGGCCAGTAAGGGACAAAAACCCCTGAGTACAACTAATA
Source organism: Etheostoma spectabile (assembly GCF_008692095.1). Classification (NCBI taxonomy): domain Eukaryota; kingdom Metazoa; phylum Chordata; class Actinopteri; order Perciformes; family Percidae; genus Etheostoma; species Etheostoma spectabile. The sequence goes on from NC_045741.1 coordinate 25,688,797, forward strand.
GTAAACACTGATCATAGATGATTGGAATGATAGAGTTGACAAAGATAATATAACTAAAATAAACTGACTGGCTGCACACTGCATGGGTCTACTTCTGTCACAAATTTTAGAACAGCCAAAAATCAAGGCAGTATCAGCACAAAGTAAACACTCATTGCTCTTCTCTTTCTTCCACCCTTTCCTTCTTGTTCTACCCTTCCACCCCTTCACTAATTCTTCTTTTATTCAAGCCAAATGCTAATGCAGCCAGAAGGCTCTTTGAAATTGAAATGATGTGAAAATAGAATTGCAGTGGCAAATGAGCTGTGTTTGCCAGTCCCGTTGGGGCCTGCAATGAGCCCTTTGAACACGCCTCTCACCCAGTGAGGAGGCCCTGTTCTGGGCCACAGTCTCTTTGGCGCTGCCCTCCCTTTTCACGTTAGCTGGAGAGTTCCCAGAGGAGCAGAGATCAAGCTGAAGCTGATTGGGAAGGAGTTCGTTTCACACATACGCACACACACATGGATACATAGACACATTTGCACATACAAACATGTCACACCAAATTCAAAGGAATGCATAGGTTTCTACATGCACACAAACACACACATAGGCATTTGCTTGAAAGTCGCAATGTTCGAAAAAGCATAAAGCATTTAAGCTGCAAACACGCACACACACACACACACACACGCACGCACGCACACACACACACACACACACACGCGCGTTGTACAGACGTGTACCTTCCTCTGCACAAATACAGCAAGAGATAAACACTGCAGCCTGTAGAAATAAAACAATATATGTAATATATGCAGCATCATATATTGGATTTAAAATTAAAAACAATTACTATGAGGTCAAAATGCTGTATGAGCCTTTTTGTTGTGATGTAAATGCTGACATAAAAATAACATAATGGCAAAAAAAATACAAATAAAACACACACGCACAAGGTCTACTAACCTTTGTTTGCTATGTCACAACTTTCTCTTCTTCAACTTTTTTCATCTCCTATTTTGCGCATTCACTCTTTTTTTTGAAAAAGGCAAAGAAAAACTCAAGCGAGCAAAAAAACTTTTTTGCAAATTTTGTCTTTAACATCAACATTAACAAAATTACATTCATGAAAAACATTTATTTTATATGGCCACAAAGTCGAGGTGGATATATTGGTCAACAAAAATTTAGGACAACCGCAGATATGTGTGATCCGATTTTCCAATAACAATTTTAGTTTTGAAACATTTGTGATGGCACAGAAAATTATAACAGTAAAGACTTATTTAGATGAGCAGGTAATTAAGAAAGCTTGTTGAGAACATTCCTCTGTATGACTATTATTGTAAGGGTCATATATCTGCAGAGAATGTGTTTTCTGTCTATCACAGTTCACCCTGTATGGTTCTGAAAACCCCAAAACATCCTAATAGCTTAAAGTCAGCACTTGCAGCTTGTAGTCACTGATTATTTCAAATCCAATGTCCTGAAGTACAGAGACAAAACAATGGACTGTGTTTTTTTGGACAGTTTCTGGAAAAACACCCAGAAACTTTTGACAAGAAATTCCATCAACAGTAGGCTATGCTGCGGAGGAGAAAGACAAACACATTTACAAAAGACAGCCACTCAGGAGAGAAGGAGGGAAAAAGCAGATAGACAGAGAAAGAAGGAAACGGAAACAAGAGAAGGTGAATACACAGGTCGCCCGAGACAAGTAAAGAGAGGAGGGAGTGTTTAAATGTCAATGTTTTAGATGACAACATTCCCAGCCATAATCCCCCTGAATCTGCTCTCTGCTTTCTGACACAAAGCACACTGCAGTGGATTGATGCATTTCCCTTTCAACACACAAAAGTAATACATGACAGCATATTTCAGTTGAAGTCATGCTTAATAAATAGCACAGTGTTATATAATGGGAAAAGTAAATACGGTACCATCAGTCTTCAGTTAACCATTTTGAGTTAAAGCTGTTGTGAACGTTGGACTCTTAAACCTTGTCCCTCTGGCCCTCTCATCCCCCTTCCCTCGTCAGGAAAAGAATTGCAAATTATCAGCCTTGCTTACTGTGTCTTACTGTCCTATACTACTGCAAAAATTACAAATGACAATTCCAGCTCTGAATCAAAAATTAAGACGCTTGTCCAACCTTGGCAATGCAAAGAGCCAACAGAACAGAGAAATAATAATGAAAAACATCTAAAATAAATACTGTCTTCAGTATTTCCGCTTTTAAAATTTCAATTTCTTTTGATTTGGCCTGTGTGTTGTTGCCAACTGCCCATTTTGACACCTGGGGGCTGTTTCCCAAAAGCTGAATTCATAAATCCAGGATAACCGATAAAGCGAGGCTGACCTAGTCTAATCTGTGCAGCCTGGCTTGGTGCGTTTCATGATGGCCAAGCCAGGCTGAGGAGGAGCGACTAGGTCGAGCCAGGCTGAAGTAATTTGGATAGATGCGCGTTAACAGCTTTCCTTAACGGACAACAAGGTTGATCACAGATTACTGATGCTAAAATGGAGAATATACATTGTGCATACTTTATACAGAGTGAGCAGCAGATTCTCGTGGAAGTTTAATACAGTGAAACACATTATTTGTAAAAAAAGAAACACGGCCGCTGTAATAAAACTGCGAGAGAAAGCGAGACAGGTGATCGCAGACCAACTGAATGCATATGTAGCCTAAAAATGAACAGACATTAACTCACCACTGCTCTGAAATGAAACCGTCATAATCATACCATTCAAGGATTAGGCTACTAATACTTAACAAATTAACAATTGTACTCTTTGCCTTAAAGTAGGCAGAAGATAATGTTACTCCGGGAATTTACCATGAAGATACATTTTCTACAACGCTACAATATGATGCGTAAATATCTCTTTCACTCTGTGTCTCCCTTTCTCTCTCATGGGCTTAAGTATAAACGTATAATATTTATATATAAATCATATTAACTTCCACTGCTTACTTTTAATGCAAAGTGTACAACTGTTTGTTTTTACAAATGACAAGTGACTCGTTGAATAGTTTCAGTTAAGAGTAGTAGCTCATGAATAAACTGTATATTTTTAGATGATTAATTAGTCCGTCTGCTTTTTTCTGCCACACTTTTTCTCACGTTTTTTTTTTTTTTTTCACTGAATAAATCAGACTCATAGATACATTTCATGCACATTGTAAACATGAATGTAACAGAGTATATTCATCAGTTATTTCCCCCCAGCAAAATATGATGTCAAAAACCATTGGGGTGTCCTCTCTCTCTGTTTCATGGATGTACAGCAGTCTACACTATATAGTTATTGGTTGAGTGAACTTAGTCTATAATTTGGGAGGATTGTACAATTAATAAATGTTCTTAAAATTATACAATCCTCCCAAATTATAGTCATTAAAGAATACAAAAAAACGTTGGTCCACTACAGAAACACACATGTACAGCACTTTATATATTTCCTTAGTAACTCATTTCATTTTAAACACATTTGGTAACTTAATCAACTATTTCTAATTATCCCAACAACTGAAAAACACTAAATACACTTAAACAGCAGTCGTCATACATCAGTATGACAGTAACAATGCCAACGAAGAAATAATGGTCACAACTTTAAATAATAACAGTACTTAAAGTAACAGCCACTTTTTATATATATTGTAGGCCCTCTCTGATGATCTAGAGGGCCCTGACAGTTCCCCTCTGACAGAGAGATGACACTTCTCACACACCTTCTCACACAGGAACAAATACTAAAGGATGAGCATTATTGTACTGTATGTGTGTGAGTATCAACACCTCTATGGGCTGTTTAATTGGAGTCTGATAATATGTTTCCTTCCAGTGTGTTTCTTATTCCCCACGATATAAAAACAGCACAGTTTGACACCACTTGTCTCTCATCTCTATTTTGCTCCATTTTCCTTCCTTCTTAAAGGAGAATTCAGGCCAATTTTGTTAATGTTAATCTTGATCGCTATAAGTATGCGATTAATTTCAATTAAAAAACCCACAACCTGAATTGGTGCAGGCAACACTGAGTAGCTGCAGCTACATGTACAAGCTTCAACTGAGCTAAAACGGCAGTTAACGGGGTAAGTTTTAGAGTGCCTTTGTGCCTCTTAACAGACACACAATGCAATTAATATGTCTGTACAACATGAACAGGGCTCTTACGTAACGTCAAGATGCGTTTTCAACTCAGAAATTGTTTTAATTCACCTGCCCTGTCTTGTTCTTGTCGGCGGGTAGCTTGCTTGCCTGGTTAGCTGCTAGAGCTAGCTGTTAGCTGCTACCTGTTACCACCGGGCACTCGTGGGATTGTTGTCGGCTGTGGGAGGCGAGGAAGGTGGGGACGAAGGCTGCCCGCCCGGCTAATGAATCTACCACATAGATTGACACTGCCAAGCCTCCTTTTCACCAACACTAGATCGATCACAACCAAATGGATGAGCTACAAATGCACACGGAACTGCTGCGTTAGGATTTTCACAAAAGCCTGGCCCAACGCACAATAGCAGCTAACAGTTAGCAGCTAAAAGCTAATAACGGCACTGAAGTCTAGCTTGCCTTGCATTGTCTCCTGGGAATTCAGTTGTAGCAGGAAAAGGAAGCTAACAGTGTGCAGATTGTATGTGTGAGGTGAAGAGCGTAGTTGTTCACAGAGTTGTTCACAAGGGAAGAAGCTTGGAGTAATGTAACTAGGAGAATATAGCAGATATACAACTAGTGTTGGGCAAGTTACTTACAAACTTAAAAAGTAAGTAGTTACAGTTACTTCTTTCAAAAAGTAACTAAATAAGATACTCCTTTACAAATTATAAAAGTAACTTGTTACTTCAAAAAGTAACTAATGCGTTACTTTCAA
>NC_045741.1:25693663-25698411 GCF_008692095.1 Etheostoma spectabile
AAATGCTCAAATGTGACCCCACCTCTCCCCCTCTATAATGGAACTTAAAATACATGTGCATGTTCAATTATTTAGGACAAATCTGAATATTATAACGAAATGGACACTTAATAATATACATTATTAACAGAAACTGTACAGAAATCTAATTTCTTTTAATGTTGCTGTGGGACAAAGTGAGACTAGCCTCCAATTAAATGCCATGTATGTAGATAATATGTCTAGTGGATCGATACAAATAACAACATAGATGTTTTGGAACTTTTCATATTTATTGCCCCTCAACAGGTCACAACTGGGCAAAATTATATAATGTTTGTTAAGCACTATAGCAAAAATAAAGAACAAATATATGAATAATACAGCTTTAATGATAGTTACGTGCCACATTGCTTGGCAGTAACGGTAACAGTGTTATTAAGATGGGAAGAGTAATCAATCAGATTACTCGTTACTGAAAAAAGTAACGCTGTTAGTAACGCAGATATTTTATAGCTAAATATATTTTATACAGACGTTATTCCTATCACTGTATGCAACACACGGAAGAGCCTTTTTGAGTTTGATGGTCGTCCTTATTTACTAAAATCCGAGAATACAGAAGAAGAACTCGCCTCACAAGAGATGGAAAGAACCAGACAGAGAGGTGCAACAGGCAGATAAAGCAGCTGCTCCAAGCACGAGCTACAGCTGGCAGTAACGTTATTACTGTGCAAGCCACATGCATATTTAGTCCGTTTCTATGTAGTTACATAGTTACTGATATGGTCAGAACGACTACAGTGTTCAATTACCTATTTTTGAAGAAGATATAAACTACAATTTGGATAAGGGACCGCCAACTACCTAATATATATAGCATAAAATTAAGTTGCACTTGGCCAACAGTACTAACAATCCGACAGGGATTGGACGTCAGGTCACGGTATAAGAGCTGGTGGTGATGATGATGAGACACAGGTGGGTGCTGGTGATTAGGCGTAGCAGGAACAGGTGATAGTGGTCATGAATGAAGGAGGCCACGCCTCCCCAGGTTGCATGGCAACAGGAACCATGACACACAGACAGAGAAAAACAGACATACAGACAGAAAACGTAATCAGAGCGGGAGGTGCCTGACAATATTAAATAAAGTTAACTGTTCAAACAGTACCGTAATGGGAGCTTATTACGGTAAATTTTCAGCGAATAGCTTGCTAGCTCAAAGTTTGTTGTTGTGAAAACGACAAAGACACTCCGCTTCCTCAGGCAATTATCCTAAAAATGTACTTCCAGACCACCAGATTGTTTATGCTTTTTTATGAATGATGTCCGGCTGGTACTGACACTAGATCATAAACCACTTATATGGATTGTGATGGTAGAAGCTTTTCAGTCATGGTAGTGGAATACTAAGTGATGGACATGAATGTGGAAATTGTTGCATTGTGTTCCAGGGCCACTTCACATCAAATTAACAAATGTGTAAACATGTTTTTGACACCAATCTTTCCGACCAAGAGAGACTATGTATGATTATGGTTGGGAGATGTCTCCTGCTTCATGAGTGTGTGTGAGTATAAGTCTGTGTGCTCTTGTGTGTTTGTGCTCTTGTGTTCCCCAAGCCCACATGCTGGTGCCTGTCAAGTCCAGGAAACTTCAAGCGATTTCTGTCTTTAAAAAAGAAAAAAGAAATTCAACTTCACAGTCAGAGGCTGCGTATGAAACGGCAGCGTGGCCTGACTTTGCCTCATTTCAGTCTCTGTTCTGCTGCTGCAGCCTCCGGCATCAGTCCCTGGCCTGCCGCCCAGTATGGAAATACCCTCAGCCTTAATGGACATTTCATTTAATAATCAGTGATTGATCCCTGTTGGTAATGATGTATAAGCAGGATGATTTAAGGATGAAGAATATTCTCAGTCAATAGTTGGAAAAGGCAGAGACCTCTGCAGGGAGACAGGCAAGGGTGTTGCCAATAGCAGCGTGTCTCTTTAACTCTCTAGTTGTCAATATGGCATCTCTTTTCTGGCCAGTTGCAATTAGCACCGTGGAGTCATGTTGTTCAGTTAGAGTCACATCAACTTGAAAGAGCTAATTAGACACACTTGACCTTTACTACATGAAGCTAATTTTAGACATGGGACTTCACTCGAAGACAGAGCTACAATTAGTTCAGGGGGTGTCAAAATGTTTGCACGTCACAGACCCCTGATTAAACACATCACACTTCGTGGGACGATTTTGATAGATGGTTTAGTTGTGTACATTCTCTCCTTTAAATACAATCGAGTGCATTAAAACCCAAACACAGTCGCTACAATCGTGAATTTGCACAGTAGCATGCCAGTAGAAACACACTGGAAAATATATGATTTTCTCGCCTAAATTTTTACCCCCTAAAACATGCTGCAGTTTCCACATGCTTTGGCCCTCTGGGATGACCCTGAGTTCATTGTGAAGCTAACACTCTCAGCTTGTTGTTTCTAGTGGCATTGTGACACTAGGCCTTATTGACACAGAGCTACAGAGGTTAGAACACAGAATTTCTATTTCCGTCCAAGTAAATCATCTAAAAAATTAATAAAAATCACTACTGTAAGCATATTACAACTGCTATATACTAAAATAGTACCCTAGCAACATGTCTCAACTTTGAACAGAAAAAATCCAGAAGAAAATTGCTTATAAAATGGATTTTATATGAATGTTTTTCTACAGATATGTCTGTGCGTTTGTCTAATTTCTTATTTCTAAAAAAGCCCAAAAAGTGCTAAATACATAACTTCTGAAATACAAAAACACATCCACATCACTCACACACATGCCTAAAATAAGTAGATACATAGATTTATAGGAATAAGTAATCATAATTTGATGAAATGTTGAAATGCTATAAGAAGGCCACATTTTTGGCTTTCAGACAGTTGGAGTGAACTCAGGGATAGGTTTTTGTTGGCCATGTCTGGTACCATTCAACTCGTCTCTTTACTGGCTATACAGGGATACCAGTTTTATGCCCTTATGTTCTAATTGGTGGGTTCTACTGTCATTCTTTCCCACGTGGGCCCAATGGGAGCTGTACGATATGATTGGCTTAGTTTGAGTGTATCTCTTGATAGAATCATGCTATTGGTTGGCAACCCGCTTCAGAACGTGCTGGCACCACAGATTACAAGATGTGTCGGCATGATTCCTAGCGCGCACAGGGAAAAAGTTACACGCGATCAAAACCGAGAAATGATGCACTATCTAGATTTCTGAACCTCGAAACTGGCCAGAAACTACAAGATGTGAGGGGACCAGATAATTATGGATTACAAGGCTTGGAATTCTAATAGTTTGACATGTTTACGAAGGAGGAAAACAACGTTTTCGGCGATCTTTCACCGCTGTGATTAAAGACACGAGCAGACAGGTATGGATGCAGATTCATTTTATACTTAAATCTGTCTGTCTTGCTTACTTCAGAACATGATTATACCGTTGTGAGTCACCTTATTGCTTGTGTGTGGGCTCGATGGAATCATGAGACTTTAAGCTTTTTAACGATGTATGACTGAGCGTGTTTGACGGTTAATGCAAGTAGTACAAATAAACGTCCTTTTATGGTGCGTTCCAATTTCGAACCACCAGTGGTACATTGTACACTAAACAGGTTTAAAAGGTACAATATGTAAACATTCAAATGTCTAAAAACAACCATACCTGTTATATATTTTAAGAGTTGTGTTCTTGCACTATCTCAACTGTTTCCACCAAATAAATAACCTTGAATGAATGCGTAAACTTGTCCGTGAACAGATGCATTCTAATCTAAACAATAAAAAATACAACTCTCATAATTCCAAGCAACTTCCCAACGTCATGAAAAGTCTGTGTTTACCATCCATTGTTTTGATTGAGAGAGCCCTAGTGATAGAAAGTTACATATTGTACTTTCAAGCTCAAATGTTTTTAAATCCCAGAGCCTTCACCATCTTGTCAAAGTCACTTACCATGAGGTAGCTCTTAATTAAATCCACTCCACTCTCTCATTTCTAGCTGTGAAAGAGAGACACTTATGTTCATATATTCTGACAGTATTACCTTGGATCATTTGAAAAAAATTTAGCAAAAGGGCCAGTAGGCAATTAGTTAATTTTTTAAAGAGGGGACAACTCCTTCTTAATCTCTGTCTCTGTTATGAGTAAGTAAAAGGATTTCCCCCAAGAAAGCTACTACTGTATGGGTATTTTTTGTTTATGGCATCTCTGTAGTGTTGGTCAAATACAAATATTTTCCATCAGTACAAGTAGCACCTGACTATATATCAGTAGCTAGCTAAATGTTAACATAGGACACATGGATGGTTTTGGTGTCTCTCTTCTCATCACTTGACTCCCGTCAACCATGCAATTTACATTTTCTGGGTCAAAAATAAAAATAAAAAAATAAGCCTTTTTTCCCGATGTTTTCTCACATATGTTTTTGAAAATTTGGTTGAAAGAAACTCTAATTTTCGATTGACCATTGTCAATCTTCCCAAAACCTGGTTCATGTTTTGTTTTTTTTCTTTTGTTTTTTTAAATCCCTTCATTGTATGAGGTTTAGCTTGGCTTGGGTCAGCACACTGTATGGTCTGGTTGTGTAAATAATTCAACAGTGTACCTTTCCCCACCATACTGTATCTTGTGGCTAATGAGCTCCTCATCACCACAGTTGTCAATGATGTTTTGGCCTCCTCAGGTCCAAAGCAAATACGACCCTTAGAGAACTTCTAAAATCACACA
>NC_045741.1:25698421-25722304 GCF_008692095.1 Etheostoma spectabile
CACACACGTGCGTTACCGTGAGAGGTTTGAAAGTCAACCATATTTGTGACATTTACTGACATTTAATATTTATGAAGGCAGCAGTACTGTATCTATTTTTGACAGTGTTACGCTGAATGGAATTTAGACACATTATCAAAATGTGACACATATTGGTGCATCTGTTTCACACTGAATGCGATGGTAGGCATCAGTGCGTGTAGGGGAAAATTTACGTTAGTTTTTATCAGTCCACTATTTCCTTTAAAAAACTATAATATATAGTATTTGACTATTTGCTTTATTTTGATTACGTATTTTGGTAAATCAAATGCTGCTTCATCAAAGACATGTCTTCAGAAATTATGTTTATTACAGTAAACATCTGCAAAATGTTTCTTAGCCAATGTTGTAAAAGCAGTTAGTTCAAATACAGTATGCTAATCCACATTTAGCAATATGTTTATGATAATGATTGAATACTTGCTAAATGTGCCACACTGTAGATTTCTTTTTACAGTAAAAGCAGTAAGTTCAAATGCAATATGTTAATCATCAACATATCAGCAAAATGTTTATTATAATGATTGAATACTTGCTAAATGTCCCCCCCCCCAATATGCTATCTTCTTTTGGCAACTAAACCATGTATACATCATGTCTTGAGAAAGTACTTTGTGGGTATTTATGGTGTCCAAATAGTCAAAGTTAATGGTTAGAAATTGAATATAAGTCTAAAATATGAGTATCAGTCATTGGCCCTTAAATCAAGTTACAACTTATTTATGAATTATTGAACTGTGTGTTATTTGCCTTTAAAGACATATTATCTCACTTCAAATGAGAGCAGGTTGGTCTGCCCCCTTTTGAATGCTTTATCTTTCTGTGATTTTTTACTGTAGAGACGGACAAGAAAAGGAAAGAGAGTAAGCTATGACAGAATAAAATGAGCTCGGATTCATTCCCATGCTATTGCATGTACGTGGCTGTTATGCTAATTGGTTTTGTCACCATAAAGCCCAGGGCTTCCTTTTAAAGATCTCCTTTACGTCATATACGCACAGCGGGGGAAAAAGCTGTTTGGAAGATGCTGATTTTCACTAAAATGTGGCTTCTGGCTGTCGTAGTAGCTCAGCAGGCCAAGGCACATGCAATGTGTGTGTTTGTGTGTACTTAATCTCATCCCATTTCACTGCTGTCGCTGCAGAATGTCTACTCAAGGAAATACAACTTGAAAATAATGGTTTGAAGAAAACAAAAGTAGGCTTTTATGGTGTACAATAGACCCAGGTCTGTCTAGAGGGGATTCTGAAGTGGCATGGGCTGAATGGAAAAAGAAATGGCAGCCCTCACCCCCATAGAATGGCAAAATGCTGCAGAATTGCTCAGTTATAAGTTTTAAGTGAAAATTAACAGCATGGAGACTAATCACATTACCAAGCAACATAAGGCTCTTTCCGACTGGAGGGAATTTTTCAGTTCATAGAACATAACGTTCCTAAAACCGATTTTTTCACCTGTTCCGACTGGACCAATTGGGTATAAGTAAGTTCCTCTGACCACAGTTCCTGTATCTCTTTGAGCTCCTACTTTAGGGCAGGGTCTTTCCCTTTTTCCGCATAGGAACCCCTAGTGACCTTGCAATGTCTGAAACACAAACAGCACATATTTGTCATTGTCTGTTACATAAGCTAGTCTAGTCCAGCCTAGTCTTTAAACACTGCCAAGGTTTGTTGTTGTATGTGGCGACGCTATAAAGACCCGTGCCGTGCTTGCGTCACTACCTTACCCCTGCTTACCCCATGATACTTTTTCTTCAAATATCTCCAATGTGGTAAGAGCTACATCTTCTCCTTCAGTGCTCGCTAGCGAGTGAAAGCTAACCCCAGATTCAGTCTCGTTATGGAACGAGCTTTGTCCGCTTGGCGGCCTATACTGGTAATTTCCCTTTCACCCAGGAGAGCGGGGTTTGTGTCCCACGTGTGTCTTTAACCGGCCCGTTATTCCACGGAACCGTAAGCCCACCCATAAGCTTTTCCGTATCCTAACTGCTTCAAAAAGGATGCCAGTAGTCCCGAAGCGTGTGTTGTATGACGCTAAAGGAGATGACCGAGTGCGTCTTATATGACACTAAAAGAGACGACCAAGCGCATGTTGTATGACGCTAAAGGAGACGACCATGCGTGTGTTACATGACGCTAAAGGAGACGACCAAGCGTATGTTATATGACGCTAAAGGAGACGACCATGCGTGTGTTATATGATGCTAAAGGAGGCAACCAAGCGCGTGTTATATTACACTGAAGGAGACGACCAAGCGTGTGTTATATGACGCTAAAGGAGACTTTTAGCATCAATAACAACGACAAAGGCACCTGACCAAGCATCCATATTTTACAAGATGGGAGTGAGAATGTGTTGACAAATATATATTTTTTTCTTTTTAAACCTCATATTTAAACACTTTAAAATGATTGTTTGTCAACACAGTTTGGACATAAAAGACCCCCTACCAATATCTCAGGATACTAAATATTTATTAAGTGTGTCTCTGTGACTTTCCACTTTATGTGACAAAAATAGAGCAGAGGTGCATGTGGAAGCATCAAATTATGCTGCAAGCTAGTGTGAGGGCCTCTTCTGCTGACAGGAGAGCTGTCAGGTCCTCAGCAGCTGAAGCCAGGGAGGGAGTGCTCTGCACTGCATTGGCATTTTATCACTAAACCAGGATTACAGGGCATTTAGATTTGCTTTGATAGTGTGATAATCTTTGAGATTTTCACTTCACCGCGTTGAGATTCCAGTAAAGGCACTAAAATGTCAGCCTCATGAGTACAGTAAAACTTTTAGAATCAGATATCGACATACCTTTGCAGTGTAAAACAAACAGTTGTATTCACAATATCTATCGATAAATTGAAGCATTTTCTCATGTGCACCATTGGAAAAATTAAGAAGCTGAAGTATGAATGTTGCTGGAGCTTCAAATTACATAAATTCAATACATACATTCTACCAAAGACCATTCCTCACGTGGCGTTACACAAACATGTTTTCTGCTGAGTCTTGCCTCAAAGCCTGCAGTCAAAATCCATATTCTTTTCTTGGATAAGTAGGGTCACCAACTCGGGTTTAAAACCTCTGCAGTTCCTGTCATACCATATTTTACAGAGCAGAGGGTGAACACAGAGCAGGGCTGACAAGTCTCACTGCATGAGGAGAGCAGGCTCCGTTCAAAAACAGCTTGACTTCCTGATGAATGGACTAGCCACTGGCCTATTAGCTAACAGTGTTGATGAAATGAGTCAGTTAACAAAGAGAAAAACCTACTTGTCTCTTTAGATGTGAGACATGCAGTCCTGACTCATCCTGAGATATATTCAGAGCGACTGGTCAGTGACTACTGAACCACTTTGGCCGAGGTTCAATCCCCAGCCATGTCTGGCAGTTAGTTGAGTCAGGTCTTGACAGTATCAGCAACATAGTGGATGAAGCCAGCACTGTGGTTATTACAAACCTCAACTCTTTGTTGGTTGCACTGTTTTCCACTTGTTCTACTAACCCTAGAATCGCTTTGCCAGACCATCCTCCACAACATTGCACCAGATGGAGCCACGGGGCCGCTGCAAAATAGCCTGGTGAAGGAACTTGTTTTGGTTGAAGGTTGTTTAAGTCAGGCAAACGAAAACTCTGATTCGACAGATTTAACCGGCAGACATCTGATGAGCAGTTAACCGTAGTCCTAAAATTACAACCCAAAGAACACAGAAGGTAATGAATATCGGGCCCAAAAAAGTGACATCCGGCAGAATCTGGTGGCAGTGGAGCAATCCCAGAAGTGGAACATTGTGGATATAGACTAGACTTACCCTAACCCTCCACTGGAAATCCCTGTAGCTATAGTAGCAAACTAAATTACCAATAACAGTGTTTACCTATTTACTGTATTTTAAATTTTACAAATGACCTTACAGACACAAACTGCTTCTCCAGCAAGCGTATAAAATAAATCAAAAGGCATCCACAGCCTCACACTAACTTGAGCATTTGACTGTGGCAGGTGTGGTGGAGCTGCTGTATGTCAGTGCTTTGTACTGCCGTGTCATAAAGAGAACGTTCTCTGTACGATCTCACTTATGTACAGCTTTTTTCTTGGTTGACAAAGATGCTCTTGAAAACACTGTTCTGATTAGACACAACTTCCTGCTTTAACAAGACCATCATGTACGTGTTTTGCCTCACTTGATTGGACGGGCTGTGACTGAAGAGTCAAAGCAGGACAAGGTGGGACGTTTGATCAAGGCGTTTTGACCCATATTTGACATGTGGACATTACAAAGAGGTTTGAACATGTTTGCTTTCAGACAGCTTAGATGACTCATCCTAATAACTGTCTTTACTTCAAACATATTGAACTTACCCACTTTGTCCATTGTAGAGATTGTGGAAATGTGGACTGGGTAACAAATAGAAAATTTACGATAAAAAAACCCTGGATTTTGTCAGAAATCATTTGAAACACCCTTCAGTGAATTGACCGAGACACTGCTGATTGCTATGCCAGTGCCATGCAAGGAATCTTGCTGTCATTGGTCCCTGAGTATGTGTGTATTGGTTAGTGAAATTGAGAGACAAAGCACTGGAAACATTTGCTTTAACTCAAATCAAGGTGGACATGCTTGAATGCTAGTTAAGACATTACAGTACATGATGTACTCTCTGTTTGATCTGCTGCTTTGATGTTTGGCTAAAGCATTTAACTGGCCTAATTCTCCCACACTCACATCTTACTGGGAAGGACATTTGATTTATAACTATTTTTTATTTATTTATGACTATGTAAGACATTCTCCAAGATTTCTGCTGCTATTATCTTCTTTGATAAGTCAAAACCTTGATTGCAGGGCTATTGCTGTCTTTAACCTATACTAATTATCCAAAATGCATGCATGCATGCTTTCTTAGTAGATAATTGGCTCTGAAAAATTAGAAAAATAAAGCAAACCGGTCATGACATTTATTTTTATTAATACATTTTCAAACTCACTTTTTGCTTATTTGCACACTAGTCACACATCTTAGCTCATGTACTCCCCTCCCAGGTCTTTCACTGTCTTGAATTGACTCCCTGACATTGACAGTGTGGGTGTCAGCAAGCAGTACAAGGAGAGAGGGAATGTAAGAATAAAAGTATTAGCACAGAGGAAGGGGAGATGGAGTAAAGAAATAACCTGAGTAGATGAAATAAATGGCAGGAAGAAGCAGAGAAAAGTACAAGAATGTTGCGTTGGTAGTGGGTGAGAGTGACATTAGAGTGGGCGTTGAATCCTTTAGGTCTCAAATGAATCATCTTTCATCTGTTGCACAGGTCAGGCAGGCTTGGCCTGTCATTGCTTGCGTTTACACAAGGATACTCTTAGATACTTAAGAAAAAATGTAAGTAATCAATATCTCAATCAATATTAAGTTCATGTATTCACCCAACCTCGCTGAGCTTATACGGCCTTACATACCGTCACGCTTTCTCACGTCAGATGATCAGCTGATCCTGAGTGAGTCTAAAACTAAGTAGAAGCTCAGAGGGGACCGGGCCTTTGTGATGTCTGCTCCAAAATTGTGGAATGAGCTGCCTCTGTACGTTAAATGGGCCTCTCTGTCTGTTTTTAAATCACGTCTTAAAACCCACCTCTTCTCTGCGGCCTTTGACACCTAGTGAGATGTTGACTTCATTTACTGCATTTAATTATTTAGTTTAATTGTTTTTGTTGTGCAGGTATTATTTTTTACTTGTGTTATAATGTTAGGTTTCTTTTTGTATTTTTGTATTTTTCTGTACAGCACTTTGGTCAACTTTGGTTGTTTTACAGTGCTTAACAAATAAAGTTGGATATTCATTTTAGTATGTAGTCACAGTATCAGGTGTTGAATAGAGCCTCTTTGGGTTGTTTGTAGCTTTAATGTTGTTTACCTTTTTGTGTTTCAACGCCAAAATAAATAGGTAATTAGTGAAAAGCACCATAAAAATGGGTCTAGTAATACAAACATGTCCCCTAGAAATAACACGCATACACTGCTAATTTGTATGCCAAATACGTTTTGACTGAAATGTAATTGCTGCCTGGATTTTTCGATTGAATGAAGTGCTGTATATTTCTACTGCATGCCTATCACAAGCACAGGGCTTTGACATTGGTGCATAAAGGCTATACTAAGCAAAAAGAAAAAAGGTCCGACAAACCTTGAAGTCAGAGAGTGTGTTAGTGACATTACATCAGGCAGTTTTTTTTGCCATAGCTAAGCTGAGTCAATCCCCAAAGCTAAATCTACATCTTAGTGCTATTTTGTTTTAAAGCTGGCATTAGCAAGAGCAACAGGTTTTAGATCGTCTTGTTTACTGTACTTTATTCAAATGCTAAGACTACATAAAAGTTGCTAAACAGGATTTTTGTTCAGTTTCATTCAAACTGTAGAAAGTATTTCTAATGTAATGCAAAATAAGGGTGGTTTTATATTAGGGTATTTCATATTTAACAAAGTACTTTTCAAGCGCAGTATACAATCATGGATTATGTGACTTGGTACCATCTTGAGGGTCTGGAGATGGTTGTTTGGTGATACATACATATGTTCCGTGTTTGTCTTTATTAATTTATCACATTTTTCCATATGGATTTTCTTGTTTGAGACAAGGTCTTAGTGCAGGCCTCGCCCACATGTTACTGCACCACCACACAAGCACACACAGAGATCAGCAATTATTTAATCTAGCAGTCTGCTGGAGGATGTTGAATTTTTTCCCAGATAAAATATTTTAAGGACATAAAATCAGATGCTCTTAGTCTCATTTTTAAAACACCTTTTTCACATTTAGTTACGTTTGGCTGATGGGGTGATGAACCAAATAATTTTCAATCCTATCTGGATCTCTTCTGACTAATCTTACTTCTCATGCTACAGGCGAAGAGCCTGATGATGATCTGGAATATTAATGCATCAACCCCCAACACATTCTCCACTTTAGGATTGCATAATCTTATGATCTATGTTAGGACACATTTCCATTTACATGACGTATTTTGGTAATTTCCCAGACACCTCATACACAATTTGTTCCACAATTATTCAGTTCTCTCATGCACAACTGTTTAGATGGTTTCACAGAAGCCACTCTTATTGCACTTATATGTATGGTATCAATTTAAAAAGACCTGAATTTGACAAATGAATCTGAACATTAAATGCATCTGGAATCACTCTTTACTTGGCTGCAGTTTTTTTTATTTTTTTCACTTTCACTGTTAAAGGAAATTAATAAATGAAGGCATTATAATGGTTTAGGGTTATAGTTGTTAGCCTGAGACCATTTTGTCAAGGTAAAGAACAGATTCTGGCCGTGGTTTAAACAAACCGATGCTAACTGTACGAGATGGTAGGGATGCAAATGTCCTAAATCAAAGAACTACACTCAACCATCCACCACACCTCCTCCCTGACGTGTAATTGGAACTTTTCAAAGCAGACAATCCAACAAGCACTTAAAAAGTAACTACCGTTTTTTTCAACCTGGACCCTATTTTTCAGCAATAAAACAAGTTACAATGTAAGTTTTACAGCACAGTACAATTATACAGCTTGTATTTACATTCACAAAAGTGCTTGTTTTACCACTGACAGGCTCAGATTAATATTCTAAGTTTCTGAAGACATTATGGAAAGGATTCCTAAGGAGGTCGACCTTTCTATTAAAGAGTAAGTTCCTTTTTTAAAACATTAAAACATGAAATTGTGTTCGCTAAAGCCTCCAGCACTTTAATTTGACCAAATTGAGGATTCACATTTGTCCCATTGAGTTACATTGCAGTCTGTGGCTGCCAGATAAAGCGTCCATTATTGCCTTCAAGGCGAGACATTTGTGCTTTATATGTAGCCATTTCTTCCCACAAACCTGTTCATTTTACAATGTTCCGCTACTTCCGATTATGCTACAGACAGATAGACAATGCATTATTATTGATATACTGTGTAATTTTATTCAAACTCCAGAAGAGGATTGTCAAACTCAACCAGGTCAGCTAACCACGGGCCCCAAGGAGAATACTTTTGACAGGAAACTACAGAAAGTTTATTCTACTGAGGCAAGTTTATTCAATTCAAGTCTAAACTGACTAAATAAAATAGAACAGGAAGTTAGTACAACAATATACATTGATATTCTCGTATCTGTTCAGAGCACATTATCTGGGCTTAGCCGAATAATATATTAATACGTTTACACCCGTATTACATCCATGCGCCACAGTTTGAGAGAGTTTCATAGAATCT
The DNA here is from genome assembly GCF_008692095.1 of Etheostoma spectabile. Lineage (NCBI taxonomy): Eukaryota > Metazoa > Chordata > Actinopteri > Perciformes > Percidae > Etheostoma > Etheostoma spectabile. The sequence goes on from NC_045741.1 coordinate 25,706,723, forward strand.
TTTCTAACCAAGGTACTGCATTTTTAAAAATGAACACCAACGTCACACAGTCCCTGGACTTACTCACTGCTCACAGTCTCTGTTAATTCCTCTCATCAGAGGGTTTGGTGAAGTGCATTCTACTCCCAGTTTTACCTTGGGAAATGGATTCTGTATTTATAGTTTACTGCCTGTGGGTATTTTATCCAAGGTCAGTAGTAGATTACCTATTTGGCTCATTGAGCTGTGCGCTCTGTTAGATCCCCTTTTTTAATGTGCATTGGTGATTGATTAAGCTCCTGTGTTTCTATGCTGGTGTAGACCTTGACTGATGCATACAGAGAGCAATATGTATGTATGGTTAGCTCTTGTGCTGAATGTGCGATCGATGCATAGAGTCCCCTCGCAATAATTACCTCATCCAGGAAAGGGGGGAATGCCTGAGGGTTGAGAGTGTGTGTGTGTGTATGTTATTCTTGCTTCCTTCCCTTGCTGGCTTTGTGAGTCATGGATTGTTGCAAAGTGTCAAAGAGCATGGAGCTCCTCTACATCAGTCAATGCTGATGGTTGAGAGAGGGATCTATGAGGGTAGAAGAGAAAGATTGACTGGAAGAAAACAAGCAACTGCAAAAGACAAAGAAAGAACCGGAGTTTGCATTATAGAGTGAGAGACTGTGTAATATTTGGTGAATTAAACAATAGTTAAAAGTAGGATGCAGGAAGGAAGTCTTTACGTGTGCTGTTTCTGATTCTTTTAGGCACTGAAAGGGAAATATTCTTCACTGTAAAGAAGTTTGATGCCTTAAAACACATGAGCTGTGCACATGAGGTTCTAAATGGTTCTAAACCCAGGACAGCCAAACTTCATTGGAAGAAAAAAACCAATGGTAAAACTATTACCCAAACGGTTCATATGAGTTTACTTTTGACCTTATTTTGTTACAATGGTTGTGCACCAGTTTTTATGTCCAATAAGATATTATATATTACATTTTAAATGGGCTTTTATTTCCAAACTAAGTTGGTGAGAATCTGGCTACACTCCTGTTTGAGTCTGACTACTAATAGAAATATGGCCAAAAATACCAAAAAAATACCAAAACAAGCATTGCCCATTAGTGACCTACTTAATTAGTTTTACCTCTACAGATTAATGCAACCCAATGCAAACATTCTGCCAGTCAATCCGCTTTATGTTGCTTATAATATTTCTTGTTGAAACTTAAATGAAATTTGTGGGTCTTGTACTGGACTGCATTAAAATGAGAGGTGTTTCTAATCTTACACCCCCCCTCCACACACACACACACACACACACACACACACACACACACACACACACACACACACACACACACACACACACACACACACACACACACACACACACACACACACACACACACATACAACCCTCTCATTTGTTTGTTAATGGGAAGGACAAACAAATTAGAAACACTTCCCAATATAATATGTACAATGTCATGGCAGATCTGTTAAATTGAATTGCATCAGACTACTCAGGTGTGCCTAATATGATGGCCACCGAGTGTATCTTAGTGTGACGCCCCCATCTCTTTGCTGGGATGTCTGTCTGTTCATATTCCTTCATCTCTCCACAGATGCCAATAACTTTTCAGGCTTGACTTTTATTGTTGTAGAAAAAAAACAGGGCGTTTGATGTAATTAAGTACGGAGCCCCTGAGGTGACATGGAGGGAAAAAGAATAGAAAAAAATTACAAAAAACATGTACTGGGGACAAACACTTTTCTGAGATCTTGACTTTGTTTTGCAAGATCTCAAGTTTTATTTGCAAGATCTTGACTTTGACTTGGAGAAAAAAAAATTGAAAAAAAAGAATTTGAAAAGAATTGAATCAATAAAATATGTACTGGAACAATCACTTTTGCAAGATCTTGACTTTGTTTTGCAAGATGTCGCTATGCCGGCAACCGCTCTACCATTGAGCCACAGCCGCCCAATGAAAACACAATGTTTACAGTTGCTGAATATTTTATACAACAAAACGGCGAGTTTGCCACATAGATAGCTAGCTATACTACCATGGTTGTATTAAGAGAATGGACTATCTATACTTGTAAGAGACATGAGAAAGAAGCTCATGACCAAGCAGACATTAGAAATGATTTAAGAAATTTTATTGAATAAATTATGAATTAAATTTGGCAGGATGGCTCTGTTCAGAGAAGTTCCCTGACCTTTCATGAAAGAGCAGAGTCAGGGGACGCTCATACAGTTTAAGACTGGGGGAGCTAAACTATTCCCCCATATGAACAGAGCAGCAATGATGACATAGAAGCGTATGTCACGTTACACACAACGAGGTGAATCTGGGGAGGAGGTGGGTTGCATCAATGTAGCATCAAGCATTCAGGAGAAACTAGCAGCAGCAGTTAGAACAAAACTAAGCAGCAAGCAGTTAGGAACAAACTAAAGCAGCTTTAAGTAGCCATTTAGCAGCAAGGGGAGTTGATCAGCTGATGCGCTGATGTAGATTAACTGCTGCAGCTCAGCTGATGCAAATCAGCTGCTGCGACCGTATTGTTGGCCAATAGCGGTTAGCAGTGTCTTGACTACTACTCTTACGGCATCAACTGGTAAGGGATCCAATACATCAACCAGGAGTCAGTGTAGGGCCAGAGAATGAGGACTCTTACATCTGATGCCTGGGACCATCTTTGAACAGACAAAGGGGTTACCATCTCACCTCCCTGTATGACCACCTGTTATCACTTGACCATAGTTCCATTTGTTCATGGAACATTGAGATGGAAATTAAGGTGATGGAAAAAGAAGAAGGAAAAAAAAGATAAAATGTGATACAAAGTAGAAAAGTGACATACCCACAGCAGAAGTTTGCAAACAAGCAGAATATGTTAGAATGTAAGGCAGAGAAGATAAAAATAAAAATACAGAGCGGTATGAGGCACAGAGAGTCAGATGGAAAGAGATAAAAGTTTCAAGTTCCTAATCACTGATCAGAGCTGATGCCAGCTGAGACTTCACCATTGTCTCTGACACACACACACACACACACACACACACACACACACACACACACACACACACACATGCTCACAGTGACAGGTAGGTGAGTACAGGTCAGTGTTGGGGCCTCCTTGTCACTGGGCAGTTTTGAATTGACACCTGATTGCTGTATGAGGTCTCTCTCTATGTGTGTCTATACATGAGTAAGTGAATGGGAGTGCGTGCCTGTGTGTCTGTCAGTACGTGTGTGTTTGTGTGTGATAGAAGCTGTCATGCAGCTGTCTTGTCTGCTCTGATCCCCACTAACCCTCAGTCAAACAACATGCCACTGTAATAGCAGCACATGTACAGTCCTGAGAGTGGCAGCATCAATCACATTTTCTACATTCTTGTAGGTTTTTAAGTTGCCCAAAACTCACCCCAACCTAAAATCACTTCCTTTCTGTTCTGTATCTTTACAAGGGCAGTGGTTTTACAAATAATTTTCAATAGACAGTACACTGTTAAATAAAGTTTGGATCAACTTAATATATAATGATATGACGGCCAGTCTCACAGTCAAGTCTTCGCCGTGCCGTACAGTCCAGTTCAGACTATAGATTCTGGACCATACAAGTGTAAACTTGCAACTACTTGCAATGCGACAGTCTGCAACTTTCTGAAACCTGCCAGTTTACAGAAATGCGACAAGATGAGAAGGTGTATCATCTTCATAGAACAACTCTTTGTACTTCTGTCCTAATATACAACTTTCAGGCTTGTTTTCTAGCTGAATTGCTAAATATGAATGTGGATAAAGTTAGTCATAGTAAGATACTCGCTACAGCTGCATTTCTAGGGATAACATGGCAAAAACGTTTTATTTCTCTGATTCACTGATATGTTCTAATGACGCTCGCTTTCATAAGTCACTCTCTAGCTCAATCCACCATATACTGTGCTTGCAGGCACTAGTTGAGCTTGACCATCGGAAACCTTTTCCTGCAAATCGGTTTTGTCTCGTTGCAATGGTTGAATCTTTTAATATATCTTTTTGAAGTGAAAAAGTGAAAATAATAAATCCAACTGCCCCATGATTGAAGTTTTACTTTACATTTTCCGTGAGCCTTCAGTCACCCCCACCCTGCCCACATTTGACAATCAGTCAAAGATAAGCAAGACCTGACAATTCTGATTTGACTATGAAAATTCTTAGTCTGGAATCTAGGATTCCTAGATCAAAGTTTGTTAATAGTTTTAGAATTTTTGAAATTCCTAGTTCATTGAATGATCGCTAATACAGACTGTAAAACTGGGCCAGCCCATTGGCATCTATGTCATCAGGGGACGCTAGCAAATTTCCAACATTGTATATATACTTTCCTGGGTCTTAATATTTTAAACAATGACTAAAGCCTGTTTTCTTCATAGCTAAATAACCCTCAAAACAGTCCTCCAAAGAGACAAATAATGACTTTATAAGTCATTTGTTCCCTACCCTCTAATACAACCCACAGGAGCGTATCATAAAATACTGCCCCTACCAGTACCTTAGCTCTAAACAAGATAACGTCCGTCACAGTTTTGAATGTAAAGGTCTCGATTTTGTTGTGAAATGGTTGCAGTTTGGTTTATCTTTAGGCATTAAATTACGTATGGTTAGGCACCAAACCTAGGAATACTACTAGGTGTAAAAAACATTCATGGTTTGCATTAAAATTTTATTTTATTTCATGGTTACTCATATGATGCTGAACGTGACGTTTGTAAAGTTAAAAAAGTACTCGCCGTTTACCATTAAACCTGGACTCAAACTCCTCTCTCCTAGGTATAAAAGTCATCTGTTTGTTTGATCCATCTACCACCATAATAAATTGCCTCTTGACATGGAAAGTTGGCATATTTTGTCATAATATTTCCTCCTCTGCTCTGATCATAACTACTATGGCCACGAGAGGACGCCACCACTAGAAACTAGGTCAAATATAGGTCAAGTTCAATGTAAATATACTGTATGTCTGTATTGTATTTTTTTTGGTATTAAGACATTGGCTCATCTCATAATGCAGATGTCAGCAATGCAGATAGAAAACAACTCTAAATGCTGTTTTGGAAGGTTAAAAGTTGAGTTACTTTTGCAAAGTTTGTTATTGAGAGAGATTACACCACCGTGTTTGACAATGCCATAATGAAGATTGTGATCTAGTCTGACCTACAAGAATTTTTCCCTACTGACTGATAAAAGGTGGCTTTAGCTCTATGTGTTACTCTCCATGCTGTTAGCAAGGAAAGCCATGCAACCTGCCATCCCTCCAACTCCCCCACCCACGCTCATATGCCGTATAATAGGAAGCAGAACAAGTGGTGAGGTTGTGTAAAGTGCACTCTATATGTAGACAGACACTGAGTTAGAAGTCAAGATAAGGTGGGTGAAATACATGTCTAGAAAACCATTACATTTGAGTTGTTTCTTATAAAGACAATACTTAACTGTAGAATAAGTGCTGAAGAATAAGATCCAATTGTCAAAAACAACCCTCTCTTAGTTTTTGTTAAAACTGAATAAATTGCATTTACTGTAGTAGTACAGAGAAAATATGTTACAACATGAAAAATAGTTGTTATACCAGGATTTTAAGCCTTGTTTTTTTGTCATGGTTGAAGTAATATGCTGTGGTAATTGACCAATTAGGTTCTCCAAGAAGGTCAGCATTTTTCATTTCCATTAGTCAAGAGCTTTTATTTCAATTCTACTCAATTAAATTTTATTTATTGTGTCAAATCACAACAGAAACGCGCTTTTGGTGCGACAGTGACACGGAAAAACTTCCTTTTTACAGGCAGAAACCTCAGACAGACCCTGGCTCTTGGTGGGCGGCCATCTGTCGCTGCCGGTTGGGACGCAGAGACACTGATACAGATATACAGATGTACAGAAATATGATAATAATCATAACTGTTGGTACAATGTGCTGTGGCATTATAGAAAGAATAAAGATAATATAACTACGACCACTACTACGAATGTTCATACTGCAAATTGTATAAAGGTTGTAGCAAATTTAATAGATGCACTAAATTAAAAATCATGCACTGCATTAAAAATCAACTGAAATAATCTATTTTATGTAATACTGCATCATTTCATACGCATTTACCCCCAAACATTTTTTTTTTTGAAATTATAAGGAGGAGACAAGGACTTTACGACATTGGTTACAATACGATAATTATATAATGCGTGGTGTGTGTTTAAGTATTAGCACAGTACCTTCTATCACTCAGTATATTTCATAAACAGGTAACATATTCCCAGACAGTGGGCGCTCTGTGTTTTTTAGACGGTTCACATTTTAAAGAAGCAATTCTAGTGTCTTGGTGCTTATTCAGCACATGGAAAGCACAAGTCAGCTCTTGCTTATCAAATTGCTTGTCAAATTCACAAAAGAGAGCTGAGAGAAGACTGCTGTAGGACAGAATGATATTCAGGGAGCCAACTTCCCCTTTAAAGTCACAGAAGAGAAATGGTTGCCCTTAAAATATACCACCACGATGTTGAATGATGGAGGAATTATGACTCATCAATATAAGCTTCTGACTAAAAGTATCTTGAACCTTTCAAGTGATTCAGCTCCCATTCTCTATTCCATAAATACATATGTTCAAACCAGCAGTTATTGAAATCTTTTATTAAATTGTTCTCCTTTTAGACTGAGACATTTTTTTTTTAACACTATCTTTATTCACAAAAAGTGACTTGTGACCTTTGTCATGTTGAAATTGACTGCTGTTTCCCTTTTATTAAGTCAAATGGAACTGAAGTAGATTTGCATAAAATTGATGGCTATGTGGTGCTGTGGCTAATGAAGGTAGTTGGAATGGATTGGAGTGATCATTTCCTCATGAGTGGCTGGCTATTTGAAGCCCTGTGGTATCATATGTTGTGGATGGCATTGCCATTGCTTTACGTAAGTGTGTGTGTGTGTGTGTGTGTGTGTGTGTGTGTGTGAAGGCTTAAGCACTGCCAGAATGTTATTCTATTTTTCTGTTCAAGGCTGCATGTTTTCAGATCTGTTATATAGTTTATGTGTGTATATCTGTGTGTGCGTTCTTTGTAGGTGTGTTTATATGTGTCATTGTTACTCACTTGTTTTTAGATAGTATGTGTTTTATGTCTCTGTATGTACAGGAAACTCTTATTAAAATGACAGTTTGTTGGTTTTAATAAAGAAGCTACTGACCACTTCCCCTGTCAAAGTATTCCACCATTTTTGCCGGAGCAAGAAAACACAGTGCATGAGGAAATAGTTTGATATATTGGCAATTACCTTGATTTGCTTTCTTGCAGAGTTAGTTGGGAAGATCGAAGCCACTCACATGTCTGCATGCTAAATATATTGCAACATCAAGTGGCTTAGCTTAGCATTAAAGCTGGCGCCATGGGGAAACAGCTAGCTTGGCTTTGTCCTAAAGTAACAAAATCCACTTACCATCACCTGCCAAGCTCACTAATTAAAATGTTATATCTTGGGCGGAGTGACTTCTTTAAGTACTTTTGGCTAGCTGTTTTCCCCTATTTATTGTCTGTATGTTAAGCTAAGATAACCAGCTGTAGCCTTATATTTACTGTTCACAGACAACTTTAACGCAAATTAGAGTGGTTGGTTTAACTCTGCAAGAAAGTAAATAAGCATATTTTTTCAAAATTTAAAACTATTTCTTTAAGCAAAAATAACTACCTTGAAACTATTTTGATGATATATCTCTTTGGAAATTAAAATAGTGAGAAAAAATGAAATCAATTTGCCTGTTCTCTTCCGCCATCTAACCTTTCTAATGTGGGCTATGCTTCACAGCAGAGCCCCTGCAGTCACATCTATACATGACATTGGATGTACATGTTTGTGCGTGTTTAAGCCCCCACACAGTTAACACACTGAAAATACAACAGGGGCAGTTTGTCATATGCTTCTTTTGAGTGCTCTGCTCTTAAAAACACTGGTTCTTTTACAGCCTTAGCTTTTTTTCTCTGCTACAGTGATCATTTCCAAATGTTTACATAATGTCTCTAAAATGTATTATTGATGCTACTGTATGCACTGTTCCAAAGAGATTTATGTCTTTTGATCCTAAGAGGTATATCCTCAGTTAAGTTTCCATTTTCAACAGAGAACTATTTTTTCACTCTTTTTTTAAAGTCCCTCTTTTCTTGCTCATAACAGTAAAGCCCTACTGTAAACATTTGAAGTGGACTTTTGTGGTACTGGTTACCCAGTCCCCTTGTCAGTGGGAAGATTTTTCCAAAAAGGGACTATAGAAACATTAATTATTGACTACTTTCTTATCTTTTGAGAGCATCTTTTGAAGGCTGTGTGTGTTCTTGATCACCCTGTTTTCCTCCATCTTCTCCTTCTTGGTCCTATAGGTCCCCTTACAAAGAAACACACTGATGATTTAGGTGATAGTGACCGCACGGACGACGAAGGTATTTTTTCCCACCCCCAATGCCAAACTGATTTGCATGACAAGGGAAACCAGACTTACCCTTTCTCCTCCAATTTTTATCTTCTTTGATTTTCTTACATTTCTTGTCCTTTTTTGAAAGTGATGGACATTTTCTTTTTGCTCTTTACTCGTAAACTCTTTTTCGGCTGGATGTGTTTTGTCCTTTTCAGCTTGATGTCTAAAGTTTACATGTTTACCACCATTCTTTGATAATAACATAGTAACATATCTGCTTGGATTTGCTGTTTTCTTTAATTTCCTTTTCTATGTTGCATCCCACTAGCAGATCAAGTAACTATTAACCTTTAGCCAGATCTTAACACATTTTGCATGTTTTTCTTTTAATTTGTGTCGTATAAAATCAGATCATGTTCAAAAATATTAATGACTGGCTAACTGGCTTGCACCTATTCTAACACCTGTTCAAATTTGGGGCGTCAAACCAACAACCTTAGTGTTTGAGGAGCCTAAAACAACATGAAAATACTGTAGAAAAAAAAAAATCATTGTAAGCATCCCTCTCAGTTGTGGTTGCTGTAGTCATGTGGGGGCGTCATCTCTCCTGGCATGGTTTCCTCTCCTACAGGGCAAAGTCTGAGCTAATTTACTACACACCAGTATCTGAAGCTAACTGTCTGGTCAAACACCCGCAGTGGCTGTTAGATTCAGAACCTAAGTCCCAAGCTGCCAAATGACTTGTTTTGTAGCTATATAAAATGTGGATTGGCTAGCAGACATGACAGACTTGGCAGTAATAAAATGAGCCAGCATTTTGGTGGAACTGATTTCAAGTGACATTACTGTCATTATGGTTTCAAGTGATCATCTGGGCTCTCCATTTTAATGCTTTTTGGAGAACACACAATGAAAACAGCACATAAAATACTCAGTACTCAATTTCTATTGCATGGTAATACTAGCAGCCTGCTCATGTGGCTATTGTCAATTCCATGATTTTCAAACTTTGAGGACTGCTTACACAGCAAATTGTAATTTAAATTTTGCAAGCATCTCGCAGAGACAGAGCAGCAGAACCATTCCTATGTTGAGTTAAATTTCCACAGATCCAGAGTTTCTGTGGGTAACAGACTGAAGTCAAGAGGAAACAGAGGACAGCTGATACCACAAAGTCTAATTTTGCTAGTAACATGTAGCATAGATGACATAAACCAACTTTATTTAAGCCCCTTCTGTTCCAAAAACATAATTCTAAAAGAAGTAAAAATAGAAAGACAACTAATACAAGTGAAAATGCATTCAAAATTGCACTTAATAAGTAAACATGAAAGTATATTTTCAATAAAGTGAACTGGGAATTGTGTGGCCTTCAATACAATGTAGAGTTTACTCTGAATGTCAACTAACAGCTGAAGCTCACGAGATGTGGTTGATAGCTCTGAAACCGTGAACGTGTGCTAAGTTATTTTTTTATTTTTCCTGTGAAATTATTTAAATTATCCATTTTTTATTACTGACAAAATAGCATGCATTTTAACAGTGCAGCTGGTCAGGGTATAATATATTTAAACTGCTTTGTATATTGTTGTGATATATAACAATAAATTATGTTGTATAAAGTGATTATATATTGTGTATGTAAAATCTGAATAACTAGTAGCATTGGCGGTCAAATAAATGTTGTGAAGTTGAAAGTACAATATTTTTTGTAAGGTACTGTATTAAAACTATAAAGACATAATGTAAGTACAATCAACTCAAAATTGTAAGTAAGTAAGTACTTGAATAAATGCTGTTAGTTACCTTTCATCAGTGAAATGTACACAGATACAAACTAAACCAGTCATTACAATATGTGCTCTGTAACTTATCTGTTACACTTACTTCCATCCAGTTCTGCCTCTGAAGGATGTTTTTATAATTTAATGTACTTACTGTATATAATTTAAATTCCAGTATGTGCTAAAGCCTTAGAAAGATCTCTCTCCCCAATTGCAATTTCCAACCAGAAATTTGGATATTCTATATTGTAATGAAGGTCATCAGAAATGTTTACGATGACAAGATAGATGCCTTATAAGGACAGTTATTCCACACTAGTATGGATGCCTACACTGCCTCAATGTATTGGTGCTGTGTAGTACAGTATGAAACCATTTTCAGTATTCAAGACACATTTATCGGTGGCCTGATTCACTGACTACATTTTTGGAACTAAATTACATGGTTTCTCTACTGCACACATGCCTGTGAACCCTAAAACAAAGGAAAAATCAACATATATATACAGTACATACAATAGCATTTACCACATACTGTTGTTTCTTCGAAGGCATTTAATCATAGAACATTATTGGGAATATGAAAAAGAATACTAAAGGGACCCAGTGGATACCTGACAAAGACTATAGGACCAAAATATTGGAATTGCTCCTCTAGAATATAAAGTAAATGCTGTTTGAAAGCTAAGACAGTGTGCTGGAAATCCAGTAATCTCTATAATAAAAAATATAAACCTTTGCTTGGTTGCCATAAACAAGCAGTCCTTTGAAAAGCCACATTAAGGATAAAATGTCCTTGATAAAAGCCTGAGATAGAGTCGTATCCCCTTCAGGCTGCTGGAGTGCGACTTTAATGACAAGCAGAAAGTCTTAATAAGGCACCTCTACTGTATAATGTGACGAAGTAAACAGCAATCACATCCAAATAAGGCTCACAACCATCCAGATCTCTTTGATCTGTGCCATTACGCTGTTTTCTGGGAGCTCGCGCACACACACACACACACACACACACACACACACACACACACACACACACACACACACACACACACACACACACACACACACACACACACACACACACACACACACACACACACACACAAACAACAATACGATTAGAGAGTCACACAGATCTATTCAATGAAATCCCAGAAAGCTTCAAGTATTATCTTGAAAAAGGATGCAGGGCAGACAACTAATCCTGTTTTAATATAGAGGAAAATATGCTTCAGGACAAACAAACACACACACGTACAGTCACACACTCTGTAGCCCCATCTGGGCTGACTGTGATCAGCTCGGATCCCCCCCCCAGTGATTCCTGATGCTCTTAACCCTTGACCTCTTGTCGCCTTGTAGATGCAAACTCAATGAGGACATCCCCTAAACTCCCTAACCCTCCCACTCAGCAAATCTTGGATTTTCAAATCTCTTTATACTCACTAAAGCTGGTATTTGTAATCCTTTTGTGCTGGGAATAGAGATGTAAACAGGAAAGTCCCTGAGAGCTGAGGATTTGTTAGAAGCTCTGCTATTTTTTTTAATTTTATTTTATATTTTTTTAAAGCAAATAATGCTGGCGTGGTTAAGAGTGGGTATACAGAAGTGGAGATGTGGCATATGCAAGGTTCATACAGGGCCCCTTGTATCCTCTATAAAGTATTATATGGCTATACCTGTGGGATATTAATCTCCTTATACACAATTGATATATTACTTTGAGTGTGGAGGGCTCAAGGACATAGATTGTGTCACAGAATTAAGACAATCCTGGAGTTGAGGAACCTACCTTGTTGTATCAAGCTCACCCAAAGGCTCTAGCTGGTGACATTTCAGGTGCAAATCCAGCTATTGAGTCTGCTTTCACAAACAGTGGAGTACAAGTAAAACCTCCTTTGCTACGACTTGTCACCATCTCACAAATGTAAATACCACAGTTAATATTTGATTCATATCAGCAATGGCATGGAAGGATCAAGTCCATCTATAATTGCAAGTAAAGGAAAATGCAAAAACTTGACCAACCAATGTGACACCACAAAACCAAGAGCTCAGTACATAGTCGCCTAATGCTCTAGCAAGCATTTTAAGTGCACTTGCAGTAAACTTCTCTTCGCATTGCCGTCATAGCAATTCAACAAGGACTTGATGGAAATCCTGTCTCTGAAGCTAAACAACACAACTTCCTAAAGGATTTTCTGATTTGCCGCTTTTATGGTTGGTGTCCATTAAAGTTTTGGCAGTTCGAAATACTTTAATTGAAAGCTAGCTCAGTCTTCTATGTCAATAATAATCTGTAGACCCAATCATCCACCCTGACCTCCTACATAAGCCATTTTACAAACAACAATGACTGTGCTACTTTCACGTAATATGTAATGGAAAGTATGGAAAAGATTATCATTTTCATAACTCATAGTATGCAAAACGTTGAGTTAGCAAATGACAAAATTTGTTTATTTTTAGGCAACGTACTTCCAAAACAATATATACTGCATGACCGTACAGGTGCATGTTGTGAAATGGTCGCAGTTTTGGTACCATGTGGATCACATTGTAAATTAAAACAAAACCACCTGGCAGATGCCAAGCTGGACACTCTTTGTCTTCTACCCCATGTACAGGGACAGGGAGGGAACATGACATCTACTTTGCCCAGTTTGTGAGTTGGCATGTTTTGTTGAACACACGGCCACCATAAGACGTGTGCTTTGGAAATTGTGTGGCTGGTAAAGCCCTTTCCAATGAACATCTTGCGAAATGGCTTAGCAACTTCCAAGCCAATGGGCAGGCAGACCCTTCCACCCTTTACGCACAGCGAAGCAGAGTAGCCAGCCTTCTTAGGTGGGGTGAGTGTTGATGACATATGTATAGCAGCATCATGTTTTACGCCCGTCCATTCATGTGGTTTTATCTTGTGGACTGGTCAGGCTCCTTTTCAGGGTCTGTGATCACTTTCATGACACGAGACTGGTAAAAGTAATACGTGTGTGTCAGTTTTGTTGCACCTGACTTCCTTCTGGGCATTACACACCTACCGTATGCCCGTTAGTCTATACCCATGACGTTCCACTTCCAGGAATGATCCGGAGCCGCCTGATAATACCATAAATATCATAAAGCCCTACATATGTTGTATATTGGTTTAATTACCTTTAACAACTGACTTTGGCCTTAGTTGGATTATAATATTTACAATTATAATATTTAAATGGTATCTCCATCAACATGGACTCGGCCTTAAAAAGGACAGCGATTACTTACAGTAAATAAACGTGTGTATTTCTGGGCCTCATTTTGATCCCTGTTGCTTTTTCGGAGTGTCTCCATGGTTTTGCTCCCTGCAGCAAAAGGCTGAATCCAGGATAAAACCACTTTTGCCCCTGGTCTCTGCTGTTGGTTTGATCAGTCCTCTACACTGGCAGAGGGAGAGGATACCAAAATTGTTGCAACAGCATCTCTCAGGGTTTGCTCAGAGAAATCTAAAGCACCTGAATCTCTTTGATCATAACCTCATCCTCAAGGAAGCAACAACCTATTCCATATTTGCATGGTACCTTTACTCTGACAAATTTTCCCTCACCCATACTCGTCCATGAAAAGATTGAATGGTCATATCACTTCAAGACTTACTTTAGCTCTTCTCACTGCTAGTTTACATCTCACTGCTCGCTGTAAAAAAAAAACTAAAAAAAACAGGACAGTTGGATGTTCCCACCTCCATTGTTAAAAAACCTAAATCATTTAAAGTTACTTCAAACAGAAGAATAAAAGGATATATTGATATTGAAAATAATTGTGTAAATACAGGATGTTCCTGTAATAACACCAAATACAACTAACTACATAACTACATACAATTAACTCACTTTGTGCTAGAGGATGATGGAAAGAGATGACATTTGTAATCAGTTCAATGATGATTAATTTATAAGTTAGGGGAATGGGAGAGACTGGGGTTTTGCTTGCCCGCCAAGTCTCTCTTGCTTTGGCAAGAGTCTTACTTTGGCAAGCCAATGAAGGATGCCAGGGCACCATACTGAGAGCAAGCTGGATTACATAAACTTAAAATCTCCCGGTACAGTGTGTTCAATATACACCGGGACTTGTTTCAAAAAGTAAATTCAGGTAATTCCATCAGTTGCTCAAACATTGCCAATTTGATCCTAACCTTACCTCATTACTGTTAACTTGAAGCTGTAGCAAAAAATTAAGTACTCATGTAATACTTGAGAGCACATATACAGTACACATACAGAAAACCGTAAAATGTCGTACAGCTCATACAGAGTATTCATATACTTTCTCATATCTCATAAGAGAAATCGTATTGAGCGTGAGTGTGAAAATACACCATATGATCACCATTGTCTACCATGGTTGTTCTTTTCATCAACATGATCATCCTCATTTTTTTTTTACTGCTGTGGCTGTCAGCATCACCTTCGTCATCCTCAACATCTTCTTTAGTTTTATGTTTGTTAACGGCTTTATGGCCATCCTTCTGACTGACATCATCATTGTGATAGCCATGCGCATGTTCATCAACATCATCATCATAAGCAATGACATGGGTTGTCCTCATCACCATCATTATCATAGCTGCCACCACCACTACCACCAGCAGAATCATCAATATTGAGGTCTCCAGCCAAATGTATTGCAAATTTGCGAAAGAATGTTTGTTTCCATCCACTACTATTGTGCAATTATTAAGAATATCTTTATCAAGATTAGGAGCAGGTGGTGCCAATTCTCCAGTCATAAACAATTATACGACTGGAGAAGAAAAAGGTGCATGAGATATTTCCTTCAGTTGCATCTCCATTTCCCCACTCTCTCTTCATCAGTCCACACATGAGACAAGAATTGGCTAAAAAGGGCACCTGGATAGGTCACCAGGTAGATGGCGTGCCAATATATAGAGGTTCACTCCTCAATGACAGCTGCGGGTTAGACTCTGACCAGCGGAAAATTAGCTTAAAATAAGAATTAGCTAGACAGTCCCCCCCCATCAACAGCACCAAAGACAGCATCATCTTCACAACAAAAAATGTACACATAAAAAAATCACTATGGTTGTTGGCAGCCATCATTATTGTCAATATTGTCATCACTGTAATAAGCTAACACTATTATTATTATTATTATTATTATTATTAATAGTAGTAGTAGTCATCTTTGTAAACAGTTCCAGTATGGTGGTTGCTGTCATCATCACCATCATGGCGGACAACCTCATAATATCAACATTATGTTCATTGGTGACTCCTTTTGCCAGGTTATACACATGTCCTATTACCTTGGACTCTCTGTCACACACACACACACACACACACACACACACACACACACACACACACA